>NC_137104.1:29781426-30073926 GCF_949357685.1 Gobio gobio | reverse complement strand
AGGACACATAAAAAAAATGGTAGCATTGTGCCTCTTGGTAGCGCTATAATAGAACAAAACATGAAATTTCCATTGACTACAATGCAGAATTATAATATAAAATGCTATGCTTTACAAATGAATTGTTGTATCATTACGAAACTTGGTATGTGCCATCAACACCATGCCTTTAAGCTACTTAAAAGGTTTCAAAACAGCACCGCCATGTGGTCCATACTTATAATGAAAAGGCCTCTTGAGGCTATATCTCTGCAATGACATATTGACACTATATTGACACCCTGCTTTGATATATTGACACCAAACTTTGCATGTGTCATTGTTCCCTTATTCTGACCACATCACATAAATTTCGTAACTGTGCCACCTATTGGTTGAAAGTGATAAATCATTAAATAATTATTATTGACTGTATTTATCATTTTACAGCTATTTTGCCTAAAATCACCTTAATAGGTCCTTAATTGCTCATTGCTGTAGTTGATCTGACACTGCCAGCCATTTTGGCATGTCTTGTCTTCTTCTTTGCGCTTGGCCCCGGTATTGCTGCTTGCAGCTATATTTATTAATCTTCTTCTTCTTCTTCTTCTTCTTCTTCTTCTTCTTCTTCTTCTTCTTCTTCTTCTTCTTCTTCTTCTTCTTCTTCTTCTTCTTCTTCTTCCGCCACGAAGTCTATGGCAGCCCATAGAACCATATGGTAAAAAGTTGTGAAATTTGGCACACTAATTGAGGACAGTCTGAAATGTCACCATAGCAAATTTGGAGTCTCTAACTCAATCCCTCTAGCGCCACCATCAGTCCAAAATTGGACTCATGTTTATGCTTATAACTTTTGAACCGTTTGTCCAACAATCATAAAAGTGGTCTTGTTAGATTCAGGATGTCATGTCGAGTCTGATATCCAATTTTACCATATCGGCCATTTTGGCTGTCGGCCATTTTGAATTATGTGCTAAAAAACTATATTTTACAAACTCATTAGTCTATCGTTACGAAACTTGGTATGTGTCTTCCGCACCATGCTTTGAAGGTACTCAAAAAGTTTTGGGGCAGTGCCACCTTGTGGTCAAAGGTTATAACAAAATTTACCAAAATGCTAATAGCTTTTGATTAAATTAGCCTAGTTTAATGAAACTGGTCATAATACATTCCTTGGCTCAGGCCGAGAACATGGATACCCATTTTGCCATATTTGGCAAACCTTCTTGTCTTCCATCTTGTTATTTGCTAAAAACCTACTTTTTTAACTCGTCCTAGACCGTTTGTCTGATTTCCACCAAAATGAAATCATATCATCTTCAGACTGTGCCGTCAAAATGTTAGGGATTTTGCGTCGACAGATGAAAGTTTTTGTAAACTGCAGTGACGAAGTTGAGGCATGATGCCAAAATGACTCTTGAGGTTGTATCTCTGCAATGCTTTGACATATTGGCATCAAACTTTGCATGTGTCATTTTTCCCTAATTCTGACCACACCATATCAATTTCGTAACTGTGCCCCCTATTGGTCAAAAGTGATAAACCATTAGATTATATTATTAGTGACTCTATAAATGACATTTCAGCCATTTTGCCTAATCTTCTTAAACTGTATAATTGTTCATTGTAGCAGTTGGTCTGACACTCTCAGACTACAATACATTTTTCAGCCTTTTGCCTAAAATCATCTTAAAATGTGATTGATTGCTCATTGCTGCAGTTGATCTGACACTGCCAGCCATTTTGGCATGTCTTGTCTTCTTCTTTGCGCTTGGTCCCTGTATTGCTGCTTGCAGCTATATTTAGGGCCCGAGCACCGATGGTGTGAGTGCTGAAACCCTATTGTAATTGTACTGATTTTTATTAGGGGTTCAAGCCCAAAAGGGTTGAAACCCTATTGTAATTGTGCTGATTTTTATTAGGGGTTCAAGCGCGAAGTGCTGAAACCCTATTGTAATTGTACCGGTTTTTATTATTATTATTCTCCCGTAAAACGCATCGTGCAGCCCAAACCGTAAGTGCTGGAGCGTTGAAACTTTGTCAGATGGTAGTACAAAAATCGAGGAGAGGTTATCAAATTATGAGCCAGATTGGCCTATAGGTGGCGCTATAGCAATCAATTGCGCAAAACTGCTCATAACTCCTAAACCGTATGTCGTAGACTCAAGTGTCTTATATCATTGGAAAGGTGAGTCCATGACGTATATCTCCGATTTCATTTCCGCCATGAAAGATTTTCCGCCATTTTGAATTTTGTTAAAAAACTACTTTTGCGAACTAGTCCCTGGATTTTAGCCTGATCGGAACCAAACCAGTGCAGAAATGTTCTCTGGAGTCTGAATATCAATAATTATCGAAAAAAAGTTGAAATTTCGATTCACGGTCGCTAAGGGGCGGCAAACGAATGTTGTGGGAGGAGCCTATTTTACAAAAATGGCTATAATTCAAGAACAAAATGAGATATCTTTAACAAACTTGGTACACATGTGTATGGGCTGAGTCTTTGGTCACGATAAAACAATTGCGATGATCGAACACTTGGTGGCGCTATAACATGAAAAAAACATGAAAATGGCTATAACCACCCGACCGCTAGTCCGATTGACTTGAAAATTTGTTTTGCTATATAAATTTGCTATAACAGGGTCATTTAGAAGAGGGGCGTAGCAAATTACACTCAAAAGCCTATAAATCCTAAAGGAAAACTCAAAACTTCACGAAAATTGTTATGTATATAACATGCTGAAGAAGCATGCAAAGATTCATGGAGATCGGACCATAGGTGGCACTATAACTGTTAAAAAGCTTTGAAAACCATGTATTCCCTATGGTGAAATGCCTGTATTGGCTGTAAATGGTATTTTCCATCTCTGTAATCAGGTGGGGTTAAAAACATCCACATAATATGCATAAATTAAGATAGATCTCCTCATACTGAACAACTTTGCCTCAAGAACCAATACTGTCAATTAGGGCTGCAACGACGCGTCGACGTCGTCGATGACGTCGACGTGCGTGAAATGCGTCGACGCGTCGGCGGCACATTATTTACATTCTAGAATGGAACAGAAGATCTAGAATAATGGCAGCTTCTGTTCCCGGGCATAGTGAAAATGATCATTTATCATATAAAGCCAGACCGCGACATTCAAAAGTGTGGGAGAACTTTAAACAGAAGCCGAATAAAACTGTGCTTTGTTCGCTCTGTAACGCCGGTTTCACACTGAGCAGAGCAGAAGCTGTGCGCGTGGAGAGCGGGAGCTTTCACACTGCCAGTCAGTGTTGCCAAGTCCGCTTTTTTCCCACGGAATTGGGCTACTTCTACACTGTTGCCGCGGGCTGTGTCTCATGTCCGCGGGTTGAAGCAAAAAAACACACATATTTAACCCCCCGAACGCGATGTTTACCAGAGAACCTCCCCGAAACGCGATTGGGCTTGTTTTGGGCTAGTTTTGAGTAACGAATGGGTGGGTTTTGTTGTGTAAACCTGGCAACCCTTCCAGTGTTCTCTCGCGCAGCTGAACCGTGGCGCGTGTATTGCAACAGACGGTCACATTTTCCGGGGTTCTTCTCCGACCCCAGTACGTCTCGTGCTTTATTTATTATGGGCTGCATATATCTCCTGTTAATGCGACCCGGTTCCCCTCTGTCCCAAACACATATGCATAATAACATGCTGTATATAGGTAGTTTGCATGATTAAAGTAACATTAAAGTTAAGATATGCCTCTAGCTTTAATCATTTAAATATGTCTTTGAAGTTTGGGCAAAAACTTCTGGCAGCTTTAGTCGTTGTTTATGCACATGTATCTTCAAAATAGACTACTAGTTATACATTAAAACTATGCTGAAAGCTCCTGTATGTGAACCTTTTGCAGATAAATACAAGTGCATTTTCGTTTACTATTGACACAAATCAATAAGTAAATCATACTCAACTACTATAGTAAACAACTTTTCCTAATTAGGCCTACTCTGTATACATTTTATGATGAATAGTATCATTATATATTATGTTTAAAAAGCTTCTTGTGTTCATATATTTCATTATAAAATGGCATACTATGTACACTACCCTTCCTGAAATACAATTAATATTGTCATCATTCATTGATTTCATGTTAAAATAATATACAAATTCACTACCCTATTGAAATACAATAATCAGTAAAAAAAGAATAATAAGACTAATCTGGAAAAATAATCGTTAGATTAGTCAACTAATCGAAAAAATAATCGTTAGATTAGTCGACAGAAAAAATAATCGTTAGTTGCAGCTCTACTGTCAATTAAATCGTTCATTAAATATTCACGATTATGTTAAAAACCTACTTTTGCAAACTAGTCATAGATTTTTCGACCTGATCAGAACCCAACCAGTGCAGTACAATTCTCTGGACTCTTTAGAGCAATAATTATTAAAAAAAGTTAAACTTTTGCATCTGAATGGCTATAACAGGGTTATTTCAAGATGTGGCCTTGACCAAGTGTCCCCAAATGCCTATATCTATTCAATGAATGCTCAGATATTCTTAAAAACAAGTCAGAACATGTGTACTATGCATCTAAACAAGCATGACAATTTTCAGACAGATAGGACAATATTTGCCTCTATAACAGTTAAAAAGGTGAAAATTACAGAGTTCATATGAAAATAATGACCAATAAGTGGTCTTTTTCAGCACCTTTGCTATACTGGTGGTTTTCTATCATTCCTCTATTGTTTAGATGCTTCTTTTAAAGTCATGTAATACTCATAAGTGGTTTGCTGCCCCCCGCTGTTCTTTTTATTGTACTACACTCTAATATTGATCTATAAGTCATATTCAGACTTTAAAAAAATCACTATTTTAACATTTACAATTTAGTCAAAATTAATCTATTAGCTATTACCATTGACAATTGTCACATTGAGAAATGTGAATCTTGAAGGAGACTTGCAGGAAACATTTTGTTTACTGCAACATCATATAGTTCAAATGTCTGTATCTACAACAAAATGTGTGTGGGTAGTCCTATGTTTCTGAATAAATTTTTAATAATCTGATTAATAGTTACAAAGAGTTAAGTGAAATGATTATAGACCATAGCATTAAAAAAGTGTGTGTGTGTGTGTGTGTGTGTGTGTGTGTGTGTGTGTGTGTGAAAGCATGCATAATGGAACAACTGGTTTGAAGCCTGTTTCAGAGCCCATTTTACTACAAGGGCTATAACTCAGGAACGAAATGAGATATCTTCACCAAACTTGGTACACATGTGTATGGGCTGAGTCTTCGGTCAGGATAAAACAATCGCGACGATTGAACACTTGGTGGCGCAATAACACGAAAAAAACATGAAAATGGCTATAACCACCCGACCACTAGTCCGATTGACTTGAAAATTGGTATGTAGTGTCTTGGTCCAAGGTACCATATATGTCTATGAGGACATTGGCGTATCTTAAAAAACTTGGCCGCCACAGCCAATTAAATTTGAGCACCTATTAGACAAGGTTAACGGAGGCCGATCGGAATGAAACTCGGTGGGCATGTTTGACTCATGGCCCTAGAGGTCTGTAAGAATTTTGAAAGAAATCGGCCACTAGTTGGCGCTAACGAGTTTTATGGCTCCGAAATCACGTGCTGTTGCACACATCAACCAAATATACATATCATATGATAGGTGTCCTCATGCTGAACAACTTTGCCTCTAGAAGCATTGCTGTCAATTAAACCGTTCATTAAATATTCGCGATTATGTTCAAAACCTACTTTTGCAAACTAGTCCCTGGATTTTTGCCTGATCGGAACCAAACCAGTCTAGGACAATTCTCTGGACTCTCTAGATCAATAATTATCAAAAAAAAGTTGAACTTTTGCATTTGGATGGCTATAACAGGGTCATTTAGAAGAGGGGCGTAGCAAAATATACTCAAAAGCCTATTAATCCTAAAGGAAAACTCAAAACTTCACGAAAATTGTTATGTTTATGTGACATAACATGCTGAAGAAGCATGCAAAGTTTCATGGAGATGGGACCATAAGTGGCGCTATAACTGTTAAAAAGCTTTGAAAACCATGTATTCCCTATGGTGAAATGCCTGTATTGGCTGTAAATGGGATTTTCCATCTCTGTAATCAGGTGGGGTTAAAAACATATATTATGATAGATCTCCTCATACTGAACAACTTTGCCTCAAGAACCAATACTGTCAATGAAATTGTTCATTAAATATTCAAGATTATGTTAAAAACCTAAACCTTTGCAAACTAGTCATAGATTTTTCGACCTGATCAGAACCAAACCAGTGCAGTACAATTCTCTGGACTCTTTAGAGCAATAATTATTTAAAAAAGTTAAACTTTTGCATCTGAATGGCTATAACAGGGTTATTTCAAGATGTGGCCTTGACCAAGTGTCCACAAATGCCTATATCTATTCAATGTAGAGCTGCAACTAACGATTATTTTTTCTGTCGACTAATCTAACGATTATTTTTTCGATTAGTCGACTAATCTAACGATTATTTTTCCAGATTAATTTTATTATTCTTTTTTACTGATTATTGTATTTCAAAGAGGGTAGTGAATTTGTATATTATTTTAACATGAAATCAATGAATGATGACAATATTAATTGTATTTCAGGAAGGGTAGTGTACATAGTATGCCATTTTATAATGAAATATATGAACAAAAGAAGCTTTTTAAACATAATATATAATGATACTATTCATCATAAAATGTATACAGAGTAGGCCTAATTAGGAAAAGTTGTTTACTATAGTAGTTGAGTATGATTTACTTATTGATTTGTGTCAATAGTAAACGAAAATGCACTTGTATTTATCTGCAAAAGGTTCACATACAGGAGCTTTCAGCATAGTTTTAATGTATAACTAGTAGTCTATTTTGAAGATACATGTGCATAAACAACGACTAAAGCTGCCAGAAGTTTTTGCCCAAACTTCAAAGACACATTTAAATGATTAAAGCTAGAGGCATATCTTAACTTTAATGTTACTTTAATCATGTAAACTACCTATATACAACAAGTTATTATGCATATGTGTTTGGGACAGAGCGGAACCAGGTCGCATTAACAGGAGATATATGCAGCCCATAATAAATAAAAGCACGAGACGTACTGGGGTCGGAGAAGAACCCAGGAAATTGTGACCGTCTGTTGCATTACACGCGCCACGGTTCAGCTGCGCGAGAGAACCATGGCAGCAGGGTTGCCAGGTTTACACAACAAACCCCACCCATTCGTTCCTCAAAACTAGCCCAAAACAAGCCCAATCGCGTTTCGGGGAGGTTCTCTGGTAAACATCGCGTTCGGGGGGAAAAATATGTGTGTTTTTTGCTTCAACCCGCGGACATGAGCCACAGCCCGCGGCAACAGTGTAGAAGTAGCCCAATTCCGCGGAAAAAAGCGAACTTGGCAACACTGACTGCAGTGTGAAAGCTCCCGCTCTCCACGCGCACAGCTTCTGCTCTGCCACCGCGTGCAGTGTGAAACCGGCGTTACAGAGCGAACAAAGCACAGTTTTATTCGGCTTCTGTTTAAAGTTCTCCCACACTTTTGAATGTCGCGGTCTGGCTTTATATGATAAATGATCATTTTCACTATGCCCGGGAGCAGAAGCTGCCATTATTCTAGATCTTCTGTTCCATTCTAGAACGTAAATAATGTGCCGCCGACGCGTCGACGCATTTCACGCACGTCGACGTATTTTCGTAGTCGACGTCATCGACGACGTCGACGCGTCGTTGCAGCCCTAATTCAATGAATGCTTAGATATTCTTAAAAACAATTAAAATGGCATGCTTTATACTATAATTCACTCCCAGAAACACTTTTAAATATGCCATGAAATCCCAAACATGCTAGAAATAAAATAAATCTTGCAACACGTGGATACATGCTACTGTATGTGATTTACGCCATTAAACAGGAAGTTGTTGTAACTCAGGTATACAATGTCCAATCTGCCTCAAACTTCACGTTTGACAATAGTCCTGACCTGAAGACTCTACATGGCAATTTTCAGTTATAGTCGAAGCGCCACCTGCTGGCAGAAGGAAGTGTGGCACATTGAAGTGAGTTTGCCATATTTTTCCTATATTGACCCGCTTAAATGCATGTCGCCCACTATTCACTGTTTTCCTGAGGCCACCGGGTGGCGGTGCATGTGCGAGGGCCCTTTCATCGCTGCTAGCAGCTTTAATTTAAATTGTTCTCTGATATTTACATAGAGGGTATGTGGCTTATTTAAGGGCAAAAATTGTCCAGATACGGTTTTACAGGTCCATTTATCCCTTGAATGAAATGGTCTGTTTTTGCCTTATTTGGAAGGGTCATGAATAGTAATGTGGAGTTCTGCTCTGATTGGCTGTTTCACTGCGCGTCAGCAGCTACTCACACAATGTTGTCATGACAACCGGCACACAACATTCACTTCAGGAGGTTACTATTATTAGTATTATTGTAGTATTTCTTATCAGATATGCCATATAGAAAAGACAAGAGTCATGTTTGTTTCTATTGAGCCTGATTTCTCAAAATGGTACGTGTGTGTGCTTATCCTGGGTACCATGACAACAGTGCGAGTTATAGTAAGCATAAGCACCTGCTGAAAACTCCCACGCACTCTCAGGAACGCTAACGACGGAGCTCAGTATTTTGACTGAATAAAACGGTTTCTTTCTCGCAAAACCTTATAGTATGCCTCCTGAACACTTTCCATATATGGCGCGCGCGTCTCACTGTATCATTACATGATACTTTTGTATAATTTTTGTAATGTTTTAGCCTGGTCGCTATTCATTGCCATTATAGGAAGGAGCGCGTGCAGGACTTTTTAAAATTTCTGCTTTTGAGGTCCGAAAATGATAGAAGGACATTGGAACAACAGCAGGGTGGGTAAAAGATGGCTTTATTTCCATTTCAGGTTGAACTATCCTTTACACGTTAACCCATAATGTCAGCAGTCACAACTTTATTTTTAGCATTGAAATTTTACATTTTAACGTTAATTATTGTAATGTGTCACTGTATGATTTTACAATGATTGCTTCTTCACTTTGAATCACGAACTCTAAACAGCTAACTGGCTAGCGCGTAAATATGTTGTTTGTACAGTACAGTTTGACAGTACTGAAGTGGATAAAATCACTACTTACTGCTTGTGGGAATATATTTGGAATTGCCCCCTTCTTTAGTATCAGATGCTGAACGAAGCCTGCTTGATATCGTCCCAGGTTAGAAAAACTGTACGTGGTGAAATGAGCCGAGCAAATGAACAACTTTGAATTAAATTTGTTGCGGTTTCCGGTTATAGATAAACATCAACCATGTGTATCGACAGTTTTGTTCTTTGGGAAGGGTACGAAAGTCCCCTGCACAGCCTGGAACATAACTTTTATTTCCATGATCTGGCATTTTCGCTATCCTTGCTTGACACTTGTTTATTCACAATAACTGCAGAACTTCTGATGATTCGGCTGTGCAGTCCGCCTGGTCTTGAACATGTGTTGGCATATGCAAATGTTGGGGGCGTACATATTAATTATCCCGACTGTTGCGTAAAAGTCGGTGTTATGTTGAGATTCACCTATTTTTCTGTGGTATTTTTCACGCACAAGATTTACATATGAAGGAGGACGAAACGCTGTTTGAGACTCACAGTATGTGATTTCCATGTACTGAACTCTTGTTATTCAACTACGCCAAGGTTAGTTACATTTTTCATTCTAGGGCACCTTTAAAGTTGCAACATTTAGAGGGTTGTACCAACTAAACTAACAGCAAAAACACAGCATACTCTGTGTTTATACGTATACTCTGCTCAGCACCTTTGCTATACTGGTGGTTTTCTATCATTCCTCTATTGTTTAGATGCTTCTTTTAAAGTCATGTAATACTCATGAGCTATGTGATATCTTAGGGAGGAAGACATGTTGACTATGTTGTGGACCAAATAGTGGCGAAACTGATTGAAGTGGTGAAGAAGAAGAACAAAGCTGGAGTCTCTGTGAAACCATTCCAGGTGTATATGCTCAACACACTCATATGATATAGTATATATTTATACACTTGAAAATGTGCTTCTTCAGTCTCTTAAGATTTTGAATCTCCTAAGATTTAACTGTTCTAAGAATTTTTTTTTAAAATTTCAGATAAAAAACCATCTGTGGGTATTTGTTAATGCCCTGATCGAGAACCCAACCTTTGATTCCCAAACCAAGGAGAACATGACTCTACAGACCAAAAGCTTTGGCTCCAAATGTGCTCTCTCTGAGAAATTCATCAGAGCTGTAAGTGTGTGATTATCTCTTATCTTGATTCTAATGCTGATTTCAATTTCACAGTTTATATGAAATGTTGTACTTACTGTAACTGTAAAATGTTACACTTTATGTTTACATTTTTATTTTAGTCTCCCTTTCATTATCAAAAGCTTCTGGACATAACAAAAATAATTTCATGTATTAAAGTCAGCTTGAAACTGAAGTTGTGACCAATGAGTTGTGCACCAGACAACGCATAACATGTATTAAGAAAAAAAATTGAGTGGATTTTGATTAAATGTCAACTTCAATAACTATTGAGTTGTGGTAATATTCTGAGTTATTTGTCCCATCATAGGCCACAAACTGTGGTATTGTGGAAAGCATTCTGAACTGGGTGAAGTTTAAGGCTCAGATACAGCTGAACAAGAAATGCTCCTCTGTCAAACACAGCAAGATTAAAGGAATTCCCAAACTAGACGACGCCAATGATGCTGGTGAGTTCATGATGGATAAACCCCTTTGCTCTCTTCTGCTGTCCACAGCCATATCGGCAGTTTTTAAAGATCATACTCTACTCATTAGGACCCGGCAGTGTAGACCAAAAATCATTATTTTTAGACTGAATATGTGATATATATCTTGGTATTTTTTATGAAGTTGGCTAAATGTTTAGTTTTTAGTTCATAAGGCACTCAATGGGTAAATGAACCATGCAAAGCACTTTGTTTCAGGGCAAAAGGCTTTTTGCACTGTAAAGGCTTTATATTACATCAGCAAGTTAAACACTCTCTTTGTACTGTACTTTGTATGGTGCTGTTGTAAATTTTCGGAAGAGATTTTGAACTACTTCCACTTTTGTATGCAACCTGTTTATGGCATTCCATACAGATTAAAGGGCTTTGATGCTCATCTGATCTTCTAAATCTGAATAATCATAAGTCAATAATTGAACTATGGCTGCAACAAATGTTTATTTTGATAACTGTATAATCTGTTGATTATTTCTTTGATAAATTGATTAATTGAATGCTTTTACTTAAATATTCTTAATGTTTGCCATTATTTGAATATTTGGGAGAATTTTGTGGAAATGTTCATTCTAAACTCAAATGTTTACTCTAAAATCAAAAGAAAAGAAACAATATTTAGCATGAATAAATCTATTTTCACAAAGACGAATGTTGGGAGCAAAAATTATGTGTGATAAACTTTTTCATTTGAATTTGAAAAGAATGTTAAAGGGTTAGTTCACCCTAAGGGGTTGTTTATACCTGGTCACATTTTCTCTGATCATGAAAATTTCAGGTGTAAATGCTCTCTGAACCATTTTCGAGACTCAGATCCAAGCACTTAAACCACTTCAGGAGGTGGTTTGAGACGCATTCCAAACAAAACTGGTTAAGTGTAAATGCATCTGGTTGTTGAAACCAAATATGTAAATTTTACTGAAATAGTTTGACATTTTGAAATAGTATGAGAAGTATGTTAATCAGCGATTTCGAATTCAGCCCCTAATTTCGTCGTTGTCAATAACGTTCAGTTATAAGTCACTTATAAGTAATTAGTTTAGTTTAGTTTATTTTGTTTACAGGGGCTGTGCACATTAATAAGCATGAATGTAAATGTGCCAGAATTGCCAGAAATGTTAAAAAGTCAACCAAAAAACAAGAACAGAGCATCAAATATAACACACACAAAAGAGAAAAATGAGAGAGAGAAAAAAGAAATAGCAAAAATAGGAACAAAAATATCGAATAAAAGCACAGGTATGTGATCCCAAGTGAAAAAATACATTTATAAATTATTAGTTAATGATGAACTAATCATTTACAAAACATGACTACATTTTTATAACTTATTAATCAGTGGTATGTTAACAATTTACAAATGTGCTGTAAGTTATCTTTTAAAAAAATGTAAATCTTGAAATAAATCACAACAAATCAATAGATGTTTGAGTTATTAGTTGATGCACTATTTATCATTTATAAATCACTGAAGTATGTAAAAATTGTTTTAGTATCATCTCAATAAACAATGGTTAATCTTGAACAAATTATGAACAAACCATTAGTAAAAGTAAATTACTTATTAATAATTTATGAATGTATAATTGTGGGGGACTTCCGGTTCGAGGATGGAGTAAGACGTGTTTTTAGTAGCTCCGCTGACTTTCACTCAAATTTCATTAAAACAAAACAACATAAAGTTCGCTAGCGTTCTCGAAGCATTTATAGTGTTGCACACGTACAGCAAGTGCAATTTGCTTGTTTAAATGCCGTCGAAGAAACAAGGGACGAAAGATATTGCTGAGGGAGAAAGTTTGGCCGAGACCGCGGGCTCGCTGGAAGAGGCCTGCTCAGTAGTGAACGACGCGGTGCTGCGTGCAATCGAATCTCTCCGAATGGATCTGGGCAGGGTTAAAAATGACATTACAGAGAGCTTGAAAGGAGAGTTGGCGACACTGGAGAGAAAAATTGATGCGAAGTTTGATGCAATGCAGTTAAATGACCACCGTACAACTCTCGAACACCTTGAACAGTCGGCCACGGCCTCGTCAGATGCTGTTACGAAACTACAAGCTCAAGTTAAAACTCTGTCCGAGGAAGTGTCAGACTTAACTGAGAAATGCATCGATCTGGAAGGCCGTTCTAAGAGGCAGAATATAAGAATCGCGGGAGTCCGAGAAGGACTGGAAAGCGGTCAAGGTGCTAGAGAATTTGTGGCTAAGCTGCTCATGGAGGTGCTTGGACTAGATGAGCTTCCTGTTCTGGACCGAGCGCTTCGCTCCCGGCCTGTGGAAAGTGACCCGCCGCGTCAGTTCATCGCTCGAGTTCACCATGGCCATATCATGGAAAACATCATGCACAAAGTATCAACACAAAGAAAGCTAACATTTAACGGTCGCTCCATCCAGATCTTCAGAGACTACCCCTCGGCCGTGGTCAAACGTCAGGCAGCTTTTGCCAGAGTAAGACAGATCCTTCGGGATAAACCCGGTGTGAAGTTTGGCATCCTGTATCCTGCGAAGCTTCGGGTGACGTACAGCGAGGGGGAGAAGATTTTCACCGACGCGAACGAAGCATGGAAATTTGCAATCGAGCAGTTTGGGGCAGAAAAGTAACTGCGAAACATTCACTTTAGAAGAATGCCTGTTGTTTTGTTGAAGTCTCTTTTATTAAGCGGACTTAGTGCTGGACCTTTGTGAAGTCTCTGAAAGGTAATATACGGAGGTTGGATTTTCTTTTCTACTTTTTGTTTTTTATTTTATGTTTACGTTTTTCTTGCCTTCTACTTCATGATAAGTTTTGCTGTTTATTTGTTCTTGTAACAGCTAAACATGTTCTGTTTTCTAATGTTCAGTTGGGAGGGTGGGCCGGTGCTAAAGGTTGTCATGGTAACTACCTGTGTTTAGGTAATTGGTTGGAGCAGAGTAGGATTATAATCACTGTTTATGTTTAGTAATATAAATGCAAAGGGGGCTTCATTAAACTTTTCAACCTGGAATGTTAAAGGTCTGAATGAACCAGTTAAGAGGGGGAAAATACTATCTCATTTAAAATCGCTGTCTTCGGATATCATGTTCCTGCAAGAGACGCATTTGAAACGCACTGCCCATATTAGGCTGAGGTGCAAATGGATTGGACAAATATATCATTCAGGTTTCTCCGCCAAATCCAGAGGCACAGCTATACTCATCCGCAAAGAAGTTCAATTTAAAAATAATTTGACTATTTCAGATAAAGAAGGAAGATATGTAATTGTTGTTGGAGAAGTATTTTCTGTGCCATTGACATTAAAATGTTTACGGACCAAATTTTGACAAACCTGAGTTCTTCAAAAGATTGTTTGTTCTAATACCTGATATTTCAAATACAAATCTTATAATTGGGGGTGATTTTAACTGTGTCCTAGACCCGTATTTGGACAAATCCTCCTCCACAAAAGTAGTTAGCTCCAATTCTAGTAAATTTTTAAATGCATATATAAGCAATTCTAATATGTTTGATGTGTGGAGAATTCTTTATCCGACGGCTAGGGAATATTCTTTTTATTCTCAAGTCCATAATGCCTATAGCCGTATAGATTATTTTATTCTGGATGGTAAACTTATGCCCAATGTCTGTACGGCTAAATATCATAATATTGTTATCTCCGATCATTGCCCTGTGTCTTTATCTATTAAAATAGATAATATGGAGAAACCACAAAGAAATTGGAGGCTTAACCATCATTTACTCACAAATAAAGTCTTTATCAATCACTTAAAACAGGAGATAAAAAACTTTTTCGAGTTCAATGACAAGCCAGACATGTCTATAGGAGTGCTATGGGACACATTTAAAGCATATATCAGAGGTTGTATTATATCCTACCAAGCATCTCAAAGAAAAAGAAGTAGGGTTGAACTAGAGGTATTGGAAATCCAAATTCGAGAATTAGACATGGAAAATGCTAAACAGCCTTGATTTGAAAAATATAAAAAGATTTGTGCACTTAAATACAATCTGAATGAAATCCTCTCTTCTAAAATTTCAAAATCCTTTCAGTATGTTAAGCAAAAATACTTCGAATTCGGTGATAAACCTCAGAAACTGTTAGCTCGACAACTCCGTAAAACAGCATCTGAGCGTACAATATACAAAATTAGAACAAACACAGGAGAAATTCTCACATCCTCTAGGGATATAAATAACAGGTTCCAGACATTTTATGAGGCACTATGCTCGTCTAAAGGAAGTATAGATCCTACAGTTATGGTGCAGTTTTTAGACCAACAAAATCTTCCCTCATTAAATCAAGAACAAGTTGACGAGTTAGGTGCAGAAATTACTACCAGGGAAATATCAGATACAATAAAATCTCTAAAAGGCTGTAAAACCCCTGGTCCAGATGGATTTTGTAATGAACTCTATAAAGCCTATAACGAACTACTATCACCATACTTATATAGGGTTTACAACAGGCATTTATAGATCAGTCTCTGCCGCCCACTCTAGACGAGGCAATTATTATTGTAGTTCCAAAAAAAGGAAGGAACCCAGAGGACCTGGGGTCTTATAGGCCAATCTCACTCCTAAATACAGATCAAAAAATTCTGGCAAAAACTTTGGCACATAGATTAAACACTGTAATTAGAAACCTGGTGCACCCAGATCAAACCGGCTTCATACCAAAACGGTACTCTTCTTCTAATCTTAGACGCCTTTTCAACATCATGTACTCTCCCAGAGTCCTGGCGCAAGATTTAGCCATCCTGTCATTGGATGCAGAGAAGGCATTCGATCAAATTGAGTGGCCTTATCTATTTGCGGTATTGAAGAAGTTTAATCTTGGAGAACATTTCATTTCATGGATTAAATTGTTGTACTCTAGTCCGTGTGCAAGAATTCTCACAAATCAAACAATATCCTCTCGTTTTGACTTGCATAGAGGTACAAGACAAGGTTGCTCGCTGTCACCACTTTTGTTTGCATTAGCGATTGAACCTTTAGCCGAGGCCATTAGAGCGTATTCTGGTATTAAAGGCTATAAAACCAGAAATACTGATCATAAAGTAGCGTTATATGCAGATGATATAATATTATTTATTACTGAGCCTAATAGCAGCATTCCAAATATCCTTAATCTGATTGATTTCTATGGTACATTTGCAGGATATAAAATTAATTGGGACAAGAGTGTGTTGATGCCAGTCACTAACAAAGATCCTTCTTGGCTTCATCACTTGCCCTTTAAGATTGCTTCAGAACAATTCACATACCTAGGAAAAAGTTTTACAATTTAGTTAAGGCCAATTTTAATCCCCTTTTGTTAAAACTTAAATCCACAGTCAATTTCTGGAAAACACTTCCTATTTCTCTTTTGAGTAGGGTAAATGCAATTAAAGGGGGGGGGGGTGAAATGCTGTTTCATGCATACTGATCTTTTTGCACTGTTAAAGACTTGGATTCCCATGCTAAACATGGACACAGTTTCAAAAGCTAAGGTGGACGTTTGATGGGAGTATTTCTTTGCCAAAATTAGTACTTCCTGTTAGTCATAAGTTTCGGAAAGTTTTTTCGATCATGGGTCTGCTTGACGTCAACAGGGCGGAATTTCCTTGTATTGGCCGTACGGACAATTCTACCGGAAGAGCGCGCGCGAGAGAGAGAGAGCGCGTGAAAGCAATAGGCTACGCCCATCAAAGCGCTGGCTCGTAGGCTGCGCTGCACAGGTGATGTGACTTCAAGTAATTAACAATGTCACCAAAAAAGTGTGTTTTTGGTTGCCAGGCCAAGACAGTCCTGTACAGATTGCCAAATAACCCCGCGTTAAGGCAAAAGTGGATGGAATTTGCTTTTCCGGATCAGCAACTGAGTTGCGCAAATATTTATGTCTGTTCCCTGCATTTCGGTGCCGATTGTTTTATAAACAAGGCCCAGTTCGACGCTGGATTTTAAGATCGCCTAATACTGAAGGATGGAGCGGTCCCAACGATAAAGGTCCCAACGTTGGAACCGCAGGCAGTGAGTAAGACTGCTTCAAATGTCTGTTTTTGCCTATGCCCATCAAGTAGCCCAAACATGATCACGTATTGATCAATGGAGCATGCGATGTATAGTGTGAACATTTGTTTAGCTGGCCACTATATGTGTATGTTTGTGTATTGTAAAAGCACTCCAAACAACAATACACAAAGAGTGGGGAAATATGTTGGACTAAATAAGCGTGCTTCTTCATTCAAATGCGCTACTATTCCATGTCTTTCTATGTAAACACTAGCCTGACGCGCAAAACCAGTCCGCTTACTACAAATCATGTCTACACAAACCACGCGTAAACACACACACACACACACACACGATATAATTAAAGTATAAATGTGTAAATAACACAAGCCGCTAAGCATATTATATAGTTAGTGTAACTTATACCACATAGAGATGTCCTGCTCTAATCGTTTTTGCTGCTGCTCCTGTTCAACTTCAGCCTCTGGGTCTGTTTCCGGATCATAGATGTATGGCTGTATCTGATTAAAAGCCATTTTTTATGTTGAATAAAGTTTTTCCCCGCTTTTAGGGATGACGCAGCTTTCAGACGCACTCAACACAGTAACAGCGGCGCGCGCTCGACATTCTTTAGCTCCGCCCACACGATACGCCCCCAGCCGCACAGCTTTTTTCGGAAAGACTCGGAACAGCGCATCTTCCTTTTATAATTATAATAAAAATAAAGACTTTTCGGAGATATGCAAGATGCAATGCTACTCTATAGGTACTCAAGATTGACATGAGACTGACTGAAACTGAGTGTCCCACCCCCCCCCTTTAAGTTGATATTTCTCCCACAATTTTTGTATATGGTGCAGAACATTCCCGTATTTCTACCTAAATCTTTTTTCAAAAAATTGGACTCTATCCTGGTTCCTTTTGTCTGGGATTATAAAGCCCATAGGATCTCCAAACAGCACCTATGTAAACCCAAAATACAGGGTGGGCTTGCCCTACCTAACTTTCTTTATTACTATTGGGCTGCGAATCTGAGGGCTCTGACTTCGTGGATAGATTTTACTATGAGAGGGGAGAGTTGGCTGTGGTTGGAACGGGAGGAATGTCTCCCATATTCCATTAATGCAATACTTTTATCACCCACAAGTATAGCTAGTTCACTTTATAATCACAACCCGGTTATTCATAATTCTATTTGTATTTGGAAACAGTTAAAGACACATTGTAAATTCACCCAAATATCATTTTTACTTTCTATCTCAGCTAGCCCTTCCTTTCGCCCTTCAATGTTAGACAGTGCATTTGAAATTTGGAAAAATTTAGGGTTACAAAGGATAGGGGATCTCTATGTGAATGGTAAATTTGCTTCTTTTCAACAGCTGTGTGAGAAATATAATATCCCTTCTAATAACTTCTTCAGATAACTTCAAATTAGAGACTTTGTGAAGTCTCACATTCCTAATTATGTCACTGCTACACCCATGTATCTGGGTGCATTTCTGGAAAGATGTCATAGAGATAGCAATACTATCTCCTTCCTATACAAAGCTTTAGAACAGGTGAAAAGTCCTTCTATGGAAAAAATTTAATCTGCCTGGGAAGAGGAACTTGCGGTGGAAATTCCAATTGAAATATGGGAACGCAGTCTTGAACTTGTCCACAGGTGTTCCATTAATGCAAGACACTGTCTTATTCAATTCAAAGTGCTTCATAGGCTTCATTATTCCAAGTGTAAATTGAACAAAATATTTCCAGAAGTGTCTCCATTATGTGACAAATGTCAATTTTTAGATGCCACCCTGTCTCATTCCTATGTAATGTGTCCAAAATTACAAAATTTCTGGAATAACATTTTTCAGGTTTTTACAGACACATTGGGCATACATTTTGAACCAGATCCTATATTGATTATATTTGGAGTCTCCGAAGAATTTTTGAGACTTACACGGATACAACAACATTTTGTTTCATATGGGTTAATCTCTGCCAAAAAACTTGTTCTTTTGTTTTGGAAGAAAAAAGAAGTTCCAACTCTTAAAATATGGCTGACAGAGTTGTCTGGTACACTACAGTTAGAAAGAATTAGGTATACCCTAAAAGACAAGATTTTGTTATTTGAAAAAGTTTGGTCCCCTTTTATTTCTTTTTTGCAAACTTGTGATTAATGTTGATCATGCATCCATTGCTTTTACCTCTAGATAGCATCTTTGGGTTGTAGTTTTGGGTGGGGTTGGATGGGTTTTCTGTAGATTTTTATTTTTCATGCATTTATTTATTTTTATTTATTTATTTTAATCCATATTTGTTAGGATGTTAATTTTATTTGTTTGCATTTAAAAAAAAGTGTACTTACAAATGAGTGTCTGCTGAAATTCCAAATAAAAACATTTAAACACAATGTATAATTGTTCTGCCACATTCATTTTTACTTGATTTATTTTATTTAAATTACCTATATACAGTAATGAGAATGATATATTAAAGAGAAGTGGTGCAGAAAATGTGTTTAATAGTCAAAAATAATGTTACAATTTTAAAAAAAGACAGCTTTTTGACTGATATTGTAACAATTTCCACTGAAGAGGCAAGTTGCTGGACCCAAGCACAGTTTATTCCAACATAAATCTTAATATAAATCAAAACATAAAACAAGGACTTGGCAAAACTAACTATAAAAAGATTTAACTCTAACAAAACTCACCATCAGCGGTTACACATACAATAACAGAAAAAGACACATGGCAAACATGAGGGCTTAAATACACACAGGCTAATGACAAGACAAGTGACACCTGTGAACAGTGATTAAACAATGAACCAATGACAGAACACGACAAGATCACATGAGGGCATGGGAAATCACATGACAAGACCAGGAAACCTGACAGAACATGACAAATTGTGGTGGCGAGATGAAGCTTCATGAAGCTTTGAAGCTTTCCAGCCAGATGTGTTGAAAAGTGGTTCATTTCTTGAGGCTTCGAATGCACACCAGAGCTGCACAATATCAGCTGGTCATTTTGTAACAGGGGAGTGCTTTTGTTGAACAGAGGGAAATGTAGTTTCCTTTCGTTCAGTCACTACGATGTAACGTTAGTGACTAACGAATGGGGGTTTCGCCTAGAAGCCTATCATCTTCGAGATCTTAGAAAACGCCCCATGGGCATGCGGAATTTGCATACGTAACTCCGCCCCACAGCGTGGGTATAAATAGGAAGTACGTGGCAATATCGCATTACGTTTCTGCTTCGGAGCCAAGAGTACCTATCTCTTCACTCCTTACAGCCTTCTGAGACTCTGTCAGCTTCTTCGAGACGAGCAGCTTTCCGGTCGGTGTTTGTGTGACAGCGCGTTCCAGTGATCGCATACTTCCTGCCTGCTGATCTGTGCGAAGTTTTACTGCGAAGTTTCCTCTCACAAAAGAGCTTCCACGTGGCACGTCCTTTTCAGGATGTCTCGCCCGTGCACTTCTGGGTCGATTTCTCTCGCCTTCTGATGGGCACGAGCGCTGTGTGACGTGTTTGGGCTTTCACCACTGCGGGAACATGATCATCTCGGTGTTACGGTCAAGAGACTCCGTGACCTCCGTGCTGATGCCGGAGCGAGAGTCCCCTCTGCCACACCCCAATCTGCGGTCTCCACGAGAGGCGGCACTTTGGCTGGTGGCCAGGGTGACCTGAGGGTGACGGTGTGGAATAAAGCTCTGACGCTCGTGCCTCGGCCCACATCCGACCTGAGCATTCGCGGTTGGACGATTGGCTTTTGGGGGCGGCGTGTCCGGACACCCGTCCAGCCACCCCTCCAATACCTTTCTTCCCCGAGGTACATGAGGAGGTTGCGCGGTCCTGGAAGAACCCGTTGTCTTCCCGTGACCGTTCGGCGACCTCCTGCGCCTTCTCCTTTCTATATGGAGCCACGGCTAAAGGGTACACTGGGGTCCCCCCAGTCAAACGCTCTGTTGCGATGCAACTGTGTCCGCAGAGTGCTTTGACCTGGCGCGGCGACCCAAAGCACCCCTCCAAGGCCTGTAGGTTTTCGTCATCTCTGGTGGCGAAGACTTATAGAGCTGCGGGGCAGGCCGCCGCTTCGCTGCACGCCATGGCAACTCTCCAGGCTTACCAAGCCCAGTTGCTGTGTGACTTGCATGAGGGCCGAGCTGATCCAGGACTCAGCAATGAGTTGCGTGCCGCCACCGACCTCGCTCTCCGGGCGACGAAGGTGACCGCACACTCCCTGGGTCAGGTGATGTCCACTGCCGTGGTCCAGGAGAGACACCTATGGCTCACCCTGGCCGATATGGACAAACCGGTTTCCTCGACGCTCCCATATCCCAGGATGGGCTATTCGGCGGAGCGGTTGAGAGCTCCGCCCAACAGTTCTCAGCCGCTCAGAAGCAGACTGAGGCTATAAAACACATCCTGCCCCGGCGGTCAGCTGCTGCCTCCACCCCACTGCCCGCGCAGGTGCCTCCACCCCACTGCCCGCGCAGGTGCCTCAATCTGCTCGCCGCCGAAGACGCCTTCCCGCGGTTCCCTCTACCTCTGCGCCACCCAAGCAGCAGCCTCCACCCGGGCCGTGCAGAGGTAACCGCAGGAAGGTGTCCCAGTCCACTCCAGCCTTGCAGCCCGTGAAAAAACGCCAGGCCAAGCGGCACTCCTGACGCGGACAGCTCAAGGATGGGCAGTTCTTTCTAGGAGATGGCAGCAGGGCCGCAGTCCTTTATTCAGCTGCTGGCCCCCGGGTCAGCAGCACCCTAATGTGGTTAAAGAAAGAACTGACTCCCCCATCCCTGAGCACCCAGAGACTGGTGATGACAGTGCGCGCCACCCCTGGGTCCCGCCACTCGCATCCCTCTCTGTCGCCAGCCTCCTCTCAGAGCAGACCCCAGTGGAACGCACGTCCTTCCCTGGTCTCCTCTGTCAGGACGCAGCCGTTAACCGTGCCCCCACACCGGGACGCTATGCCTCCCATGTCCGGGCCGGTAACGCTGCCTCGCTGCCCCACCGTGGGTACATCTGTGGTCCGAATGACCCCGCTGGTGCAGTTCCTGGGAGCCTGGCTTCAGCTTCCGGGGCTGTCCCGCTGGGTCGCGAAGACTATCAGACTCCGCTACGCGATTCAGTTCGCGCAGGCTCCTCCCCGCTTCAGGGGATTCCGCCATACCATGGTCGGGGCTAACGCCCCGTCATGGGTGCGGAGGTTGCCACCCTGCTGGCGAAGGGTGCGATCGAGCCTGTCCCTCCGGCCGAGATGAAGTCCGGCTTCTACAGCCCCTACTTCATTGCACCCAAGAAAACCGGTGGGTTACGGCCAATCCTGGACCTGGACCAATTCCTGCGAATTTTGAACCGATCCCTTCACAGGCTTCCGTTCAAAATGTTGACAGCGAAACGCCTTTTCGAATGCGTTCGTCCAGGCGATTGGTTTGCAGCGATCGACCTGAAGGACGCCTACTTCCATGTCTCCATCCTTCCACAACACAGACCGTTCCTATGGTTTGCTTTCGAGGGGCGGGCATACCAGTACGCGGTCCTCCCATTCGGGCTATCTCTGTCCTCTTGCGTCTTCACGAAGATTGTCGAGGCAGCCCTTGCACCACTCCGGCAGCACGGGGTTCGCATACTCAACTACCTCGACGACTGGCTCATACTGGGCCACTCTCGAGCGTTGGTGTGCGAACACAGGGATCTAGTGCTACAACATTTAGCCCGTCTGGGCCTTCGGGTCAACTGGGAGAAGAGCAAACTCTGCCCAATGCAGAGGATCTCTTTTCTCGGTATGGACATCGACTCGGTCGCCATGTTCGCGCAGCTTTCGAGCGCGCGCGCGCGCGTAGTCTCTGCTGACTTGCCTCCGTCAATTCGAGAGCAAGAGTGCGGTTCCACTGAAACTGTTTCAGAGGCTCCTGGGGCATATGGCATCTGCAGCCG
Organism: Gobio gobio; assembly: GCF_949357685.1. Lineage (NCBI taxonomy): Eukaryota > Metazoa > Chordata > Actinopteri > Cypriniformes > Gobionidae > Gobio > Gobio gobio. Next base: position 30,051,249 of record NC_137104.1, on the reverse strand, counting down.
CGGAAACGCTGCTTGGATTGCTTCATATGAGACCGCTTCAGCATTGGCTTCGCGACCGAGTCCCGAGATGGGCATGGCAGTCTGGCACGCTCCGGGTCCAAATAACCCGGGCCTGCCTCCAGACACTCACCCCGTGGTCGAACCTCAGCTTTCTATGGGCCGGTGTGCCCTTAGAACGAGTTTCCAGGCATGTTGTCGTATCGACGGATGCCTCTGCCACGGGTTGGGGTGCCATGTGCAATGGACAAGCAGCCGCGGGCTCCTGGACAGGACCCCAGCGCCTTCTGCATGTCAATTGCCTCGAGTTGCTGGCAGTACGGTTCGCCCTGCACCGCTTCCGAGCGTTGCTGAATGGTCAACATGTACTGGTCAGGACAGACAACACGGCCGTTGTAGCGTACATCAACCACCAGGGCGGTCTACGCTTCCGCCGCATGTCTCAACTCGCCCGCCATCTCGTTCTATTGAGTCAGAAGCGCCTGAGGTCCCTTCGCGCTGTCCATATTCCGGGAGTCCTGAACCGTGCAGCCGACGAGCTCTCACGGCTTCAGCCACTTCCGGGAGAATGGAGACTCCATCCCCAGACGGTCCAGCTGATTTGGGAACAGTTCGGCAACGCACAGGTATATCTGTTTGCCTCCCACGACTCTTCCCATTGCAGCCTGTTTTATTCCCTGACCGAGGGCACGCTCGGCACGGATGCACTGGCGCACAGCTGGCCGCGGGGCCTACGCAAATATGCGTTCCCCCCAGTGAGCCTTCTCGCACAGCTCTTGTGCAAGATCAGGGAGGACAAGGAGTAGGTCCTTCTGGTCGCCCCATACTGGCACGGCCGGACCTGGTTCCCCGAACTCTTACTCCTTGCGACAGCCCCTCCCTGGCCTATTCCTCTGAGACGCGACCTCCTTACTCAGAGACGGGGCATCCTTTGGCACCCGCGTCCCGACCTGTGGAACCTCCACGTGTGGCTCCTGGATGGGACGCGGCAGGTTTGAGTACCCTACCACCTACGGTGGTGGCTACCATCACTTCCGCTAGGGCAGAGTCCACTCAGCATGCCTATGCGTTGAAGTGGAACCTCTTTGTCACCTGGTGTTCTTCCCGCCAAGAAGACCCCTGGAAATGCCCGATCGGGTCTGTGCTCTCGTTCCTCCAAGAAGGGCTGGAGCGAAGGCTGTCTCCCTCCACCCTTAAAGTTTACGTGGCCACAATATCTGCCTACCACGACCTCTTGGCAGTCCCTGCCACCCCTGGGGTTAAAAATCCACCTTCGGCTGGTACCCCAGAGTTTTTCCATATGCAGCCCTTAGCGGGTCATATGTGTACTCTCTAAGTCATCCCTACGGGTAGGCATCTTGGCATATCTCCACTGGAATATGCTTCCCAGTGTGCCTTGGTATTCCTGTGATAAGTGGGGGTTCCTTCGTCCATACTAGTCTTACGACAGGGCACTCGCACTTACGCAGGGCTCTAGAAGACAGCTGAGTGGCGTGATTATATTGGGACCCCCATTCGTTAGTCACTAACGTTCCGCCATAGTGACCGAACGAAAGAAAACGTCTCGGTTATGGATGTAACCATTGTTCCCTGAGGAGGGAACGGAGACGTAACGTCCCTTTGCCACATCTGCTGTGCTTGCTGGAACGGGAGTTCAGTCTTGGCTCCTCAGCAGGTAACGTAATGCGATATTGCCACGTACTTCCTATTTATACCCACGCTGTGGGGCGGAGTTACGTATGTAAATTCCGCATGCCCATGGCATTGGCACTGCCATTGGGCGTTTTCTAAGATCTCGAAGATGAGAGGCTTCTAAGCGAAACCCCCATTCGTTAGTCACTAACGTTACGTCTCCGTTCCCTCCTCAGGGAACGAGGGTTACATCCGTAACCGATACGTTTTTTAGATTGGATAAAACAAAGTGAAAGTGATTAATGTGGACTTAAGAGAGGGGAGTGGAAGTGCTTGTGTAGTTTGACACGTCATATAGTCGAAGCATCCCGCCGAAAGTGAACCACGCTGCACTCAAACGAGGCTTCGAACGTCATCGGTGACGTCACTTCACTGAAACGATACAAGCCTCGATACGGAGCTCCGATGGGAGGTGCCTGACATTCTCGACACACGCTTCGAAGCCTCGGTATCAGGCATACCATCACTAATGACAAACTTAGACGTGACAGTAAACATGACATTGAACATGATAAACTAAAAACATGAAACATGAACATGAAACAACACCAAAACACCCTGTGACAGATATTTCATTTGGTTATTGCAGTTTTGCTCAGTATATTGTATATTGTAGCAGCTTCTTTGTTTGGAAAATGACTTTTTAAAGTACGGTAAATATGAAAGTGGTCTTTAAAATGTTTGATTAATCTTTTTATAACTCTTGCACCGTCATGTAGGGGGGAAACACTCTTCCGAGTGCACTCTGATCCTTACTGAGGGAGATTCAGCCAAGTCTCTGGCTGTGTCTGGTTTAGGAGTGATTGGGCGAGATCGATATGGAGTGTTTCCGCTCAGGGGAAAGATTCTCAACGTGAGGGAGGCCACACACAAACAGGTAAGCTGCAGGAATCTTGACACGGAAAGACAAACCATACTAGAAAATAAGAGCAGAGAATGTAAGGATGTAGTACAATACATCCTTAGTACAAGTACAATATTGACAAGATTTTAAATAAGTCTCCTTTTTAAAGAATGTGCTACTGTTAACTCAGGGCTCGACATTAACGTTTGTTACGTAACGTGTGTAACTTGTCCGGGATAAGTGGATTTTTTGAAGGGGCAAGTGAAAGAGAGATTTACCGGACAAGTAGCCTGATTAAAACGTAAAAAACGAATAAATCTTGAAAAAAAAAAACATCTAGGGAATCACCAAAATGCAAGAATGATTCTGCATTAATTTAGTGTAAGTGGCGATCGATAATAAAATATAATGTATAATGAACTGACGGCAACAAGGTTGCGCTGTTGGCGGTCGAGGAGAAATCGAAAACAAACGAGCACAGCTCACACATTCGAAATGTGCAGTTTTTTTATATTTATAACAACATATGATACAGTTAAACAACATCACACGACCAAGAGTGCTGTTTTCCTGAACGATTGAAAATGTGACGCTGATTTCATATGACAGTTCCAAAACAATTCATTAACATCACTTACATTTGTTACAATCCACGCCTGTCCCGGACTCCAATGACCCAGGATCCTCCCTGCCTCACACCTGAACACCCTCATCATCTTTCCCGCTATCCCTGGATTCCCTGCATCTGGTGTTCATCATTTGCACTCCCTTCTTATTTAACTCACTTCCCTGCACTCCTTGTCCGATCTTGATGTTGTTATGCTTGTTTGGTTGGTTGTGTCTGTTTTGATTAAACCCATCTATTGTTTGGAATCTCTGATTCTGACTCTTCCCTGCTACACCCAACAATTGTAACAGAAGATCGGACCACAAAAGCAAAAGACTCTATATGGGTCTTTTTCTGTTCCCGCTCTCTCCCGTGTCCCCTGAGAGAGACTCTTCAGCGGTGGATCGCCTGTGTGGGCTTCGGCAGGACGGTCGCCCACTGGAGAGGTATGTGGAGGAATTCGCTGAGCTATCTAGTTTGGTGAACTGGCCAGACGCTCCTTTGAACCCGTTTTTTCTGATGGACCTGGACGAGGACACTATCCGTTACATTGAGTCTGCCTGTTCCTTTTCCCTAGTCAAATCCATTAATCTGATTCTATTTCTAAATTGTTTCGAGTTTGAAATTGAAGAGGTTCAAGAAAGGAAGTGTCTACCTCGTCCAATCCCCTCAGAAAACCACGCGGCCTGGTCAGTTCACCCACAGCCAGTTTCTTCCACCTATCCCTCCAGTGGGTCCTCCCGTGTGGCCCTACCCGTCCCTAAGCCCAAATCACGAAGAAGGAGGACCGCCCTCATCTCCGTCCAAGATGGCCTCCGCCACGCCGGAACCTTTGTCTCCGACCAAGATGGCCGCCGCCATGCCGGAGTCCCGGCAGAAGGAGGAGCGTTGGCTTATAGACTTTTGGAGCAATCCTGCAGCTTCAAGTCTCCACGAGCCCGCTCCAGCTTTCCAAGAGCCAGCTCCAGCTTTCCAAGAGCCCGCTCCAAGTCTCCTAAGGTCCGCTCAAAATCTCCTAGAGTCGCTCCAAGTCTCCTAGTGTCCGCTCCAAGTCTCCTAGAATCTGCTCCAAGTCTCCATGAGCCCGCTTCAGCCATCCAAGAGCCCGCTTCTAGTCTCCACGGGCCCGCTCCAGCTCACGAGACCGCTCTAGCCCACGATTATGCTCCAGCTCACGAGGCCCCTCCTGCCCACGAGGCTGCTTCAGCCCACAAACTCGTTCCATTTCACAAGCCCTTCCTACCACCCCTGAAGCTCCCCAAAGAAAGGGGGGGGGGGGGGGGGGGGGGGGGGGCAGGACACATGTGGGTGGGGCTCCTGATCTGCCATGGCTGCCCGAGACTCCTGATCCACCAAGGCTACCCGAGACTCCTGATCCGCCATTGCTGCCTGAGACTCCTGATCATCCAAGGCCGCCATGGCTACCCGAGACTCCTGATGGAGCCTCGGACGGCCATGGCGGATCAGGAACCTTGGGCGGCCATGGCAGATCAGGAACCTTGGCCGGCCATGGCGGGTCAGGAGCCGTGGGCGGCCATGGCGGATCAGGAGCCGTCGCTGCCCGAGACTCCTGATCCGCCAAGGCTACCCGAGACTCCTGATGGAGCCTTGGATGGCCATGGCGGGTCAGGAGCTGTGGGCGGCCATGGCGGATCAGGAACCTTGGGCGGCTATGGCGGATCTGGAGCCGTGGCTGCCCGAGACTCCTGATCCGCCATGGCTGCCCACGGCTCCTGGTCCACCATGGCCGCCCATGGCTCCTGGTCCGCCATGGCCGCCAATGGCTCCTGATCCGCCATGGCCGTCCAAGGCTCCATTAGGAGTCTCGGGTAGCCTTGGCGGATCAGGAGTCTCGGGCAGCCACTGCTCCTGACCCGCTATGGGTTAGGGTTAGGGTTTAGGGTTAGGGTGCATGTGCATAACGGTTGCATAACGTGCATGTGTTCATTTAATTTGTGTTAGAGCTGCACGACTCTGAATAAAATGAGAATCACAATTTTTGTTTAAAATGGAGATTATGATTCTCCCACGAATCTGAACAGATAACTAAACAAAATAGCATGTAACTATTTACTACAAAATATTAATTGCTGCACTCTATTTGAAAAATATTTGTTGAGTTGAATTAAATTGAATTCAATGACTCACTCATAACTAGGGTTGGGTATCGTTTGGTTTTTTTTTCGATTCCGGTGCCAAACCGATACTTTTAAAACGGTTCCGGTGCCTAGACGGTTCCTGAACCGATATTTGAAAGAAAAAAAAAGGCCACAAAACGAGGTGGATGACATTAAATGGCTTTTTATTTATTTATTTTTTAATTTAAATTGAACCATTTATTAAAAGTTGAATGTATACTTAAATGTATGAATATAAATAAATACAAAACACAATAAATTATTATTGACTTATTTACAAATTCACAGTAAAACCTAAGCCACCTAACCCAACTACAACAAGCCTAATATAACACTAAATAACAGTTACAGTAATAACAGCAGTCGTCTGTATTCTTGGTATGCTACAAACCAGCCTCGAGCTTCAGCTTTATTTTGAAATATGATCATATTCTCTGGCTAAATATTTTAGAACGCATCGCCTTAATGTTTCCATGGCGACGCGTCATGTTTCTCACATGACACACAGCAGCCGCAATAGCGCTGACAGCTCAGCTGTATCGGGTTTATTTAGCTTATTCTTTTTATTCAAAATATTCACAAACTTCTTAACTGTGTCATGAACTATCTGATGTTGAAATGTGTGAGTGAATGTGTGTTAGTTGATCTATAAAGCGCAATGAGCGGCGCCATGTTAGTTTGCCCCTCAGAATCGGATCTGTCGGATTTACAACACTTGAGTTCATTCTCGTCTCACGAAATACATGAAAGTAAGTGACCAGTGAACTGGAAGAAGAATAGAGTAAACGATATAGTTACTATATAATGTGCATGTATCTGATGTGAATAAAACATGTAACGTTAGTCGAATTATAACTGTCTGAAAGGATTGTCATTGCCGCTTTCATAGACATTAGTGTGTGTTTTTTGCTAGAAGCCTACTTGAGCATTTAAATGTCTGAAACCTGAAATAAACATGATGTGGTTGAAAACACTGAATAGTTGTCATGAGTTGTGATGTGACGAGCGCTGACGTCTGTCTTTGGCTCAGCGCCAGCCAAAGCGCGAAAGCACTTTTGAATTTTGGCACCGAAATGAGGAACCGAAATCTGCGTTCTGATTCGGTTCGGTACATACCGATTATGGCACCGGGTTTCGGTACCCAACCCTACTCATAACTACTTCACTTTTTTCTTTACAGGATGAATCAATGTTTTTGAACAAATCTTTTGAATGAATGTCAAATACACTTTTAACACTCACTTGTCGCCACCTAGTGGCATGCCGATGTAATCGATACAACAGTTATTTGAAGCGCCAAGTTAGTTTTAAACGGTGATTTGCTTCATGTCCGTGTTTATATCCAAACTATAAACTTTTATCTCAATACTTCTGCGATAACTTGGATATTTGTAACATGGAAATGTGATTCACTTGCTTTCTCCTACTCAGGCACAGACACAGGAAAATCTGTCATTTAGAAATAAGATCTCGTGGGTGTTTGAATCGAGATCGCAGTCTTTACAATTAATCATGCAGCTCTAATTTGTTTTTATATATATATATATATATATATATATATATATATATTTATATATATATATATATATATATATATATATATATATATATATATATATATATATACACTGTGGGGCAAAAAAATATTTAGTCAACCACCAATTGTGCAAGTTCTCCCACTTAAAAATATGAGAGAGGCCTGTAATTTTCATCATAGGTACACTTCAACAATGAGAGGCAATGACAGAGGTCAAATGTTTTCTGTAAGTCTCCACAAGGTTTTTACACACTGTTGCTGGTAGTTTGGCCCATTCCTCCATGCAGATCTCCTCTAGAATGAATTTACTTCCAATATTTTTTATTAATAAATGTCCCAACATTGCAAAAAAACAACAACAGGAAAAGTGTCTGTAGCAGCATACTTGTAGTAAATTAATACAGACTTCAGCATATTCTAAATCACTAACACAAATTAATAACCTCCTGTTATGTGCAATGAGCAATATAAACATTTTGCTGTGCCAAAACCACAGCTTTAATACAAAAATATAGAATTCTGTACCAGCAGCTCTCCTACAAAAGTAATGCTTGTGGACTATTCTGAATAACTAGTAACATACAGCTGCTCTTATACACAAATAAATAATAGAGTCTAAGACTTGTGAGTCAAAACTAAATCCTGAGCACAGACAAATTTTTGCTGTATACCGCAATCGAAAACAGCTTTTATGAAATGAACATCTGAACACTAAATTAACATCCGCAGAGAATACGGACGAAAATCCTTGACCATCAAATTTGCGATAGTTTGTGGTTCTCTGGTTGGCGGCAACTAACGTTACCGGTACAACCGAGCGTTGGAAACGTGTAATATGGTTTCTCATGTTTGTCGTGTTTCGAAAATATTTTAGTTTAGTTTGACACAACTTGCATATAGTGTGGCTCTTGTCCAGGTCATTTTCCCCTTCATCTTCATAGAAGTGCTTCCATACGTTAGCTTTTAATGCAGAGGGTGCATTCTCGCTCCGCTATCATGCGTCTCTGTTATGTGCACGCCACTGACGGTTCGGGCGCTGCACTTCCCACGCTTCAGAGTTGCGCCTTTTGCGTTCCGTCAACATTACGTTATCAACATTTAGAAAATCGATTTTTTGACATTTGTGAATCGATTCAGAATCGTCCACGTCCGCATCGCGATGCATCTAAGAATCGAATTTTTCCCCCACCCCTACTGTATATTAGATTCAACTTTATTGTCATTACACAAGTACAAGTACAAGGCAACGAAATGCAGTTTAGGTCTAACCAGAAGTGCAATAGCAGCAAGTGCAGGATATACAACGTTTGCATAAGTGCAGGACATGGACATGTACTGAATATATATAAATATATCTATAAATAGAGAGATGGTTATTACTATAAACACAATTTACAGGTGAATATGTACAGTGAATAATATACAGATGGTTATTACTATAAACAGAATTTACAGGTGGATATGTACTATGAATATAATATAATATAATATACAGATGGCTATTACTATAAACAGAATTTTACAGATAGAGGTATACAATGATATGTTAGGCTAAAATGAGGAATATGGCAGTGGATTAAGGTAGTGCAATAAATTATGGACAGAAGCTATCCGAAAAAAAGTGTAAAAGTGCAGTGGAAAGTGATTGCATATTACAGTTAGAAGTACGGTGCAAAATACAAATGTAAACAGTTGGTACTTGAAATAACAGTCGGCAGTGCAAATGAGCATAATCCAGTTACGGTGTGGTAGTGCAAAATGCATAAGTAAACAGTTGTTACTGTAATAAACAGTCGGTAGTGCAAATAACAAAGTGAAGGCGGATGTGAGGTAGGAGAGTTATCAGTATATGAGGGGACTGGATCAACGGGGGTTTGAGTTCAGTATATACAGTATGTCAGAGTCCTGCACGGGTGACCCGCGAATATTGCTGAAACGGGGGAAAAACATCCTAACTGTAGCCGTGTTTCCATTACACATTTGCGCAAAACTTTTGCTAAATGACGGCGTTTCCATTAACTGATGTTATGCGACTAAAACATTTTTTTTCCTCTCGTGATAAGTCATTCCAAAAATTATGCTACGTATGTTGTTAGGTTTATGTATATCCCAGCCACCACACGCCATTGTTTTAATGGAAGGAGATGTGTGTGTTATCCAAGCATTGATGGCAAGGAAAGCACCGTATACTTGAGCGGCACATATGAGGTGTTTCTGGGTGTTTCTCTTTCTTATCTGCTTCACGGTCTAGAAAAATTGTGGCATTTTCTATACTATTGTTTTTATTAGTTTAATAAAGAACTCTGTCTCGTCTTCTGTCCAAATATACCGGGCCATCTGTAAAGAATGATCGACTTTTACGTACGCCAGGTGTGACGCATTGCTGCCACATACAGAGAAGAGTGATATGTTTGAATTTGCATGGTGGTAACTCAAAGCTTTTTTTTTACCACTTCGTTATCTTGGCTTGGAATTTCGTTTGTTGGAAATATAAACTGAATTTAGAAATGCTTTTGTAATGAAAATCTTTGCGTTTAATAAACAAAATATATTTTTGAAATGAAGACAGCGTTTGGAGTGGAGTGTAAAATAATCTGTTCCCTGAATCCACGGCCTTTGTTGTTATTGTGAGTGTGCACATATAAAATTAGACAGTTCACTGTTTATTATAATTATATCTTGCACTTATCTGTAGTATGGCTAAAAATGATGGAGTATTGTGAGTTGTTTCCGCTGTCATAAAGGAAAAAATCCATTAGACTTGACTTGAGAACAGCTGCAATCCGATCAGTCCAGTTCACGAATGAATTGTTTGATGTGATTTGGGATTGCGAAGCGGTTGAACAAATCAGTTTGTGCACAAATCGGACACCGCTTTTGCATCTCTGAACATGTAACGATTTCTTCATTTTAAAATAAAGAGTAACGGTATGTTGTATAAAAATTTAGTGGAGTATCGTCAACGAATTGGGATCACTTCTGGGAGCCCCTATCAGCTTCAAGTGTATAGAGAACGGGCCTATGGCCATTGGCGTGCGAGATTTGCATCTCGCGCTCCGCCCCGCACCGCACCGCACCGCTGGTATAAACAGGAGGCGGATGCAGCGCACATTTGTTTTTCACTGAGGAGCCGAACTAGTGACCCGGCCATGCAGTGATGATACAGCAACCGTGGTGATGGGACGTACGTCTCTGTTCCCTCCTTCAGGGAACGAGGGTTACATACGTAACCGAGACGTTCCCATTCAGTCGGTCACGTTCGACGTATGTCAGACCTAACTGACGAATTGGGATCCCTATGGAAAACGTCATGGTTACTACCACTTCCAGCGCCCCCTCAGACCCCGTCTGTTCGGGGCGGGGAACTCAAGCAGGGAGAGTCACTATATCATGTGGTATCATGTGTAAGATACACATATGGACTGGCCATGTGGGCAGTACAACATACGAAGTCTTAGGGGTGGCCCCGGCCAATCTAGGCGAGGGACTACACCGCACAGAGACGGCAGAGCGAACTCTGCCAAGGGAAAGACACAGGCTCACCATAGGGAGCCGTACTGTGGAAGAATACACATTTGGGTCACAACATATGGATACCCAGCCTAAAGGCCCTTTCACACCGGACGCGTAACGAAAAAGCAAAGCGGAAAAAGCGAATATTTCGTGTGCGAATAGTTCGCGTCAAAACCATTCTCATCAGCCGCGACGCGAGTTTGCGACGTCTGTGACGTTTCAGAGCTCCAACTTTCCAAAACATTTGCGGCGACAGCTGAGAAAACACGGACACTTCATCATTCATTGGAGACGAGCTTTTCATTTTATTTAAAAGACCAAAAAGAAGGTTTTGGGTGCACCCAGTCTTAAAGAACAGATTCTGAAGGGGAGTATGCAAATTTTGTACAGGAGCTAAAACTTTATCATGGCCGCACTTGCTTTCAATTGTCCGTGGGACAATTTTACCCCTTTTCCACCAAGGCAGTGCTAGAGCTAATTCAGAGCCAGAGCTAGTCCCAGTTCATAGTTGGTTCGACTGAGGAGCCTTCTAAGAACCGTTTGCTTTTCCACATGCTGAGAGCCACAACAGAGCCAGTCTTATGTCACTGTATACGTCTCAACTCTCTCAGCAACGCTAGCGAGGCAGCGGCAGTGTTGCCAAGCCCGCGGTGTTCCCGTGGAATTGGGCTACTTCATCACTGTTGCCGCGGGCTGTTTTTCATGTCCGCGGGTTGAAGCGACCCCAATTATGTGATATTTAGCCCCGGGAATGCAAATTTTAGTAGGCAACCATGCCAAAAAACACATATTTTACCCCCAAATGTGATTTTTACCGGGGAAGCCCCCCTGAAACGCGATTGGGCTTGTTTTGAGTAGCAATTGGGCGGGTTTTGTTGTGAAAACCTGGCAACCCTGGGCAGCGGGAAACACACACACACCAGGCTTGTTCGAGATGCATCGGCGCTGCGCAGACCGATCCACGCATGATATATATATAAAAAAAACGCATGAGTGAATCAAAAGCATAAGGAGTCGTGTGCTCTCGCTGGACTCGTTATCATACAGCGATCGGTCTGCACAGCACCGCTGTGAACAAGCCTTCCATCAACAATGCAAACGTTGCGTTACTATTGATTCACATGGCTTTACGATCCTACATCGGCATCAAAACACAACGAAAACACAGCGGATCCAACGCATTCCAATCGAGCAGCAGCTGTTAGCTCCATTAGCTGCTATTTCAACAATGGCGGATCTCAAGTTTGTGTTCGTCTTGTTGACCCCGCCCCCAGCGCCTGACATAATCGGTTCTTACTTCTAGCCCTGTTCTAGCCCAGCAATGTTTTGGTGCTACTTAAGAACCACTTTTCCTGGCTCGGAGCTGGGGCTTTGGGTGTGGAAACACAAAGAACCGATTTGAAACTAGGCTCTTGCTCCGATCCAGCTCTAGCACTGCCTTGGTGGAAAAGGGGTATTTGAGGAGCTCGAGAGAGAGACAGTAGCTCCGCATCTGACGAGACACACACACTTCAGGAACCTGTCGATCCGGAGCAGCTGTGTTTTCAGCCAGGGGGGGACTGGCCATCTGTCATACCGGGCGTTTTCCCGGTGGACAGCTGGACAATGTGGGCCGGCCCGTTGCTACGTAAATATATGAAGAATAAATTATAGTAAAACTACGTAGCCTATATCCTTCCGTCAGCCCAGACGAATGGCCAGCGCAGCCCTCTTGAGGCAAAACTCCATGCAAAACTCTAATCTATAACCTGCTCAGTCCCAGTGTCTCAGTGGTGTAAAAGCGCTCGTCAATGTCAAAATGTTTGCGATATCCAATCAAATTGAAGAAGGCAGGCGGGCAGCACTTTAGAGCTGAATATGAGTCAATGGGCTACAGAAATATTTCCCTACTGTTAACGATTTTAAAAATGTTAAACAACGGACATTATTTTCCAGGGATGTAAACTACTGCTGACCTTTTAGAATTGCCTTTATTCGTCACAGAATGCACAAAGAAACATTATCGTAGGTGTCGCAGTTTTCAGCATATCAGAGGGAATGTTTGTCTTTCTGTTTCCAGGCTTTCTTCAGCAATTTCACAATCATTTTCAAATTATTCATAATACTCAAAATATATTTCTGAAATGTAGGCTTAGCTTACACATACATCATGCTAAAACTGGCAACTTTCATATTCAAGTAGCCAATGGAAAGTGTCATATATGAAAATAAATATAGGCCTATAGCTAATTTGCTAGTTAGTTAATATGCATTATTTTATTTTAATCAAAAGTTTGAAATTATTAAGACTTTTTCAAATGTTTTTTTGAAAGAAGAAGGCTGAATTTATTTGATCAAACATACAGTAAAACCACAAATATTAAGAAATATTAATACAATTTCCAATAGGCCTAGTTGTTTTCTATGAGAATGTATAGTAAAATGTAATTTATTTCTGTAAAAGCTGACTTTTCAGCATCATTACTTCAGTAAGTGTCACATGATCCTTCAGAAATCATTTTAATATGCTGTATTTTTCATATAATTTTTAAACTCTTTTCCACTATTTGAGCTCTATTCCATAAAATTACAGATGTCTAGATACTATAACCACTAGAAAGGCACCCTAAAACAGTCCACATTCTGCACTACATCCTAAGTCTTCTAGACCATAGCATTGTATATGGTCTGATTTTATGGTAGGTATTGAACTTAATGATATTTTTGTATAAATAGCTTGTGTTTAAAATTGCCCTGTGTATAATGAGCTGGTGATTATGGTGAGGTGTGTTGCAGACCGGGTGTGATGGGCCGCTTTGTGCCAGAAAGTCCAGGGCCACTTTTTTACCCCAGTCCACCCCTGTTTCCAGCTATGCTTCCAGTTGAGTCACAATGTAAACATTTAAGTGCCACAGTCGTACTGACGGAAACACATTCACTTTCTATAGTCGCGGACACAATTAGGTTAGAAAAAAAAATCAACGTATTGATTATAATTATCGTAATCTGTTGCCTACAGTGGGCAAACACAGCTGCATCTGTACAGCTGTAAACAAATACAGCTGTAATCTTGTGAGAAATGCGATACCTGGCAAAGGTTAATGTTGATTGAATGGCTAGTGACGTCAACTGGACATTTCGTCACCTTTGTTTCCTTGTATGTGATTGGTTTAAGCCTTTTCTATCACTGCGAGTGTTAAAAAAAATCGACATCGAAACGGAAAAAATAAACGTTGTTTTTTCGCCGCAGCACATTCGCGTTCGGTGTGGAAGCTCTCATTACACTAACAGCTGATCAAAAAATTAAACCATCGCACAAATTATTCGCGCGTCAAAATCGCGTCCAGTGTGAAAGGACCTTAACACAGGTTCCACCAATGCATACAAGTGTTAGACCTGGCGTCGGACGCTCCGCCATGTCGGACTGCCGTGGGTTGCAGAGGAACTTAACAGGGTTCGCCAATTTGGGGAACTCTACTGGAGAATATATGCGCACGTATCCGGTCCATGAGGAGGAGAATGGCGCAGCAAGCCGACACTAGGACGTAGCGTAAGCGTTTTGAACTGCGAGGGGCATTACACTTTATGATGTAAATGATGTAAGTGATGTGAAGCCATTTGCTTCAAGCCATTATGAACTTATGTCTCTCAGAAAGTTTTCAAATTTCTTTGTAAGTTATTTAATAAAGAAATATGAACTGTACCTCGCCTTCAGCATTATAATTATTTTACCCGCACCGGACAGAGATTGAGACAGAGATTTTCACAGTTCCCCTTCGAGGGAACTCGCACTGCGTCGTCGAGTGACAACACTCTGGGAACGCCCCCAGCGTAGCGCGTCTGAAGCATGAATGAAATCAAGCCAATCTGATTGGTGCTGCGTCATGACGTAGTAGATGACGGCATACCCGGAAGATACAAAGGGACGCTGATACATACACACAACAGCTTTTGCTCTTCAGCTGAGCGCTCTGTGTTTTTTTCAGTCTTATTCGGTGTTGTTTGTTTACCAACGTTGTTTTCACAAGCATTTTCTCATGGCTCGCAAACTCCGTGGCTGGTCCCGTGCCTGTTGAGGCAGCACGGCTGATCAATCATGGGACTCGCAGATGGGTCTGTCAAGGGAACCTGAGAGTGCTGAGGCATCTTCTCCTTCCCTGTTTGACAGTTCCATTGTTCTCCTTCGCCGTGTGGAAGCCCGTGCTGCGGCTTCTTCCCCCGGGGTGGAGGACCCGATGCGTGAGCTGTCTGATTCTGAGGAATTAGACGGGCTCCATATCGAGGCTCGCCATTTTCCTAATGCAGGATTCAATCTTGCGTTGCCGAGGCGGCGCGTAGGTTCGGGTCTGCTATTAAAGTGATAGAACGTGACTCGGTGTGAAGGTATGTGATACTGTTGGGTGCGAGGCATGCAATCAGCTCCTGAGGGTGCTGGCTGTTTTCATTGAGAAATATCTCGACGCGTACTGCTGTGCGCCTTTCGGGTGTTTCAGCCTCGTGCCTGTTTGGCTTTCTTCTCGAGGGATGAAAGCCAATTGTATTATAACGGCTTGAACCACGTTGCTGAGGCAACGTGTGGTTTACGAGTCCGTATAAATACAATAAAACAGTATCGTCTGAGGATTATGGCTGCATTTAATTCTGAGAAATTAAATAAAATAGGATCTGACATTGAGGAGTTAGATATTCAGCCTATCATTCAGACCATGTTTCACCGTATTGTGGCTGCATTTAATTCCGAGGAATTAAATTAAAATATTATCTGACTTTGAGGAGTTAGATGTATTTTTTACTCAGCCTATCATTCAGACCAGGTTGCACGGGTTGGGTGATTATGATGGCATTTAATTCTGAGGAATTGAATGTCATGTTATCTGACTTTGATAAGTTAGATACTTTTAATCAGTCTGTCGCCCAGGCGTGTTTGACTTGTCTGGATATTCATCTAAGATGGGAGCAATCATGCATGGGCAGTTCCTGAGGGGGCTGCTTCCATGCATGGTGAGGCTGCTCCTCCTTGGAGCCCTCCGGAAGTTGATTTCGTTCTCGCCGCCTTATGGCCTGCGGGACACATCAGTTTCAGGCAATTGC
This sequence comes from Gobio gobio, assembly GCF_949357685.1. Classification (NCBI taxonomy): domain Eukaryota; kingdom Metazoa; phylum Chordata; class Actinopteri; order Cypriniformes; family Gobionidae; genus Gobio; species Gobio gobio. Next base: position 30,035,851 of record NC_137104.1, on the reverse strand, counting down.
TAATCGCAGTGTCCGCCCTAGTGTTGCAGCCCTGACGAGCTGCTCCCTTAGATGAGGCCCCTGCTGGCCAGCCCCCTCTCCCGGGTAGGAGCGATCGAAGTCGCCTCCCCTGTGGAGCTTTTTGGAATCGATGCTGTGCTCCCGCCGTCTAGTACACTTGAGGTTCGCTTTCGGGGGCGAAGCGTATCATTATCGGGTTCCTCCATTCGGCCTGGCTTTTTTCCCCCCTCGTGAGTAGCAGCAGTTCGGCATTGAGATGTCGTCCTTGGCTGCTCTCAGTGCTTGGGGTTGAGACTCTACACGCAGTAGCGTGTTGACGCCTTCTCAGAGAACCGTGTTCCTGGGAGCAGTATGGGATTCTCTACATTGTGGGCACAATTGTCCCCCGCGCGTATCGAGTCCATACGGGCGGTGGTCTCCAAGATGAAGCTAGGCCGCAGCATCACTGTGAAGTAGTTTAGGACTGCTGGGACTTATGGCAGCTGCGTTCAACAGAATATCTCTTGGCCTGCTGCACGAGACCCCTACAGTGGTGGCTGGGAACCAGGGGGGTTTTCCTCGAGGGGAAAACCATTCTGTATGATCAGGGTAACGCGCAGATGCCTTCGTTCCCTCGCCATATGGAAGAGACCTTGGTTCCTGTCCCGGGGGCCAGTGCTGGGAGCATCATGTTGTCGGAAAACCGTTTCAACTGATGCCTCCCTCACTGGTTGGGATGTGGTCATGGACAGGCACTTTGCGAGAGGTCTGTGGGAGACCTGGCATTCTTCCTGGCACATCAACTGCCTGGAAATGCTGGCGGTCTACAAGGCTCTGAGGAGCTTTCTCCCGGACCTCCGCGGCCACCATGTCCTGATACGTTCAGACAACACTTCAGTTGTCGCGTGTCTGAATCGTCAGGAGGGTCTGAGGTCGCGCCCTCTTTGCAGACTAGCACACCAGATCCTCCTGTGGTCCCAGGGGAAACTGTCGTCTCTCTGAGCGATGTACGTCCCCGGGGACCAAAACCAGGGACCAAAACCAGGGAGCAGACGTCCTGTCGAGGTAGTGGGTGAGGCCCGGGGAGTGGCGACTCCACCCAGAGGTTGTGGAGGCCATGTGCGAGAGATTCGGCCCAGTGGAAGTGGACCTATTTGCGTCTAGAGAGACGTCCCACTGTCCACTGTGGTTTTCTTTCATTTACAACAGCACCATAAACAGCAGTATGAAGAGTGTGTTGCAGCCAGTGCGGCAGTATTGACAGCAAATTTTTTCATGGTGTCATGGTTTTTCCTGTTTATAAAAAAGAAAAAAAAGAAACCATTTTATGTTTTGTGTTTTCACCCTGATGTACCAAAAACATAACATGGTGCTTGGGCGAAATCGAAATTATCGAAATATCGCAAATGTACATATCGCGATATGCATATTGCAATGGCACGCAATATCTGAATGATTTTAATAGGCTACTTCAACATTGTGAAAATTGTACGTTTTAGGTCGACGCATATAGCAGAGAATAGACTGGGCACGCGACTGTTACTTATGTGACTTGCTTGACGTTAAAAAGAGTTATTAAACGCAATAACTTGCGAAAACCTTGCAGTCTTGCACTGTCTGCTGTCTGACACACACAGAAATGTGCGCACAAGCCGCCTCTCTGAAAGCGTGTGATCCCTTCAGTTCTGTTTCGTGTCTTGTCTCTTAGGATCCGTGCATTAGGTCTTAAAGTGACAGCCTTCTAATACAGTAAACCTGCTAATACAGTAAACCTGCTAATGCTAATACAGTAAACCTGCCACTGTCTGTCAAACAACAAAAGAAAAAGAAAATCACTGTGCTCTTGGCTGAATAACCTTTGTAGCTTTATTATGTATCAGTGTATATTTAATTCATGTGAAGACTACTGTTTTAGTTCTTATTTTCAATAACAAAGATAAATTATCCCTTGTGTGTCCCTGGGGACGTTTTCATCCACTATGGGGTGCTTTTGAGTCTTAATTTGGCCACAACTTTCTCTGTTTCAGCAAATGGAATTATTTTTGGTGACAAATCTTATTTTTACACATATTTTGGTAAAAGGCTTTGAAAATTTTCACAAACTCAACGATACTGTGAGAAAATTCACTACCCTTTCGTTATCCTCGTGGATGAAAACATCCACTAAAGTAAACTGCTGTAAAAATGTATCTGGTAAATATTTTTTTTTTTTTTTTTTTTGCATAAATCTATTAATCAACCTCAGTCCTGATCAAAACTTTTAAATGTTTTTTTTTTTTTTTTTTTAAAGCAGGATTTTAACTCTTTAATTGCCAAGTTCATAAATGATGTCACTGATTTGGGGGGAAAAAACACACAAAATGACCTATTTTCAATAAAAAAATGTAATTGTGGACTGGATTTTTTTTACCTTTTATCACAGTCTTGGACATGTCAAAGGTTTGGCCAGAGGAGAACTGGCACCCCGACTGAGCCTGGTTTCTCTAAAGGTTTATTTTTCTCCATTAGGACACCTGATGGAGTTTTGGTTTCCTTGCCACTGTCGCCTTTGGCTTGGTTTGCTCAGTTGGGGACACAACATTTTCAACGAAATATCCAAAATAAATCTAATTAAGTAAACTAAATTAACCATATAAACTAAATTACTGATCTTCCCACATTGTCACTGTATGATAGTTGAAATGAGCTAGATGACATCACAGTTTTCTCCGAAGCGGCTGTACGGCCGAATAAAATTCTGTTGCATTATTTTCCTGTTTAACACTGTGAATCTGCTTTGAAACAATCTGCATTGTAAAAAGCGCTATATAAATAAAGTTGACTTGACTTGACTTGACTTGACTTGACTTGCTTCGCTGCCCTACGAGGCCACTCCCAAAGCCACGGCTACTGGTTACATCTCTTGCCCACCGCGGCTCCGCCCCCACCATCGTTTTGATATTCATAGTAATAAAATAATTTCGCTCAGTTAGAGAACAGACTCTACAATTAAAAACTGAACGTATCTTTTCAATAACTTGTGATTGAGCTGAACGAAAGTCACAACACAAACGCAGCAGGAGTCAGATTTCATTCATTACGAGAGCGAAGAGGTGAGCAGAGCTGAGGTAAGCGCAGCAGTCATTCACGACTCAAGTCCAGTCTGCCGCGTTATCAGATCATGCCTATGGAAGCTTAACTTTCATAGGAATTCATTGAAAAGTTGAAACACTCACTTTGCTCCGCACCGCTCTGTTATTAATGCCCGAGCCGAGCGGCTGTGCGCATTCTGTGAGTGAGATCACACCCCTATGGGCGGGTTGAAAACTAGCTCCTTCTACTGGCTATAGTCTTTAGACTCTGACCAAAAAATCCTCAGATGACGCAAATTACGATATTTGTGACATCTGAGGATTTTTTTCAGAAATAAAATGCATAATTCTCTCATATCAGGGGGACATGAGGGGGTAAAGTACGATAATTTGAATATACTATCGGGTTTCTACTGATACAAAGCTTAATGCTAAATCGCTGAAGTAACCCTTTTTCATTTGTCTGGCTGTCACCAGACCAAGCTCAATTTAAGATTGAACATTGGTCTGGGGAGTCTGCTAGGTATTTTCTACTGCACAAGAGGCGTGATGAACGAGCATAAATTAAATGTCTGTATGCAATTGAATAGTCCTTCAACCAATCAGACCACAAGAGGCATGATCAACGGGCAACGACCCATCGCTTTTCTATCCGTCATCGTGTTAAACCTGCAAATAGCGCGCCAGGTGGAAAAGCCAGTCTGTGATTGGTTCCCGCAAAAGTGTAACAGAAGTAGTAGAAATGAATGTACAGGTTTCCAGACTGAGTTGCAGGGCGAAATCAATCGCCGGCAGATCAGGCTGGGTTTACCCAGTCTACCTTTAAATCTCATTGGTCCAAAATTCCTCTTTACACATCTGCTTGTTATGTTTAGACTGTGATTTAACTGAAAGTTGACCCTTGCTTTGATTGTAGATAATGGAGAATGCAGAAATCAACAACATCATTAAAATTGTGGGTCTTCAGTACAAGAAGAGCTATGATGACCCAGAGTCCCTGAAGAGCTTACGCTACGGAAAGATTATGATCATGACTGATCAGGTGTGATTATGTGCTTTAGTTATTCTTAATTTGATGAATTTTAAGAGAACAGTTCTTTTCTATTCAGAATGCATGCAGAGATGCACGAGAGATGCTCTAATTTATGTTATGTTTACTATCAGGATCAAGATGGCTCTCACATCAAGGGTCTTCTCATAAACTTCTTCCATCACAACTGGCCATCTCTCCTGAAGCACACCTTCCTGGAGGAGTTCATCACACCCATTGTGAAGGTATGATAATCATCCAAAAACAACAACAAAAAAAGTTCAGTTCAGTTTTTTTATACCTGTTTCTAAAACGTTCTCTTTAGGCCAATAAGAACAAACAGGCAGTATCATTCTACAGCATCCCAGAATTTGAAGAATGGAAGAAGCACACAGACAATTTTAAAACTTGGCACATAAAGTACTATAAAGGTTTGTTTTCTGTTTCATACTTATTTGAAAGAGTCGGCTTAAAAAAAAACAAGGAGCATTCTTGACTAAATGTTAACTACACATTTGTTAGGTTTGGGAACCAGCACAAGCAAAGAAGCAAAGGAATATTTTGCTGACATGGAAAGACATCGAATTATGTTCAAGTACAATGGCACCGAAGATGATGCAGCCATTACACTGGTTAGTTTTTTTCGCTGCTGTTCAATAATGTTGGATCTAGTTTGTATTGCGTTTGGTGCAACATTACATTTATTCAGAAATTAATTGCATATAACTTTAACATAATGGTTAACATTGTCTGTGAACTCTGCTCAGGCCTTCAGTAAAAAGAAAACGGATGACAGGAAAGAGTGGCTGACTAATTTCATGGAGGATAGACGGCAGAGGAGGATGCATGGGCTGCCTGAGGTACAGCTGTCATTTACACACTAAAAAACATAACACTCTTAAAACAGTCTGTAGTGAAACAAAGTATTAGGACCCGTTCACACCCGGGTTGCCGTGACAACTGCACTGTCAGTCAGCAGCTCGACGGCACATGACATGCTGAGGACGGGGGTTTTTCTGGCAGATAAGCTCTCGCTGTAACTTTTGGTCTCCCAAAGTGTTGAGCAGACCCGTGGCTGCGCTTTACACACAAGCAGCAGCTGGGCAACAACAAAGGGGACTCAAGCTTTTACGAGAAGGATGAGTCTCGACCAGTGTGCCGATGTGGTCATATTCCCATGCGAGAACATGAACCACCCACGAATGCCGTCTCAGTATGCTTATGCCCAGGCATGCGAGACAGTGACCCTAACCCAGGAAACAACCACATCCAGAAATGCACGGACGGAGAGGCGCCTTTAAAAAGACGCTCGCTTTCCGCTTGCTCTTTTAAAGGGGTACTTCAGCGCTGGGAAGATAAATGTGTATTTAAACTGGGTCATTTATGTAGTAGAAATGTGAAATTATTTTTGAATTTGGTGCCTTCTAGACTGAGAAAAGTCAGAAAATGTATTTTTGTCTCATGTGGATGAAAGACAACAACTCCCAGAATGCACTTGCTTCACTGCCCAACGAGGCTACTCCCAAAGCCACGGCCACTGGTTATCACTTGCCCACCATGACACCGCCCCCACCGTTGTTTTGATTTTCGTAATAAAATCATTTTGTTTAGTTAGAGCAGTGGTTCCCAACCTTTTTAGGGTACTGTACCCCCAAAACACTTTTTCCTGTCTGAAGTACCCCACAAGCGCATGTGATCGGTGTGATTTTTAGATTTGGTGTAAATTTTAGGTTTGCACAGTGTAACATCTATATAATTTACCTTGGCTGTAAATAATGATATTTTTACTTCCTATAATAACTCATACTTGTCTTCGTTCAATATTTGTATGACCTTTTCACATCTTCACATGTCCAGACCAATTATACAAAAACAAAGATCACATTTTATATACATAGTAGCAGCCTACTCTAAATATGTTTAGACCTGTGTATGACACAAAAGGACTCACCAATCAAGGAGAAACGTGACCCTGTCTCCCACTCATAAGCTTGGTCAGTCTTGGGGGCAGTGTGGCAACAGCAGCTATCAGGCTTTTCTTCAAGTTGAGTCTGTTCCTGTGCTTGGACTTGATTACGGCTGAAATTATTTGATTATGGATGAAAATGTCACTTCACATAAATATGTAGATCCAAATGGCAGGAGTTCATTCAGTGCATGTTTCCCCAAATCAGGATATTCCTTCTCCACATCACACCAGAACTGTGACAGGTTTGTTTCTGAGTACCTCATCTTCAGTCCTCGGTCTGAGGACACATCCAGCAGATTTTCCTGTAGTCTGGTAGGAATGTTGTTATCCGTACTTTCAGTCATGAAAGGATTACGGACCCAGTCAAGTTTGGCAGACTTGCTTTCAATATCAGGGAAGTAGTAGTTGAACTCACTGTTGAGTCTGGATAAATGTGTGCTTACTAGTTGCATTATAGGAGCTCTGTCAACATCACCTGCAGAAAGGTAGCTGTTGAGCTGCTGGAAACAAATTGTGTCCCCATCTTCACATTCACTCTCACACAGTTTGATCTTCTTCATGAATCCACACACTTTGTCATACATGTTTAGGATGTGTGTGTCTTTACCCTGCAAAGTTAAATTCAGGTTGTTCAGTTTGCTAAAAAAATCAGCGAGATATGCAAGGCAACCCAATCTGTGTTCTCCAACATAACAACAAGGGGATGTGAGTGTTCTGCCAGAAAAGCGCTTACTTCGTTGCGCAACTCCAAAAGCCTCTGTAGTGCTTTCCCTTAAGATAGCCAACGTACGTTAGAGAATAGACACTACAATTCAAAACTGAACATGTCTTTTCAATAAAGTGTGAGTGAACCGAACAAAAGTCATGGCACAAACGCAGCAGGAGTCAGATTTCATTCATCACGAGAGCGAAGAGCTGAGCAGAGCTGAGGTAAGCGCGGCAGTCATTCACGACGCGTGTCCAGGCTGGCGCGTTTTCAGATCATGCCTATGGAAGCTTAACTTTCATAGGAATTCATTGAAAAGTTGAAACACTCACTTTGCTCCGCACTGCTCCGTTATGAATGACCGAGCTGAGCGGCCGTGCGCATTTACATTCTGTGAGTTAGATCCCCACCCCTATGGGCGGGTTGATAACATGCAGAACTAGCTCCTTCTACTGGCTGTAGTCTCTAGCCTCTTGCCAAAAAATCCTCAGATGACGCAAATTACCGGGTTTCTACTGATACAAAGTTTAATGCTAATTGCTGAAGTAACCCTTAAGGAAAAAGCTCTTTCAGTACTGAAGCACACAGGGTGCAAAATGCTCTTTCAGAAAGGCTGCACAGTGTGCTCAACACTCTCTTAGGAAGTCGACTACCGCTGACGCGCCGTTACACCAACACTTCGTGTTGAACTTCTTCCTGGTTTTTTTTGTACCAAACTAATGATGATTGCAGAGCAGAATCAGTTTAGAAATAATCGGCTCCGAAGCAAAAGCTTAATGAGTGAGTCCCGCATGCTTCCTTAGATACCTGCAGTGCGGGGTATGGTTCATGATGCAAATCTCACTTGCCAATGTCCATTGGCTTGTTCTATACCACTTGAAGGTGATTGGGTTCTCAGGTGAGATCCCAATATGTCAGTCACTGACATTAACGTTGAACGTGACTGACTGGTAGGGAAGTATTGTTCTTCAATTTGAAATGTACTCGAAGTTAAAGGGTTAGTTCACCCAAAAATGAAAATTCTGTCATTAATTACTCACCCTTATGTCGTTCGACACCCGTAAGACCTCCGTTCATATTCGGAACACAAATGAAGATATTTTTGTTGAAAGCTGATGGCTGAGAAAGGCTTCAGATAGGCCTCCATTGGCATTCAGTACATTTATACTCCCAAGACCGATAAAAGGCACTTAAAACGTCGTTACAAAGTCCATCTCACCACAGTGACTCTACAATAATCTTACGATGCGACGACAATAGTTTTTGTGCGGAAAAAAAAATCAAAATAACACCTTTATCCAGCTTGTTATTGCCTTCCGCGTGTGCCTCCACGACGCATGCGCGAGAATATGACGTAGCGCCGGGGTTCGGGAATCCATGAAATGCACACTTAAGCCCCATTTTGAGCACTACGCCGAGACCTAAAGCATGATCAATGTAGAATCCAACAGCTTAGACACGGGCGTCTTCCTCTGATTGTAAACAAATCTCTTCTGGGTCATCTGTCCGAACGCCGGATCTGCGTCATATTCTCGCGCATGCGTCGTGGAGGCACACACGGAAGGCAGTAACAAGTTGGATAAAGGTGTTATTTAGATTTTTTTTTGCGCACAAAAACTATTGTCGTCGCATCGTAAGATTATTGTAGAGTCACTGTGGTGAGATGGACTTTGTAACGACGTTTTAAGTGCCTTTTATCGGTCTTGGGAGTATAAGTGTACTGAATGCCAATGGAGGCCTATCCTATCTGCCTATCTTGTGTTCCGAATATGAACGGAGGTCTTATGGGTCTCGGACGACATGAGGGTGAGTAATTAATGACAGAATTTTCATTTTTGGGTGAACTAACCCTTTAAAGTAAAAGTACCCACATTTAAATGCACTCTTAAAAGTACAAATTGCAACTGGTGCAACAGGCGCAAGGATATTAAGCAGCGCCTGAAAATAGGCTAAAGGCCTGTACACACCGGGACGAATATCACATGCGCTTATCGCCAGTCTTTTTCAAGACGTTTTACACCCAAGCGATTTTCACTGATGATGCACAGAGTGAACGTGCAAATTCAGTAGATGGTGCTCCCGGTACACAAGCTGGTGCTGCGGCACTTTACGCTTCCCAGATAGCAGACCAACACTGAATCATCGTTGAATAAATGTTAATGCATCAACTAAAATATCATTGAATCAATGTTGAAATTTAACATTGATTTTTCATCAGGTTTGCCCCCTGAAATAATGTTATTTCAGTGATGAAAAATAGATCAAGATGGGCTTAAAATCAATATTTTTTCAACTACAATTAAATAACTTATTTAACACTGAATCAACATAGAAACACTATAAAATCAATCTGGCTTTATGCTAGGATTCTATGGCAGTTCATTTTCATGTATGGCTGCAATTTATATGATTTTGTATCACTCAAAGTAAACAACATCCTTCAGTTTACATGCAAATGTATTTATTTATGCCCTCACAGTTTCAACAGGAAATCTCACATTGACTTAAAACAATTACATCTGAATTTATAACACTAATTTATAACATAAATTTATAACATTTATTTCACAAAGTGAAAAACATGACAACCTGCATCTGCAAAATGGAAGTAAATACAAATGGAAACTCTCCAATAAAGACAGAAATAGGACAGTACTACTGAAAGAAAAAAAGGTAGAAGAAAGAATGAAATACTCTGAATACTCTAAACTCAGGGGTTTCCACCACGAGCAATGCCCCCAAGCCTTTCAGGGGCGTAACGGAGCCATTTTTGCACCCCTTCCCAGCAAAGATAAACTCTGATGCCTCCTTTTTATCAGCATTCACTTGTAATGCACCTAAAAATATTTGGAAATGTGACTAATTATACATTACAAATGTACTACAAAATGAAGTGAAACTTGAAATGTGATCAAAATCTTGGCATTACAGTTAAAACACGCTGAATTCAAATTCAAGACTATTTAATGAATTTTAGTTTAGACTTTTCCCTTTAAAGTACTGTACTTTATTTCTAAAGTATGGGACTATTTTCAGGCCCTGCGTAATATCATTGCACCGCTGCATCCATGGTACTGCAGTAAAGTTCCTTGATTATTACGCAGGAATATCGTTCTAGAAAATCACAACTTTTCATTTATTGTCGGTCTTAATGCACGATGTAACAATACACATCACAACATGTAAATAGGAAAATGTTGCCGTTATTTTGTCACTTATTGAGCGGTAGGCTAGATGGAGCTGTTTACCTGCAGTCTTTGTGCTAAGCTAGGTTAGTGGTGGGTGTGTCAGGCAGAGTTATGGCACGATCGGAGATGAGAATGGTATGTATGGACTTATCTAACTCTGGGGGATACGGTGAATAAGCTAAAGTCACAAAAAGTCAGTGTTCCTTTAAGTATGAGTCACTACTGTTAAAAATGAAAAATGTTCTGATCATTCATTGTGCAGATCTTTGTTTTCTTATCACAGCAATACCTGTACGGCACAACAACACGACACCTGTCCTACAATGACTTCATCAATAAAGAACTCATCCTCTTCTCCAATTCTGACAATGAGCGTTCGATTCCATCGCTTGTTGATGGTGTGTATCTTCATTTAAGTTTTTAACATGTTAAACTCTGGATTTCTCTTCTTAGCTGAGTAAATGTTTTTTTTTGTGTGTGGAATAATTGCCGTTTTGATTATGTTTGACAGAAGTGATAATGATGTAGTTGTGAAATTATCAAATGCTGCTTGCCTGTAATTTAACTGGACATCTAAACTTCAAGTCTACTTTCATCTGTTGTATGCAGGTCTGAAGCCAGGTCAGAGGAAGGTGTTGTTCACTTGTTTGAAGAGAAATGATAAAAGGGAGGTTAAGGTTGCCCAGCTGGCCGGATCCGTGGCTGAGATGTCTGCATACCATCACGGCGAAGTTAGTAGCAAACATTTCTTTGCCTTTCTTCTTTAATTTGTTCTTGGTCATTATTAGTGCATTATTAATGATTTACTGTTTTATTTGATGCATTGATTAAAATGCATATTTATTGAAATATATATTTTAAAGGGGACATATTTTGCCCCTTTTTACAAGATGTTAAATAAGTCTCTGATGTCGCCAGAGTGTGTATGTGAAGTTTTAGCTCAAAATACCCCACAGATCATGTTTTATAGAATCTTAAAATTGCCACTTTTTTGGGGTAAGCAAAAACACGTCGCTTTTGTATATTTCCCTTTAAATGCAAAGGAACTGCTACTCCCTGTCTATTCTATCAAGAAGAGGGTGAAGCTTCATTAGCTTGTGCAACAACAACAACAGTGTTCAGTTTGAACCGGACTCTGACAATAATGCCTACAGAGCCAGAGAATAAAAGCTGCATGGAGATAGAACAGGTATAGTTTAGTTTAATTCTGGTTTTAACGTTTTAATGTTGCCATCTTGTTTTTATCCACAATTAGTACAAGCATGTTTTAGCGAACCCTGTCCGAATGATGGCCAAAACTTTACTGATGAATTTTATGAAGTTTATTGTTCATCTAAAAGATGAAGTGTCTGTTTTCACTCCAGAAAATCATTGTAAGAGATGAATAAAACACAGAACAAGAAGTGTGCAATAAAGTCTTATCCATAAACACTCTCCCTTGCATTATCATCAGCATACACAGCAAATTACTCAAAAACACTCCTTACAACTAACAGTAAACAACTATATACATACCTTATGCCTTTTCAGGGGGTGCTTAATAAACTGGTAAACTTTATATCTGTAAAACAACTCAGATAAACTATTATGAAGTGCGTGCTCTCCCTTTCATTACTGCCGTGACCAGTATCGCTCAGTAGACTATAAGCTGGATCACAAATGGGGCAAAAAAGTATTTAGTCAGCCACCAATTGTGCAAGTTCTCCCACTTAAAAAGATGAGAGAGGCCTGATTTTCATCATAGGTACACTTCAACTATGAGAGACAGAATGAGAAAAATCCAGAAAATCACATTGTCTGATTTTCAAAGAATAATAAGTATTTGGTCACCTACAAAAAAGCAAGATTTCTGGCTCTCACAGACCTGTAACTTCTTCTTTAAGAGGCTCCAGAAACAAAATTGTAGACCTGCACCAGGCTGGGAAGACTGAATCTGCAATAGGTAAGCAGCTTGGTGTGAAGAAATCAACTGTGGGAGAAATATGGGCCAAACTACCAGCAACAGTGTGTAAAAACCTTTTGGAGACTTACAAAAAACGTTTGACCTCTGTCATTGCCAACAAAGGGTATATAACAAAGTATTGAGATTAACTTTTGTTATTGACCAAATACTTATTTTCCACCATAATTTGCAAATAAATTCTTTTAAAATCAGACATTCTGTCTCTCATAGTTGAAGTGTACCTATGATGAAAAGAGGCCTCTCTCCTCTTTTTAAGTGGGAGAACTTGCACAATTGGTGGCTGACTAAATACTTTTTTGCCCCACTGTAGTTGGTACTGATCCGTCCTTGAGCTTTAACTTTTTAGCAAAACCTGCCTTGAATTAATTGTCCCTCATTCAGGCAATTCACCTGCACTGCTTACAAGACATTGTTGTCGATATAGCTGCTTGAACGCGGAGAAAATGGCAGACAGTGTACAACTGACTGAGAGCGGAAACTATGCTAATACGGAACAATCTGTTAGCTCTGTGGGTGGAAAGTGCAGATTAAGGGGCGGTAATATTTAGGGCTGGGCAAAAAAATAGATTTTTCGATTAATCGTTTTTTAAAATGTAATCGATTCAAAATCGATTCTCAAAGGCCACGAATCGATTTTTTCCCCCCATATTTATTTTTCGCAAACATTGAACATAAGATTAACGTCAATCTAATTACTAGTCTTCTCCACAAGATGTCACTTCTCCACTTATTGGCCTTGCGCAATGTTACAAAGGAGCGAGAGGCGCGTCTGTCATTCATTCATTCAATGTTTAAATGGCGGCTTCCGGTGCGTTGACGTTTGTAATGCTGAGGTGAAATGCTACAAATCTGCAGAACCATTTGATGATGAGACATCATCACCCAGACGTTGCAAGAACAACCGAGCACACAACCGCTAAAATAGATCACATACATGCGAATGCTTGCCTTGCATTATGATCATTAAACTTGAGCGCTCACCTACGTTAGCCATTATAGACATATTCAAATCAACTGAGTCAATAGACACCGCAGGACCAATAATTCAAATCTAATAGCTTATATTATAAACAGATTTCCTCAAATAAAAGTTAGTCCACATAAGTCAGCACGTTAAGGTATTGTTCATTACCTAACTTGTGTCCAGGTATGAATGCGCTCCTTGTGTATGAAAAATAACGAGCGGTGACGGCGCGTGCGCAGAGGGAGGCTCGGATGCCGGGGGCTCCGTCTCATCCCCCGGCGGAGAGATGACCGAGCGGTGCGCCCCGCAAAGAAAGCACCCAATCCCGGTTACGGCCTCAATCCTCGAAAGGCCTCGTCAGGCACTACGATCGATCCGAATTACAGACGGTTTCGCCGGCTTGTTTCCGAGATATAGCCGGTTAAAGTTTCAACTGGTCATGTTCGATCCGTCCCCCCCGAGCACTATGCCAGCGCGTCGTGGTTCTCTGTCCCAGGGCGTTTCCAGTCGATCCTGCCCGGTATCGCATATGCTTGTTGCAAAGATAAAATCGGATGGCAATCGCATCTAAGGAAGGCACGCAAATAACAGAGATAGTGACAAAATATAATGCTCCGGGCACGAATCAAAGCTCAGACACCCCTGGAGGAAAAAGCCTCCATAAAAACGGACAGAGTCTGAATGACGGTCTGCAAAATCACAAGAAAAGCTTGTCCTTTACTGAAAATTGCTTAAAATCATCCAATATCCTTATGTTTTAGAATAAATATATAAAAATATCCATAAAAACAAAATTGTATAAAATGCTTCTCAGATAATTTTTTTTTTAATAAAGTTGCATCAAAATTGTATTGTATTTAACATAATTGTATACATTTGAAATTTAGACATGGTTTCTGTTTTAATGTACCCAAGTGTACCTAAAATAAAAAGAGTTTAATATACAGGTTTGTGGCTCTTAATTTCTTTTTAATTACCCACTTGTAAACTTTTTCACTGTTCTTTTTTATTAATATAGTATTTGTATTAAATCTATATTCATTGAGTTGAATCGAGAATCGAAATCGAGTCGAATCGAATCGAGAATCAAAATCGAATCGATTTGAGAGTTTGCGAATCGAAATCGAATCGAGTTGGAACATCTGAATCGATACCCAGCCCTAGTAATATTATAATAGATCCCCTTCCTATGTCAGAAGGGGAGAGAAATCTGAGCAGCTCGTTTTTTCACATGCTTGCAGAGAAAGGCTTACATTTTCTGGGTTGTCCTTTTTCACGTTTTCTGGGTTGGTAGATGAATCGGGGACCCGATTATAGCACCTAAACACGGAAAAAGTCAAATTTTCATGATATGTCCCCTTTAAACTGATTTACTTATTTAAAAAAAAAAAAAAATTCTAGATATTATAAGGTTGAAAATGACCAGGGATCAAATGTACACTTATTTATTTAAATAAATATATAATTAAATAAATAAATCGAATTGAAGACTTTTTTTACAATAAATATTGTCTTTTCTGCAGCAAGCCCTGATGATGACTATCGTGAATTTGGCCCAGAACTTTGTGGGCAGCAACAATGTCAACATCCTTCAGCCTCTTGGCCAGTTTGGTACCCGTATCAATGGTGGGAAAGATGCTGCCAGCCCTCGTTACATCTTCACTATGCTTAGGTAAGATTTTATTTGTTATAATGGTGCATTTCTAATAATGGTCAGATTTTTAGAAATGTTAAATTCATGGTGATGCTTTTTAGGGCTGCAACTAATATTTATTTTGATATTAGATTTTTCTGTCAACTATTTCTTTGATTAATCAGATGAAAAATTCCAGTAAAAAAAAAAGCATACTTTGAATCCGTTATTTAAAAAAATGGATTCCCTTTCCAAACAATGTGCAATTTAAAGGCTATGAAAACAAATATAGTAAATGTAGAAAATTTAATTGGATCATCAAAAGTCAGCAGCAAAGACAACGGTTAATAAAGTATGCCTCATTCATTGCCTAGCAACGAGGGGGAGAGGAAGCTGGCGTTGTCTGTTCGCCGCTTTTCCACCCGACTTTGGTTTAAATTGTAATGTTAGATTTAGATTGTATTTTATTTTTTTTTAATCGTAACTTGTAAAATTAGTCAGTGCTAATATTGGGACCGTTGTTTGGATCTTATCGTCTCAGATGACTCCACTCGGCTGTTTACAGTTGGTCGTTGGCAGTTGGTAGTTTGAATGGATTTACTCATGACAGGAGAGGACGCCCGTTGTTACGTCTAAAAACTTTTTTTTTATGGATTGTTACGGCTTGCTTCCAATCTGAAGGACATTTACTCACCTACCAAACTACACATTTCAGTTGGAGATCAGAGAGGGGAGAGATGTCGCTGCCGTGGCTTGTTCGCCGCTTCTCCGTTTTCTCTAACTGAAAACCCTCTACCGTGCAACAGTTGTTGTTATGGTATAATCTATAGCATAACGTTTATCGACCAGTAATACGTTCAGTAAGTCTTACTAGTGTCGCTGCTCACTAGTAAATATTGTGGATTTGTATGTGTTCTGTACGGATTCCACCGACTCTAGCGGCTGCTTGCCTACCAGTTGCTATTGCTTGGGGATTCTCGTGTCTGTTCGTTGCTACCCGTTGCCGTGGGGCTTTCGCCTGGGGTCGCTGCAGATGATCGTGAGGTGTTCACCCATGGTCACGGTTGTTTGCTTGCTGTGTCTGTTGGCTTTCCTATGTGCATCACGGGCATGGATTGCGGCTAGCAGACCACTCTCCACGACTGGCATAATGCTGAACTACTCAGCCATTCAACTTAAGAAATTCAACAACTATACCACTCCATCGTGTACATCAGTCATTAAACAACTTGCACTCCTTCGCCGGCCCCGTTACATTCACAGAATTTGCCGTCGAAAGTTTGTTTTCTCCCGGTCTGATCACAACATCTCATCCATCTGGTCCGGCGTGCGCACCGTCGCTTCTCGAACACGTCATCAGGGCGCCGTCAATCCTAGGACTAGTAGCGCTGGAGTTTCCATGACAATGCTACGCACTGACTTGGATGGAAACCGGAGAAAACATGGAGTGGATCTCAGTTTACTTCGTCCAATACAGAGACACACTGTTGCAACGAATATCAAGATTGAACTTTTTATTGCACAATCCATCACAAACAAATCTTGCCTCATACATGATCATATTCTAGAAAAGTGTTTAGATATGATGTGCCTTACAGAAACCTGGCATCAACCAGATGTTTATTCTGTTTTAAATGAGACCTGTCCCCCTGGTTACTGCTATTTACAGAAAGCCCGCAGCACAGGGCGTGGTGGTGGTCTGGCTGTCATCCACCGAAGTGATCTGATCTTGTCCCCTATAACCCTGCCTGAGCTGTCTTCGTTTGAATGCCTTGCATTTAAATGTAAGCACCCTCTTTCCACTACGATACTTCTTATTTACCGGCCACCCAAACCAAACCCATCATTCATCCCAGAGATGTCCAATCTTCTTTCAACTTTCTATATAATGTCTGCTAACATCATCATACTTGGAGATATGAATATTCACGTCAACTCTTCAACCTGCCGTTTTGCAGCAGAATTTCTCCAATTACTCGATTGTTTTAATCTGACACAACTTGTCGATGCCCCCACTCATACCAGGGGCCACACTCTCGATCTAGTCATTACAAACTCTGTTTCTCTCAGCAATCTTCTGGTGTATGATCTGGGAGTTTCTGATCATAAGGCACTTATGAAGCTCCATGAAGATGTCTTCACTATCCAGCCTCATCAAGCCCAAACGCCAAATCTGCTTCAGAAATCTGAAAAACATCAACCTAGAGACTATGGCATCCGATCTCCAGCATCTCCTTTCTGTAAACTGTCTACCACCCATGGATTCAGTGGACTATAACAATAACACCCTCAGAAGCATTCTGGATCTTCATGCCCCGGTCAAAACCAGAACAGTCACTTTCACCCGATCAGCACCCTGGTTTACCGGTGAACTACGAAAAATGAAGGCAGCTGGGCGTGCCATTGAGAGGAGATTCAAAACCACAGGTCTCACTGTGCACAAGCGTGCTTTTCAGGAACACCGAAAGGACTTTTCAAAGTCACTTACGGAGGCACGGTCAACTTTCTACTCAAACGTCATCAGAAATAGTCCCGGAAACACCAAACAGCTGTTCTCCACCATAAATCATCTACTCAAACCACAAACCTCCTCACTTACAGAAACTACAGAACAGCACTGTAATTAATTCCTGGACTTTTTCAAAACAAAAATAGACTCAATTCACTCTACCTTCCTGGATCCTCACCACTATCCACCCTGACTATCCACTCACAGCCTGCAATTTCGGAGCCCCTACATCGCTTTCCAGAAATCTCACAGCAAGAGGTTGAGACGATAATTAAAAGGATGAAACCTACCACCTGTGCCCTCGACTCTTTTCCTTCAGCTCTAGTGAAAGTAAACACCTTTGTCCTAAGTCCTCTGATTACCACTATAATAAACAACTCCCTCCAGTCTGGCAATGTTCCATCTGCCCTAAAAACTGCCATAATCAGACCACTTCTCAAAAAACCCACCCTTGACCCAGATGTGCTTGCAAATTACAGGCCAATTTCCAATCTCCCATTCCTCTCCAAAGTTCTGGAAAAAGTTGTAGCTTCCCACCTCCAGGATCATCTCAAATACAACAATATTTTTGAAAAATTTCAGCCTGGCTTCCGCTCTGCACACAGTACGGAAACGGCCCTGGTTAGAGTCACAAATGACCTACAGATGACAGCTGATGCAGGTTCACCATCCCTCCTCATTCTCCTCGATCTGTCTGCTGCATTCGATACAGTGGATCATGGCATACTCCTTAACCGGCTGCATCAAACCACTGGACTCACTGGCACTGCTCTTAACTGGTTTAAATCGTACCTCACTAGCAGAACAGAGTACATTTCACTTGGAAGTGCAAGGTCCCGGCAACACACAGTTACCTGCGGGGTTCCTCAGGGGTCAGTCCTTGGCCCCATTCTCTTCATCATTTACATCATCCCCCTCGGCCATGCATTAGCCGCTATGGAGTCTCATTTCACTGCTATGCTGATGACACACAACTGTACATGAAATCAGAAACACACAACTCCATTTTGACAACATCATCTCCGTCTTCAACACTCACTGCCTGTCTGGAGGAGATAAGGATGTGGATGAAGCACAACTTCCTCCAGTTAAACAGCTCTAAAACTGAGGCAATTCTTGTTGGCACTCCACATCAAACCCAGTCTTCCTCCATAACTGGTATAACTATCTCTGGTCATGACGTTCCCCTCTCCATAACTGTCACCAATCTTGGTGTAAGATTTGATCCACAACTCCGCTTCAAAGCCCATATCAAAAACCTCTGCAAAACATCTTTCTACCATCTCAGAAACATTGCAAAACTACGTCCAACGCTATCCTTAGCAGATGCTGAAAAACTGGTCCACGCCTTTGTCTCCTCCAGACTGGATTACTGTAACGCACTTCTCATCGGGATCCCTAACAAAAGCTTGCAGAGACTGCAGTATGTTCAAAATAGTGCTGCTAGGATCCTGATGAGTGTTCGAAAATACGATCACATCACACCCATTCTCCATTCACTTCACTGGCTTCCTGTTACCGCCAGGATTGAATATAAGGTCTCCCTTTTAACCCACCAGTGCATCTATGGAAATAATGTATTATTATTATTATTATTATTATTATTATTATTATTATTATTATTATTATTATTATAAAGTAAGATTAAATAGATACAATTTATTTCTGTTAGTTAACATTTAATTATTGCTGGTTTGCGTAATATTCTGAGTTTGCATTTCACTGTTTTTATTCATTTTGAAGAATACTGTATCTGTTTTTGTGTGAGATAAAGTAAATGCATGCTCACAATTAGTCTAGAACTACAATAACACAGCGCACACAATGCCTCTGCACCTTACTCACAATTTCTCTCAACATGGGGACAAGAAAGGTGTCAGTCAATAAATGGGAAAACGTAAATGGAAAAAGTAACTTGCGTTACTAATAATAAAAAAAACTCATATATTTTGTTGTAAATTTTAAATTAATGCTTGAAAAATTTAATCTTTGATTATGTAACTTGTGTTACTTGTAATGCTACCCCCAACACTGTGGCCAGCCCTACAAGTAAAACATGATGTGAATGTATGTCACGTTGTACAGTATGTTGGGACAGAGGCACCAGAACGGCAACTGATAAAATGAACTGTAGCACGATACTACGATATCTCACTGACAGATCGTGGAGAAGTTTTAATTGCTCACAATCTAATATCATGATATCACACACCCCTATTTGAATGTCATGCACTAAAAAGGGCAAGCCACATCAAACTATTGGATTTAGTTTGAAGTGCTTAAAATAAAGCATTATCATGTTTAGAACAACTGTGGTCTTGCTGCAGCTCACTATTGGGTCCTCCGCTATATTCAGATGCATTTTCTCCATAGAAATGTGTTATTCACAACTGTAAAGTAATGTGACTGGTGTATGTTTTCTGTGCACAGGGCGCTTATGCAATTAATCAATAATCAAATCAGTTATCAATATCGAGGCTTTCGACCATGGAATATTTCTGAATATTGCATGAAATATTGCTGCATAGATTAAAGAGTGTTGGCTTATCAAATCATGTTATATTCTGGTTTAAAAAGTATTTAAGTGGAAGAACACAGAATTTAAGTGTGTACAGGCTGAAAGTAAACAATCTGGACTACTGGAGATTGTTAAAGGTGTTCCCCAAGGATCTGTGTTGGGGCCTCTTTTATTGACTATTTACATAAATAGACTTGATTGTAATTCAGGATGCCTATTTTCCACTTTTATGCAGATGACACTGTCATGTACTGTTGTGCGTCCTCCAAACAGCATAAGCTTCAATTGGCTTTTGATGTCATTCAGTCACAGCTTCATACTAGGGGTGGGAATCTTAAAGGAACACGCCGACTTTTTGGGACGTTAGCTTATTCACCGTATCTCCCAGACTTAGATAAATCCTATTATGCAGCGCCTGAAAATAGGCTTACATCAGTCAACATAACCAACGTGACAACCTGCTTGCACAGAGAGCGTGCTGGGGACTATTTTCAGGCGCTGCGTAATATCATTGTGCCGCTGCACCCTGAGCAGTAGGCTAGCTGGAGCCATTTACCTCCAGTCTTTGTGCTAAGCTAGGCTAGCGGTGGGTGCGTCAGATAGAGTTATGGCACGCACGGAGATGAGAATGGTATGTATGGACTTATCTAACTCTGGGGAATACAGTTAATAAGCTAAAGTCCCAAAAAGTCGACGTGTTCCTTTAAGGCACTTAACGATTCGATCCGATTCTGATTCCAATTCTGGGAGTAACGATCCGATTCCCAAAACGATTCTTAACATACATTTTTGGTAACTAATTATCCTGCTGTGCAAATACATGAACTTTACATTTTAACCAAAATTGGAGCTAATATGTTTTTTCTTTATAGTTAGAATATCTGTTTGACAGTATTGCCATATTAAAAATTATTATGAAGATTTCTTTCAATACTTTTATTTTATTAACAAAGTTATATTCAAGATTAGCAAGCTCTAATGAAACAAAGTAAGCCATACAATTGCAAAGAACAATCATCATTAAGAATAAACAGTTCCCATTCAGTCGGTCACTCTCGACGCCACGTCGGAGTACCGACGAATAGGAATCTCGCTCGCGAGAGCCAATCTACTTCGAGTGTAACTAAACGAGCCAATGCACATTGGCATGCAATGATTGCACCAGGTGCTCATGCCACGCCGCGCGGGTATAAATGAGACACAGGTGATTGCATCAAATCAACCTTTTGCTGAGGAGCCGGGTGGTAGATGGTAACGCCAGATATCACTCACTACTTCGCAGTCCTGACTGAAGACGGAAGCCGCCTTTCGGAAGCGATCTCTTCAGTCGGTGTTGGTGTGACGGCACAGCAGCGGTCGCGTGGTTTTCGGATCATCTCTCTGTGTTGTTTGTCTAGAGCAATCACAAAGGCTGTTCTCACAGCTGGTTCGGTGCGCTAGGTGGAGAGCGCTGAAAAGCCGTTCTTACGGCTGGTAAGAGAGCGCCTTCGTGTGAGAGAGCGCGCACGTCAGGCTGCACCCACCCCCTGACTGTGTCGCCGCGACCCCGCCCCCTGCGTGCTTCAGCACCAAGGAGAGCGTCCTTCTGAAAGAGCAAACACAGATAGAGCTTGCGTCTTTTTCAAGATGACATTCTATCTGTGTGTTTCTGGATGCGGTGGTTACCTGTCACCAAGGGATGGTCACCAGCGCTGTATCTCGTGTTTGGGCGTTCAGCACGCTGAGGCAGCGTTGGTGGATGACTCATGTTCTCACTGCGGGAACATGACCATCTCGGAGTTGCGGTCTAGACTCCATTTCGCAAGGGGTGGAGTCCCCGTGCCTCTGCCTCGATCTAACCCTCCACAGAGGGTTACTTCAGGCAGTAGCGCGGGTGATTTGAGGGTTACGGTGAGCGCGCTTCCCCCAGGGAACCAACCCCCGGGGAACCCTCATCCCTCACGCACTCCGCAGCCAGTAGAGCTGCCGTCGGAACGTGGTGGGCCGTCCTCGAGATGTGCACCATCCGTATCCTTCGGGGCTCCCCTTGATGATCAGATGTCCATCGCTGCATCGGAGGGAGGGTCAGACTTCTCTGGAGATGACGTGTCGGCGCAGGGGGCTCCTTCGGGAAGATCCGCTGTGCCCGATACGGATCCGGAGATGATGGCCATGCTTTCCCGGGCCGCCGAGAAGATCGGGCTCGTGTGGAACCCTCCACCGTGTCCCGAACCTTCAAGGTTGGATGATTGGTTTCTCGGGGTGGCCCGTGCTGGTTCTCAGCGCCCCACCCCGGTTCCTTTCTTCCCGGAGGTGCACGAGGAGCTCACTAGGTCGTGGACGGCACCTTTTACTGCCCGAAACCGGCCCAGTGGATCCTCCTCCCTCACCACCCTCGATGGCGGACCTGCAAAGGGTTACACGCAGGTTCCTCCCGTGGAACGGGCCGTTGCTATGCAACTGTGCCCTAACTCCACATCCAGGGGGAACCCGTGTCTCCCCTCTCGAGCCTGTAGGTACTCGTCCGATCTGATCGGAAAGGCCTACCAGGCTTGTGGAGAGGCAGGCTCCGCCTTACACGCTATGGCGTTGTTGCAGGTTCATCAGGCCCAGGCACTGAAGAACCTGCACGAGGGTGGTCACGATCCCGCAGTTCTCCAAGAACTGAGAACCGCAACGGACCTCGCGCTTCGTGCGACGAAGGTTACGGCGCGGGCCGTGGGTCGTGCGATGTCCACTATGGTGGTCCAGGAACGCCATCTCTGGCTGTGTCTGGCAGACATGAGGGAGACCGACAAGATCAGGTTCCTTAACTCCCCCGTCTCCCAGACCGGCCTCTTCGGCGACGCGGTCCAGAACTTCGCCCAGCAGTTCTCGGCCGCACAGAAGCAGACTGAGGCCATCAGTCACATCCTGCCACGGCGGTCAGCTGCTGTCTCCACCCCGCCGCCGGCAGCACCTCAGTCTGCTCGTCGCCGAGGGCGGCCGCCTGCGTCTGCCTCCGCTCCCGCGTCGCAGCAGCAGCCTCCACCCAAGCGACGTTGTGGAGCCGGGCGCAAGCAGGCCGCCCAGCCCGTCCAGGCTCCTGCCAAGAGAGGTGGCAAAGGCAGGGGCAAGGGCAAGCGGCCCTGAGACGGGCGACCCGGAGATGGGGAGGACTGCTCTTCTGGAGACGGTGACCGCACCGCTCCATCCCCCGGAGGAGGGCCGGGAGGAGAATTTTGTGTTCCGTTTTGTTTCTGTTCCGCCGCTGGGCTCAGCCCCAGCGGTACCCAAATTTTCAATAAAAGAGCAATTTCCTCCATCTCTGGGTCCTCAGGGGGCTCGGAGAGTTGTGGCCGGTCAAACGCCGGACCACACTCATCCTCCCCCTTCGCCAGCGGGCAGCAGTGGACGACCTCCTCACGTTCCTCCTGCCCACCTGTGGAATCAGGTAAGTGTTGCACAGCACACTCTCACCTCGCTGCGGGCCGCCTCCACGAGACAGCCGCCCCAGCCCGGTACCTGCATTCCACCTCGCTGCCCCACCGTGGGTACGCCGGTGGTCCCTATGGTCCCGCTTGCACGGTCTCTGCGAGCCTGGCTAGAGCTCCCCAGTCCGTCTCGCTGGCTCATTCGGACCATCAGGCTCGGCTATGCGATTCAGTTCGCCCGGCGCCCCCCCAGGTTCAAGGGCGTCCGCTTCACCTCGGTGAATGCTGCAGATGCCCATGTCCTGCGTGCGGAAATCGCTGTCCTACTGGCGAAGGACGCGATAGAGCCGGTCCCTCCAGCCGATATGAAGACCGGCTTCTACAGCCCGTACTTCATTGTACCCAAGAAAACCGGTGGGTTACGGCCAATCTTGGACCTGCGAGTCCTGAATCGGAGCCTCCACAAGCTACCGTTCAAGATGCTCACGCAGAAACGCATTTTCGAATGCATCCGTCCCCAAGATTGGTTTGCAGCGATCGACCTGAAGGACGCGTACTTTCATGTCTCGATTCTTCCTCGACACAGGCCGTTTCTGCGCTTTGCGTTCGAGGGTCGAGCATATCAGTACAGAGTCCTGCCCTTCGGGCTGTCCCTGTCCCCCCGTGTCTTCACGAAAGTCACGGAGGGGGCCCTTGTGCCCATGAGAGAACAGGGCGTTCGCATCCTCAACTATCTCGACGACTGGCTCATTCTAGCACAGTCCAAGGATCAGTTGTGCGAACACAGGGACCTGGTGCTCAGACACCTCAGCCAGTTGGGTCTTCGGGTCAACTGGGAAAAGAGCAAACTCGCCCCCGTGCAGAGGATCTCTTTTCTCGGTATGGAGTTGGATTCGGTCGAACAGACAGCGCGCCTCACGGAGGAGCGTGTCCAGTCGATGCTGAGCTGCCTGAACACGTTTCAAGGCAGGATGGCGGTTCCACTGAAACAATTTCAGAGGCTCCTGGGGCATATGGCGGCCGCTGCGGCAGTAACACCGCTCGGCCTGCTTCATATGAGACCGCTTCAGCATTGGCTACACGGCCGAGTCCCGAGATGGGCGTGGCAACGCGGCACTCACCGGGTGAGCATCACACCGGCCTGCCGCCAGTCCTTCAGTCCATGGTCAGACCCCTCGTTCCTTCGGGCCGGAGTGCCCCTGGAACAGGTGTCCAGGCACGCTGTGGTTTTCACGGATGCCTCTGCCATGGGCTGGGGAGCCACGTACAACGGGCATGCAGTGTCAGGGGTTTGGACGGGCCCGCACCTGCATTGGCATATCAATTGCCTCGAGTTGCTAGCAGTGCATCTTGCTCTGAGCCGCCTCAAAGCGCGGTTACGGGGCAAAGATGTACTGGTCCGCACGGACAACACTGCGACTGTTGCGTATATCAACCGACAAGGTGGTCTGCGCTCCCGTCGCATGTCGCAACTCGCCCGCCATCTCCTCCTCTGGAGTCAGAAGTGTCTGAGGTCGCTTCGGGCCGTTCATGTCCCTGGTGTGCACAACCGTGTGGCCGACGAGCTTTCACGAGCTGCGCTCCCAGGCGAGTGGCGACTCCACCCCCAGGTGGTTCAGCTGATTTGGAGACAGTTCGGGGTGGCACAGGTCGACCTGTTTGCCTCCCCAGAAACGTCCCACTGCCAGTGGTTCTATTCGCTGACCGAGGGTACACTCGGCACGGATGCCCTGGCACACAGCTGGCCCCAGGGGCTGCGCAAATATGCGTTTCCCCCAGTGAGCCTACTTGCACAGACTCTGTGCAAGGTCAGGGAGGACGAGGAGCAGGTCCTACTGGTGGCGCCGTACTGGCCCAACCGGACCTGGTTTCCAGAACTTATGCTCCTCGCGACAGCCCCTCCTTGGCCGATTCCTCTGAGGAAAGACCTTCTGACTCAGAGACGGGGCACCCTTTGGCACCCGCGTCCAGACCTGTGGAAGCTTCATGTCTGGCCCCTGGACGGGACGCGGAGGTTCTAGGTGACTTACCCCAAGAGGTAGTTAACACCATCACTTCGGCACGAGCACCGTCTACAAGACAGGCTTACGCCTTGAAGTGGAACCTGTTCGTCGAGTGGTGTTCTTCTCGCCGAGAAGACCCCCGAAGATGTTCGATCGCGTCTGTGCTTAGGCTTAGTGCTTAGGAGCGTAGGCTGTCGCCCTCCACCCTCAAGGTTTATGTTGCTGCAATATCCGCCTATCACGACCATGTAGAAGGTAAGACAGTTGGGAAGCACGACCTGGTCGTCAGGTTCCTTAGGGGGGCGAGACGGTTAAATCCTCCTCGCCCCCCCTCCATACCCTCTTGGGATCTTGCTCTGGTGCTCCGAGCACTTCAGAATGCCCCATTTGAGCCTTTGCAGTCAGCAGAGCTAAAGATTCTGTCAATGAAGACTTTGCTGTTGGCTGCATTGGCCTCCATCAAGAGGGTAGGGGACCTGCAGGCATTTTCGGTCGACGAATCGTGCCTAGAGTTCGGGCCGGGTGATACCCACGTGGTGTTGAGACCCCGGCCTGGCTATGTGCCCAAGGTTCCTACCACTCCCTTCAGGGACCAGGTGGTGAACCTGCAAGCGCTGCCCCCGGAGGAGGCAGACCCAGCCCTAGCTTTGCTCTGTCCCGTCCGCGCTCTGCGGGTTTACGTGGATAGAACTCAAAGCTTCAGAACCTCAGATCAGCTCTTTGTCTGTCACGGAGGCCAGCAGAAGGGAAAGGCTGTCTCCAAGCAGAGGATGGCCCACTGGATAGTGGATGCCATCACCTTGGCTTACCAAGCACAAGGTGTGCCCTGTCCGCTCAGGGTGCGAGCACACTCTACTAGAAGTGTTGCATCCTCCTGGGCGCTGGCACGTGGCGCCTCGCTGTCAGACATCTGTAGAGCTGCGGGCTGGGCGACACCCAACACGTTCGCTAGATTCTATAGCCTACGTGTAGAGCCGGTCTCCTCCTGTGTTCTCACCTCAAACGGGTAGAAGCACTGAGAGGCCCCGGCTCTTGTCGGCTTGCTGCGCTACGGCGCTTATATTCTCCAGAAGCAAACTCTGGGAGTCCTCCACCGCCCTCGGTGCCGGACGTGGCGGAACGTCTGGCATCAGGCCCCTTGCCGCTGAATCCTTGAGAACCGGTATTGGGCTTGGGCCATATGAGTGACCCTGCGGGGATCCCATATTTTCTTCCACGGTCGCTCCTACGGGAAGCCCGTGTCTTTCCCTTGGGAGAGCCTTCCCTGCAGTGGGACTGAGCCCCCTTCTCCTTGCGGGCTACGGCTCAGCATTGTACTCCACATAACTCCTTCGGGGTACGATGTGGGCTCCGCAGCGTTCCCTTCTCTAGGGCACGCTTTCCCAGTGTTATCCAATAATCACTGAGCGGGTCATGCGGAACAGCAGTGATGGACTTCCCGGTGTGAGCCCCGTCTCATCAGGTAAGAGAGCTCAGGTGGCTCACACAGGGCACTGGATGGGGGCAGAAGCCATGGCGCTTTGGTAGGGATTCCTATTCGTCGGTACTCCGACGTGGCGTCGAGAGTGACCGACTGAATGGGAACGTCTCGGTTACGTATGTAACCCTCGTTCCCTGAAGGAGGGAACGGAGACGCCACGTCCCGTCGCCATGTCCTCTGTACCCTGCTGGGGTGCCTGTCTACCTACCCGGCTCCTCAGCAAAAGGCTGATTTGATGCAATCACCTGTGTCTCATTTATACCCGCGCGGCGTGGCATGAGCACCTGGTGCAATCATTGCATGCCAATGTGCATTGGCTCGTTTAGTTACACTCGAAGTAGATTGGCTCTCGCGAGCGAGATTCCTATTCGTCGGTACTCCGACGTGGCGTCTCCGTTCCCTCCTTCAGGGAACGAGGGTTACATACGTAACCGAGACGTTCTCAATTTACAACTAAGTGTGACAATTTTTCAGTTTCTTTAGAACATTTTAACAAAAAATATCTTTAAAGCCAAAAAAGTTTACTTTGGTTAGAAACACAAAAAAGGGGCGCTAGCGAGCAGGCAATGGAGTAGGTTGCAAGTTTAGAGAGCTCTGCACAAGCTTATATTTTTTACCCTTCTAAATGGTGCTTTAATCGACTGTGTGGTACAAAAAGGCTATCCAAGATTGTCCTGCATCTTCGAAGACGATTTGTTTCCTAAGAAATGTAAATGGCGAGCAACTTGCGTAAATACAAATATACGGGCAAGGCCTCTGCTAACAAGACGAGCACCGACACACCTAGTGTTAACAACGGAACTAACACGACACTCGAGATGGCTGAACAAGCTCAACAAACTGGAGAAAAGATTGATATGACGACGGAGATGAAGGAAGAGTTATTGTCCTCTATCAAAACGGAGATGACCACGCTTTTCCAAACCGAGTTAAAGTCAATCATGGTTAAAGAGTTTGACGGAGTTAGATCAGCGCTACAAGCAGCTAGACAGGAGATAGCTAACAACACATCAGCTTTTCGATCAGACCTGGAAGTGATTAGAACAACTGTGTCAGACATGGAAAGAGGACTCTCAGGATGCTCGGATGACATCACGGAGCTACAAAACTCTGTGCGCAAGCTGGAGGAAAATGTTCAAAATCTACAGGAGAAATGTTTGGACATGGAAGGTCGAATGCGGAGGTCAAATATCCGCATTATGAATGTAGCTGAGGAAAATGGCTCAAGCACTCCTGCTTCTGTTTCAAGGCTGATTAAAAAGTCCTTAAAATGGATAAAGACGTGTTGATTGACAGATCCCACCGCACTTTACAGGTGAAACGGATGGATGGCAAACCAAGAGCGATTATAGCGAAATTACACTACTATCAAGACTGTGTCGAAATCCTCCGCATCGCACGGGAATCTGGTCCGCTACAACACAACGGCTCAACCATACTCATCTTTCCTGATTACCCACCGAGTGTAGCCCGTGCCAGGTCGGCGTTTAACAAGGTCCGTAAACTACTTCGAGGACGAGAGGGGGTCCGCTATGGTCTTCTACATCCAGCCCAATTTCGGATCACGTATAACGGGACGGATAAGCTGTTTCAAGATGCAGCGGAGGCCATGGCGTATGTTAACGGCAACATTCTGCGTGAGGTGGTTTAGCTTTGCCTATTGATGTGGGACTACAGTTAATTTCTTTTAAGGGCCTTAAAAAACAGTTACTGTTATGTTCATATGTAATGTAATGTTCATATGACATTTTTTAGCAAATTTACTCTGCCCACTATTGATGAACAATATGCCTCAGATTTGGAAAGACCATTTTCAAAGGCCGAAATATTGAAAGCAATTGCCACCATGCAAAGTGGAAAATCACCGGGACCAGATGGCTTTCCGAGGGAATTTTTCAAAAAATTATCCTCAGAACTTTTCCCTATTTTACTCGCTGTCTATGACTAGTCCTTCATCTCAGGGTTGTTACCAGAAACCATGAGACAAGCAGTTATTTCTTTAATTCATAAAAAGGGTAAAAGTAAATTAGATTGTAGCTCATATCGACCCATTTTATTGTTAAACGTTGATAGTAAAATATTTGCCAAACTTTTAGCATGTCGATTAGAGATTGTTATACCTTCAATAGTGTCTGACGATCAGACTGGCTTTATCAAAAATCGATATTCATTCTACAATATACGCAGACTTTTGAATATCCTTCACTATCCCACTCCACCCGATATACCTGAGGTGCTTCTGTCACTTGATGCTGAAAAAGCATTTGATCGGGTGAAGTGGGACTACCTCTTCTATACTTTGAATAAATTTGGCTTTGGTGCCAAATTCATATCATGGATTAATGTTTTATATTCCTCTCCTGTAGCAGCAATTCGGACAAATAATAACATATCATCCTTTTTCCAATTAAGCCGCGGGACTAGGCAGGGTTGCCCATTATCCTCCTCATTATTTGCACTGATGATTGAGCCCCTGGCAGTGGCAATACGGTCCGATAATACTATTAAAGGCATACTGAGGGGTGAGTCTGAACATAAAGTGTCCCTTTATGCGGATGATACTCTCTTGTATGTGTCTGATCCGCTTAAGACACTGCCTCGCCTACTGTCATTACTTGGTCGTTTTGGAAAAATATCAGGTTATAAAATAAACATGCAAAAAAGTGAACTTATGCCGATTAACACTGCAGCCAGACTTATCACATTTAACTCCTTACCATTTAAATTAAGTAAAGATAAATTTAAGTATTTAGGTATATGGGTTACTAATAATTACAAGAACCTCTATAAAACAAATTTTATTCCATTGATAGATTCTATAAAACAAGATTTTGAGCGCTGGGGTACACTACCGCTATTACTAGGAGGCAGGATAAACACCGTCAAGATGAATATTCTACCCAGATTTCTATATCTGTTCCAGTGTATCCCGATATTTTTAACCAAATCGTTTTTCCTATTGATAGACAAGCTGGTATCAGCTTTTATATGGAATGGGAAAAATGCACGCATCCGTAAAAGTGTTCTGCAGCGACACCGAGAGCATGGAGGACTATCATTACCCAATTTTCAGTACTATTATTGGGCAGCCAATGCTCGTTCTATGTTATATTGGTTTAATTCACATGCTGATGGTCCTAAGTAGCTGTCCCTCGAAAATTTGCCATGCCATCCTGCTTCTCTACATGCATTGCTCTGCTCAACATTGCCTAAAGGTACTAAAAGGTACTAAAGGATATGTATATTGAAGGCACTTTTGCAACCTTTCAGCAAGTGAAAACTAAATTCCAAATTCCCAACACTCACTTCTTTAAGTATCTTCAACTTCGCAGTTTTGTTGCATCATCTGTTAGTCATTTCCCCTCATTACCACCTGAGACACTTCTTGAGACTGTTCTAAAAGTGAATCCATACTTTAAGGGGGCCATTGGTAAAATCTATGGTGCAATGAATACTCATAATATGGGTCCTCTGGCTCATGTGAAAAGATTGTGGGAAGAGGAACTGGCTATAGAAATCTCTGAGGATGTATGGGAATTTATACTGAAAAACATTCACTCATCTTCAATATGTCAAAGACATCGAGTGATTCAATTTAAAGTTGTTCATAGACTGCATTGGTCTAAAGTAAAACTGGCAAAATTTAAATCAGACATAGATCCTCACTGTGATAGATGTGAAGCCGAGCCAGGCACTCTGTCTCACATGTTTTGGCTCTGTCCAAAACTCGAAAATTTTTGGAAGTCTATATTTAAATGTATTTCCGACACATTGGGGACAGTCATAGAGCCTGATGCTATGATCTCTGTATTTGGTATTGTACCGCAGCATTTTCACTTAAATCAAAACAACAAAAGCCTCATAGCATTTACTACTCTTTTAGCTCGACGGCAGATACTGCTTAAATGGAAAGACAAGTTCCCTCCAACTTTTAAAATGTGGATCACTGATCTTTTATACAATCTGAACATGGAAAAAATAAGGTATGCTACAACAGACTGTGCCTATAAATTTCTTGATATCTGGCAACCTGTTCTGGAACAAATTAGGAAGATGTATCCCTCTCTAATCTCAATTTCAGAGGAGTAATATACTGTACGTAATTGTGCTTTCTTTTCTAATATATGTTAATGACTGTTTTCTTTTTATTTAATATGTGTATTGGTGCAACAGGTGGGGATTGTTCTTGGGTGGGTTGGTTAACATAAAAAGAAAATGTATTGTAAAGTGTATCTTAGGTTTGATAAGATGTTCAATAAAAACACTCTGAGGAAAAAAAGAAACACAAAAAAATCTTTAAAACATAGGCTAATGCAGAAGAAAAACAACTTTAGTGCTCGCTGAGAAGCCAAATTCAGTGTGTGCGCATATCATCTCACATGAGAGAACTTGCTGAGCTGCAACAGTCCTGTTAGAGACATTTAACGAATCACTCACCAAAACGAAGTCTTTGTTCAGAATTTGCCATTCGTTTGAAACATTGTGCAGTAGTTCAGCAATATTCGATAAGTCATTCCAAAAATTATGCCGCGGATGTTGGTAGGTTTATGTATATCCCGTCCACTGAGATAGGAGTGTAAGCATTAATGGCCGAGAAAGTGCCTTATAGCCTACTTGAGCACCACTTCGTTATTTTGGCTCAGAATTTCGTTTGTTGGAAATATGAACTTAATTTAGAAATGCTTTTGAATTTAAAAACTTTGCATTTAATAAGCAAAATACATTTTTGAAATGGGGAGGCAGCCGCAGACAGAGCAGCCAGAGAAACGGAGGAGCGACTGCTCTAAAAATTGCGGGAAAACTGCATAAAAAGTGCGGGTGTTGAACCCTCTCAACGGGAAAAGTGTCCCCACGGGTGCGACGCCGCTGAGCAGGCGTTTTTCTCTTTTCTCACAGTCCATTGGCCAAACTGCTGTTTCCTGCTGTGGACTCCAGCCTGCTGAAGTTTTTGTATGATGACAACCAGAAGGTGGAGCCAGAGTGGTACATACCCATAATTCCCATGGTACTGGTAAACGGAGCTGAGGGTATCGGGACTGGCTGGGCCTGCAAGATCCCCAATTATGACCCGCGAGAGATTGTCAACAACATCAACCGTATGCTCAACCACCAGGACCCTCTACCTATGGTAACACCTCCATCCTCACTCTTTTACTCATTTGCATGTTTAATAGAAATGTGACAGTATCAAATTTTCATATAATGATAATCGCTGAAACTTACATCACGGTATCCAATATATATATATATATATATATATATATATATATATATATATATATATATATATATATATATATATAATTTTTTTTTTTTTTCATTTAAGTTTTTATTGCACAGAGATACAATTCACATCAGTTCACATTTGTCACTTTAACAGCTTTACACTTTTACAAAAATATTTGTTACTCAGGAATAGCAAAAGTCTCCAGTGTTCAAATTTTCATCGTATAAAAGCGCTTCAAAGTATCTCTATACGTTTTCCTTAGTTTTAACACATTAGGAACTATTTACAAAAGAAGGGGGGAAATAGACGAATCACTCATAGAGATATTGACACAAACATTCAATCTATATCAAAAAAGAATTTGGTTCAATAGGAGTTATATAGTCAATACATTTGGACCAGAAATCAGCAAACAAATCACTCTAAAAATTCACAAAAAATGTAATTCTGTCCATATTGAAAATACTTTTTAAAACATCAATCCAGTCCTGTATTCGTGGAGGGTTACTTTTATACCAACATCTAGTTATGTTTTTTTTGCTTGATGCAAGAATTATTTAAAAAATGTATTTGCTTCTCCTTTCCCAAGAAGCCATCGGTACAATGCCCAAATAAAGAACCTCAAAACTGAAATCCAATGAAATGCCTAAAACCTTTTCTAGTATACTGTGTATATCTTTCCAAAAACATCTGATATTAGGGTAGTCCCAAAATATGTTAAAATGATTGGCATTCTGAGAGCCACATTGCCTCGAACAATTTGCGCTGCCTAAAAAATAATTTTTCTGTTTAGGAGTAATAAAAAAACGGATAATATTTCTCCAGCAGAATTCTCTCCAGTATAATGAGCAGGAAGTTGCCCATTGTAATTTATGTACATTTTCCCACTCCTCAATTGTTATTACCAAACTGCTTTCCTTCTCCCACCTCTTCTTAATATATAGAGACGAATCTCCTTGTAAATCTGTCAATGCTTTATATAATTTTGTCTTTAGATTAGATTAGATTAGATTCAACTTTATTGTCATTACACAAGTACAAGTACAAGGCAACGAAATGCAGTTTAGGTCTAACCAGAAGTGCAATAGCAGCAAGTGCAGGATATACAACGTTTGCATAAGTGCAGGACATGGATATGTACTGAGTATATATAAATATATATATAAATAGAGAGATGGTATAGATATAGATTTTCGAGCATGGTAAGTGCCCCAAAAGTACCCGAGAAGTAAAAAAAAAAAATTATTAGGGCTTGGGCCCTAATAATAATAATAATCTGAGGAAGAACAATAGGGCTCTGCGCCCTTTCAGGGCTTGGGCCCTAATAATCTGAGGAAGAACAATAAGGCTCTGCGCCCTTTCAGGGCTTGGCCCTAATAAAAAAAAGAATAATCTGAGGAAGAACAATAGGGCTCTGCGCCCTTTCAGGGCTTGGGCCCTAATAAAAAAAAGAATAATCTGAGGAAGAACAATAGGGCTCTGTGCCCTTTCAGGGCTTGAGCCCTAATAATCTGAGGAAAAACAATAGGGCTCTGCGCCCTTTCAGGGCTTGGGCCCTAATAAAAAAAAGAATAATCTGAGGAAGAACAATAGGGCTCTGCGCCCTTTCAGGGCTTGGGCCCTAATAAAAAAAAGAATAATCTGAGGAAGAACAATAGGGCTCTGTGCCCTTTCAGGGCTTGGGCCCTAATAATCTGAGGAAGAACAATAAGGCTCTGCGCCCTTTCAGGGCTTGGCCCTAATAAAAAAAAGAATAATCTGAGGAAGAACAATAGGGCTCTGCGCCCTTTCAGGGCTTGGGCCCTAATAAAAAAAAGAATAATCTGAGGAAGAACAATAGGGCTCTGTGCCCTTTCAGGGCTTGAGCCCTAATAATCTGAGGAAAAACAATAGGGCTCTGCGCCCTTTCAGGCTTGAGCCCTAATAAACTGAGCAATTCCAATAGGGTCCTCACACCATCGGTGCTCGGGCCCTAATAAACTGAGCAATTCCAATAGGGTCCTCACACCATCGGTGCTCGGGCCCTAAATATAGCTGCAAGCAGCAATACCGGGGCCAAGTGCAAAAAAGAAGACAAGACATGCCAAAATATGCTGGCAATGTCAGATCAACTGCAGCAATGAGCAATTAAAGACCTATTAAGGTGATTTTAGGCAAAATAGCTGTAAAATGATAAATACAGTCAATAATAATGATTTAATGATTTTTCACTTTCAAACAATAGGTGGCACAGTTACGAAATTGATGTGGTGTGGTCAGAATAAGGGAACAATGACACATGCAAAGATTGGTGTCAATATATCAAAGCAGGGTGTCAATATAGTGTCAATATGTCATTGCAGAGATATAGCCTCAAGAGGCCTTTTCATTATAAGTATGGACCACATGCGGTGCTGTTTTGAAACCGTTTAAGTAGCTTAAAGGCATGATGCTGATGGCAAATATCAAGTTTCGTAATGATACACCAATTAATTTGTGAAGTATAGCATTTTATATCATAATACTGCATTGTAGTCAATGGAAATTTCATGTTTTGTTCTATTATAGCGCCACCAAGTGGCACAATCCTACCATTTTTTTATGTGTCCTCAGAGTGAGCCCATACATGTCTGTGTCAATTTTGGTGAAAATATCTCATTTCGTTTTGGAGTTATAGACATTTATATGAAAAAACACTTGAAAAATGACTGACACCTGATTTTGATTGGATTTTACACCCCCTTACTATCAATATTTTGACATTTGGGCATTAGTTTACAGCTATCGACCTATGTTTTCGAACTTTTGACGCTGGTTTCGTCTTGATCGGACTAGCGGTTTCGAAGATATCAGCTAATGTTTTTAAAGCGCTAAATTACAACGCTGCACAAACCATACGCCGAAACCTAGCAAGTCTGGTATCGTTGGACTCGGCGAGGATTCAGGAGACAAAAAAAGTAACTTGCATGAAAATAAGTCAATCTCACCTAAAGTTATAAGCATTTGAAAAAAAAAATTCTCCACTAGGTGGTGCTGTTTCGAACAATCCGTTCATGTGTTCATAAAATACAGTATTTTAGCACTTAATTCAAAATGGCCGACAGCCAAAATGGCCGATATGGTAAAATTGAATATCAGACAACTTGGCATGCCGTCCCGAATCTAATGAGACCTTTTTCCAGATTTTTCGACAAACGGTTCCAAAGTTATAAGCAAAAACAGCCATTTTTTGTATCCCCGACCAGTAGGTGGCGTTGTGTCGAAACGCTGCAAGTTGCCTCAGGTCATGCTAGTGATGACATGTACCAAGTTTGGTTTGAATACGATAAAGCGTTGCGGAGATATTGCATTAAGTGTGTTTTTGCAACCGCTACGTAAAATTTGCTTGCGCGTTTATCAAAAACGATTTGACAAATCAACTTGATTTGCAAGTTTTTTGTCAGCAGGGTCTGAAGATGATCTGGTTCAATTTTCGTGCAAATCGGATGAACCGTCTAGGACGAGTTCACAAAAGTAGGTTAAATGGTTAATTGAAAATGGCGGGAAATTTTGATGACGGAAAATCACATCACACATCATACATTACGATTATTGAACGATTATTTTGCTCTTTTTTTTTTGTTGCCCTCATAAGGTTTTGAGTAAGTTCACTGATAAGGTTTGTACTGTAAATATTTTCTACTATTAAAGGTGGAATTTTTTTTCTAATGAAAAAGTGCATTTCTTTGTGATTTCAAAATACTCGAAACGGTTCACTTTCAGGAGTTATTGTCTATGGGGCAGATTTCAGTTTTTTGTACATCAGATACAGGCACATTAGCATAGTAGGCCTACATTACATTTATCTGAATGCATCAATGAGAGAGTGATTGTGTGTGAATTACTCATACCGTCTCTATTAATTATTAAGCTGTGGTTTGTACTTACTGCAAAGGTATTAAAATGTATGCCTATAACGGTTGAGTTTCTGAGCTACTTTAGT
Organism: Gobio gobio; assembly: GCF_949357685.1. Lineage (NCBI taxonomy): Eukaryota > Metazoa > Chordata > Actinopteri > Cypriniformes > Gobionidae > Gobio > Gobio gobio. The sequence continues at coordinate 30,000,258 of NC_137104.1, read as the reverse complement.
GACTTTACTTTAGTCACAGGACAGCGTTGACACTACGTTTCTGTGCTCCTCTGCGCGCGATCTTCACGTAATGTGCAAGCTTCTGTCTGAGTGTTCGTTTGTCACAATATATCAGGCATTAGTTCAACATTATACACATCTGATGGTCAAAACTCGCTTTAATCAAAAGTTCAAATTGGCAGGGCTTAAACCACATACAAATGACAAGCTTTGTGAGGACGCAGCACGCGTTATCAGAGACGCGACACGGCTCTGTGTCACAGAAAGAAGCTGAGCACTGAACGGAGAAGTTTTCCGTATTGTTGTTTTTGAATAGTGCACAATCGCTTTAAATGTTGAAACTGGCAAGCCTTTAAACACATACTTGACAAACTTTATGAGCACGAAAGTGAAAGCAGCTTCGGGACTTGCGCGCGCCGTCTGTGTGTGTATGTGTGTCAGCACGTAGGCTATAAGAACAGCAATTAACTGACCTGTATAAACTGTGTAAAACATGCAGTTACTATAGTGATTCTGGGCATCTATAAACACAGATAACCGCTCCTGCATCTCTGTGTGCCTGCAAACTGCACTTGATGTGACTGACGGGGCAGAGTCACGTGAAAACCGAAATAACCGACATGGGAAAAATACGTCGGTTAGAGGTTCTGAATGTCGGTTTCGGTTATTTTTCGATTAATCGTACAGCCCTACTCTTATGGCTCAAAAGTTATTAGCATAAACATGAGTCAAATTTTGGACTGATGGTGGCGCTAGAGGGATTGAGTTAGAGACTCCAAATTTGCTATGGTGACATTTCAGACTGTCCTCTATTAGTGTGCCAAATTTCACAACTTTTTACCATACGGTTCTAAGGGCTGCCATAGACTCAAGAGCGGAATAATAATAATAATAAGAACTGGAACGGTTTCAATAGGTGCCTTCGCACCTTCGGTGCTTGGCCCCTAATAAACTGAGCAATTCCAATAGGGTCCTCACACCATCGGTGCTCGGGCCCTAATAAACTGAGCAATTCTAATAGGGTCCTCACACCATCGGTGCTCAGGCCCTAATAACGTGTTTGCCCAGGTGGCAGGTGCATTGGCTAGCTAGCATGTTAGCTTAGCACAATATCAAAATACAATAAAGATTAAAACCATGTTTGTTCTCCAAAATTAATTTATATCACAAGTGGATGTTTTAAATAACCTTCTGTGGTCTCATTTGGCTTCGGATCAAAAAATCAGACAGAAAATATATCATTTTACAATATTCTGCATATTGATAAAAGCTATGTCGAATAGCATTGCATTATAAATATAATCTATTATGAATACACCCAACATGGTATAAAGAACACAGACAAACCATACATCATCGCGATTGTGTGTTTAGTATCTTCAAATGTCTCTATTTGCATCTTTAGCGATTTCAGGAAGCTTTTATTATGGACTTCTATTATGGCACATGGTATCTTCGTCTGTCTGTACCATATATGGACTACATGTGCACAGAGCGCCCTCCGGCTGCCAGTATGAATTGAAAACAATACATAAGAGACTCCATCGCTCATGAATAGGCTACATCTGCGCATTTTGAGGAAGTATTGAATAAAAAATACTCCTCTGTTTAGAAATGTGACACAGACATATGAGAATCTATCAATATTTCTCCTCATCTGCACACTTTTGAACTAAAAACCCTAAGGGATGTTGATTTGTCGCGAGTCTTCGTGAGGAGAATAGAGGAGTTTTTTTATGAATGAAAGCAGCTGAGGCTCATATTACAATCAAACGGTACCGACACAGTTTTCATATTCATAACTCCTGACACATATTAACAAATTACTGTCACTATAAGACTATGAGAATAAAACAGAGGTAAAATAATGGAAGCTTGACTCTTAGATCTTTTAAATGATGTATAGATTGTCATGGGAATTACTTACATCTGACAGTCATTTGAGCTAATTTAAACAAATAAAGCTTGAGGGCGAATGCGTCCTCAATCCGGTTAAGAGGTTAAAATATCACTAACTGAGGGAAGTTTCAAAGGTGTGAGAAAAGCGTACATTTTTACAGGGTCTACAGCCTGAGTTTGTGAGTACAGTTTCTTATAATATCCTTCAAACACTCTCTGGATATCTTTTGACTTATGAAATATCTGTTTTGATATAGGGTCATGTATCTTCTGAATAGTTGAGTCTGCCTGCTGTTTGCATAACTTTCTGGCCAATAATTTCATTGCCTTCCCCCCAGATTCATACATTTTCTGCTTTAGGAACATTGTTTTTTTCCTCTACCTCCTGTGTATATAAATTATCTAATTCAGTTTTAATTTTCTTAATTTCTTGAGACATATTTTTATTAGGATTTTTCTTATTTTTCATTTCTAATTGATTTAAATTATTTTTAAGATTATTCCGTTTCTGTAGCCTACATTTCTTCAATTTAGAAGTAATGGCTATAATTTTACCTCTGAGAACCGCTTTTCCGGCATCCCATAAAATGGTTGGGGACACTAGGCCATTATAATTTTGCTCCATATATTGGATCTTTTCTGTTATAAGTTGTTGCTAAATCTCTTGATTATTCAGGATGCCAGAGTTCAATCTCCAGAGAGTGTTTTTTGGTTTGTTCTCTAAATTTAGTGAAAGCGATATTAATGCATGATCTGAAATATCGATTAAACCTATATTGCAATCCTTCCAAACGCAAGAAAATAATCAATTCTTGAATAAGATGTATGCGGATATGAAAAAAATGTTTAGTCTCTTTGACCTGGATAGGACTCTCTCCAAACGTCAATCAGTCCTATTTCTTTCAACATTATGTTTATTTGTTTACACACTGGACTCACTGTTTGGACAGAGGGGTTAGAAGAATCTAATTTAGGGTTCAATAAAACATATAAATCACCTCCACCTATGAAAATCCCTTGTGATTCAGATGCTATTAAGTTTATCAAGGTCTTAAAGAAGGAGCATTTACTATTTGGAGGTGCATAGACATTGAGGATAGTTATTAGGGTGCCCTCGGCTCTACATCTAATTATTATGTATCTGCCCTCTCTGTCTTTTATTTCAGAGAGGTGCTCATAAGCTATTTTATTAGAGATTAAGATTGCAACTCCTCTCCTATGTCCAGATCCAAATGATGCTGAGAAAACGTGTTTAAATCCCATCTGGTTTAACTTACTATGTTCTGTTTCATTGAGATGTGTCTCTTGTAGCATTGCTATCTCAATTTTCTCTTTTTTAAGTTTGGTTAGGATCTTGCTTCTCTTTACTGGACTGAGTAAACCATTTACATTAAATGATGCTACTTTTATATAATTACTCATATTCTTTTATTTTCCTGTTTTGTATGTATTTTTGACTCATTCTTATTTAACTCCTAACGCAGTCGTCAATTAGCGCCCCCCTCTGGGCTAGTAGTGAACATGAACTCAACATGTAACATTGAACAACCAGAACTTTAAAGTGAAGAAAAACGAAAAATAATACAAATAAAACAAACTTCTAAGTAAGGGGTCGTATTATATCGACCCTTAAGTGAGCACTGATGACAAGAATGCTCCACGGGTTTAGCCTCATGTACTTGCTGTGTGCTGATGGCCCATGCACTTGAATTCCAATAGTCTTTGAAATTGTTCATCATTTCTTTGGTACAATTTACAGAAAAAAGTAATTATCTTAAAATCGGTAAGTAGAACTTTATCAAATTTAGCAATTTAGCAATTATCAAATGGTGAAATGTCAGTGTGAGTGCTTTGTAGGACGGATACTTAGCAGCAGGAGTCCGGTGCTTTTTGTCGGTCTTTCTCCAGGTCAGCCGCTGAACTCGATCAATCAGTGAGTGGGGTGATTCGATTACAGTCATCGGAAGACCTCTTTTTTCCATCTCGGTCACTGCCTCTTCCACGGAGTTGTAGATAACTGTACCTTCGGCGTAGAACACTTTTAGCTTTGCCGGGAATCGTGACTGGAACTTGATGTCATGTTCCTTCAGTACCCTTTTAGCTTTTTGATATTTCCTCCGCTTTCAAAGCACATCGGGGGTGTAAAAGTCATGGTCGAAAAAGATCCTATTGTCTTCCCATTCAATCACTTTCTTCTCCCATGCCGTTTTGATTACCAGCTCCTTTGTCCGGTAGTTCAGAAACTTAGCAATTATTGATCGTGGTTTGGCTGAGGTTGGTCGCTTAGGCGCAAGCGCTCTGTGAGCCCTTTCAATCTGGAGGTCCACTGCTGAATTCAGATCTAGGGTCAGTTTGAGGAAGTCTTCCAGAAAAGTAATCATGTCCGGAAATTTTTCCTCAGACCTTTTCTGTACGACGTAAATTCTGATGTTTGACCGTCTGGCTCGACCCTCTTGATCGTTTAGCCTAGTTTCCATTTGTTCCATTAGCCGCAACATTTCCTCAAGCACTTCTTCAGTGTTTTGAATTCGGATCTCCGCTTCGCCTATTCTGTTTTCAGCCTCCTCAATTATTTTATTAGACTTGTTCAATTCTTCTTTTATATCCTGAAGTTGTTTGTGACTATCATGGCGAAAGTCCTTAATCTCATTAAGAATCTTCTCCAGGCTAATTTGCTCTTCCCATGTGCTCCGTTGCAGCTCGTGCTAACTTGTTCAGACACATTTAGGTTGATTTCGTCGTCTTTTGTAGTGTTTTTTCTTTGCCTTCCCCTTTTCTCCATAATTGCCCCTTCCATACCTCTTTCAACGCTTGAAAATAGTGAAAATCATGATTTGGGGCAAAAAAAAAAGTAAATTGCCAGAACCACCAATTATGCTGCCATTCTCGGTTGGACGTGGACCGGAAGCCTATCCACTATATTTTTAACTGTTGCTTAGCAACGAGGGGGAGAGGATGCTGGCGTTGTCTGTTCGGCGCTTCTCCACCTGATTTAAGTTTTAATTGTAATGTTTTTATTTATATATTTTTAATGACTGTAACCAGTAAAATCAGTCAGAGCTATAATTGGGACTGTTGCACGGATCTTACCGTCTCAGATGACTCCACTCGGCTGTTATCAGTTGGTAGCAAGTGTCTGTGTAGCTAACCGGCCAACGTTTTTTTCTAGCTGTCTACATCACTAGCGCTCATAGCTCCTTCTGGCGTTTACCATGATCCACCTCTCCTGGTCTCGATCTCCCTAGTCATGTCACGGATGATTGTTTGGTGCCGAGTTTTTCTCTTACTCTGCATATTGCCTCTGTGGCTGGCGGTTAACAACATACGTGGAGTCCGTGTGGCTGGTATAATGAACTACTCGGCCACTCAACTGATGGAATATAACAACTACAATGCTCCATCATGTTTATCAGTCATTCAAGAGCTTGGACTCCTACGACGGCCTCGTTACATCCACAGAAGTGCTTGGCGAAAGTTTGTATACTCCCGGTCTGGTGAAACCATCCCTTCTATCTGGACAGCTGTGCGCCCTGTCACTTTCACGACATCAGAGGACTGATAATTTTAGTTGGAAGCTGATTTTAACTTAATTCTTAAAGGGATAGTTCATCCAAAAATGAAAATTCTGTCATCATTTACTCACTCTCAAGTTGTTCCAAACCTGTATGAGTTTCTTTGTTCTGCTGAACACAAAAGAAGATATTTAGAAGAATGTTTGTAACAAAGCAGAGAGAGCAACCATTGACTACCATAGTATTTTTTCCCTACTATGGTAGTCAATGGTTGCTCTCTCTGCTTGAGTAAATGATGACAGAATTTTCATTTTTGGGTGAACTATCCCTTTAATTGCTCTAACTGCTTTATTTTACTTTTTCCTCCCTTTGTAGCACTTAGACATTTTCTTTAAAATGTAAAGTGCTTTATAAATAAAATGTATTATTATTATTATTATTATTATTATTATTATATTTTTAACTTAAGAGCAGGCTTGGCCATTTGTAACTTGAATGTGTAAGGCTTCCGGTGTCTGCCGCTTTTTGGTTATTTTAGCTGTACAGAAACAGTTTATTATGCTTCTTAATATAAGAATTTGGCCTAATTTGCAGAGGTGAACTGCAAATGCCATTCAGTCCATGTTAAGTTTTCCATTTTTAGCGTGTTTGTGTCTTGAGACCTTATTTAGCTAGAGTGATAAACAGTTGCCACTAGTACTTATACAGCCATACAACACCATATACCATATCTTCGGATAAGATTACTCATTCTGTGCCTCTCTTTATGCTTTTCTTAGCTGCCCAGCTACAAGAACTTTAAAGGTATCATTCATGAGCTGGGACAGAACCAATATTTGGTCAGTGGAGAAGTGTCAGTCCTGGACAAAAATACCATTGAGATTATTGAACTTCCTGTTCGCACCTGGACTCAGGTAAGGTCACTGGTAGAAGTCTTGATTTTATGACATTAGATCTATTTACCGGTGTGCTAGTGATGTCAGAAATTAATTATTATTTTTTTCTCTCTCAGGCATATAAGGAGTCGGTTCTGGAGCCCATGCTCCAAGGAACAGATAAAACTCCTCCTCTGATCAGCGACTATAAGGAATACCACACTGACACCACAGTGAAGTTTGTGGTGCGTATGACAGAGGAAAAGCTGGCACAGGCAGAGGCAGCCGGTCTTCACAAGGTCTTCAAATTGCAGTCATCCCTCACCTGCAACTCCATGGTATGAACCTCCCACCTGAAGCTCTTGACTTGAGCTAACATGAGTTCATACCTTGATTAATAATTAGATTAGAAACATACTCTGCGCTGGTATGCAGATTTCAGTGCTCTGTCGAATGGTCGTATATAGGGGTGTAACGATTCGTTTTAACAACGATTCGATTCGTATCACGATTTGAGGTTGTCGATACGATTCAAGGACGATATTGGTTCATTTAGAACGATACGATCCGAAACGATTCAGTGACTTGAAATCGATTCAGTAACTTTTTAGCCAAAAATTGTGTGACTGAAATAAATATCTGGATACTGGTCAGTTTCCTAGATTCCTGTTGTTTCTTGTAAGGGAATCAGGTATCAATTAATTATGGATATAAACAAACAAGTAAACAACAATTAATGGCAAATGCATTCAAATTTTATTTGAATAAAGTGCAACCAACAGTTTAGGTTGAATTAACAGGAAGTTAACCTTTTCTGCTCTCATTTTCAATATTCAATACATTTTCAATAAAAGCACAGTAAGTGCAACCAACATTTCAACAGTAGGTTAACCTGCTACTTCTGCTTTTGTTTTCCAACATAAAAATATTACAATATTAATATCAAAAATAAAGTGCAACTAATTTCTCTTCAGGTTTAATTAATAGGAGGTTTACCTGTTCCCTTTCAAAAGCTACACTCAATGCTGCATAAGCTTATGCAAATGGGGATGTCTTTGACATAACCAGCTGTGAAAATAGTGTGAAAACACGTCAATGAAATTGACCCGGGAGGTATTTATAGCCTCGGCTGGTGACGTCATAGGCGCACCTGCTGCACGAGGCTATAAATAGATAAATAGCAAACCAGGTCTTTTTGTTTTCAGACCAACTCTGTGTTATGGTGTGTTACAAAGTCTCTGAAAAAAAAAAAATTCTCTCTCTCTTTCAAGACTCAACTCGAGATCTTTGTTAGGAGTTAGTTTTCAACATGGCAGTGTGCAGATTTCTCTCTCTTTCTCATCTCTGTTACAAAGAAACATTAGTGGAAAGAGTTCTAGTTAAATCTGATCAGTTGGAAACGAGTCAGCAGAGTAAAACGCTGTATATCCATGTTCTCTTTCAAATAACAGAACTGGATGCACACGTTTATTGCTGTGTGTGTTTGGGGAAGAGCATGCGGTCGCTGCATTGAGTCAGACGAGTGCGAGCATTGCAAGCCTTTGCAGTTAGAATGCTTTATGCTCGTCTGGGCTACTTTCAGTCCGCACCAGTTTTCGGAGCTCTCGAATGGGTTTGTTGACGAGCAAGAGACGGGTCCGTCCCTTTCGCTTGCTCGCTCAACAAATGCATGTTTCCCCGCGTGATCCCGAAGCGCGCTCCAGCGTTTCTTCAGCTCGCGCGGGGAATGATGATGAATCTCTGGGTCCGCGGACCTCGAGCAGCCGCCTGCGATCGTTCCTCACATGATAGACGAGGAATTTATCGAGGTGGTTGTTCACGCGGTGGCCACGGCAGTTTGTCTGGTACCGTGAATGAGAGATCCCCGAACGCAGTGAGCTTGAGGTTTCTGTCTAGAAAAAACATTTACTTCACGTGTTTTTGTACCCTTGATGTCGACATTTTCGACTATCATGGGTGCGAAATCGCGTTGATATGTGAGAATACCCCAGGTGGGAGACGCTCACGAGCTATCTCTCGCCTGGGTCTGCATTTTCATTAAAGAGACATACCTCCCCACAAAGCCATGTAGAAAATAAACGTCGGCTGTCGTGGGCAAAGCTTATATATATGAATTATATATTGTATATTATTTTATATGGAATATATATATATATATAATATATATTGTATATGATTTATATAAGAATTATAAATATAAGGGGACAGGCTGGTGCTGCGCTGCACACAATGGCTGTCTTGCAGGCATATCAGGTTGACCTTCTGAAGGATTTGAGTGGTTCATTTGGTGACTCAGTTAACTCTGTAGTGGCCAGATTTAAAGGAGTGGAAGAAACATGAGGAAGTGTTCACTCAGTTTCTTCCTCAATGCACTCAAGGGGAGGGGCTGTCAGCCACATAACCTCTCTTCGGTCCTTCAAGATTTAGGGGGGTAATAAGCAGAGTGTGGTGAGTCGTGCTCTCCCTCGTAAAGACTGGGGACCAGCTCGTCATCCTCAACAACCTCTCAGGGCAGACCTCGGGACTGTCATCAATATAAGAAGTCCGGTGGTCTGGTGCCCAGTCTGCCCCCACGGGACAGGGCATGTCAAACATTTGCTTGCCCCACCCCGTTATCCTCAAAACCACTCCATCCCCGCCGCCTCTGGTGATTCGGGGGGGCAGTGGTTTCCAGTGAAATGTTAGACGTTCAGTGTTTAAATCCTGCTATCATCCAGGACATAGAACGTCTAACATCCCCTCAACAGGAAGTGTTAAAATTGTCACTCTCAGAGTCTCAGGCAGCGTGTGAACTTCTGCCAGGCGTTTCTGCATGGGTGTTAAGCACAGTAAAAATTAGTAAACTAATTTATTTGTCGTCCTCCGTGTTTGAACGGCGTGGTCTCCACTTCCGTGAAGGCGGAGTTGGCGTTCGTACTGTCACAAGTGACAGCAGTTACTTCCTGGTCCCCAGTAGGGTGGGGGGGTGTCCAATCTTAGATCTTCGAGTCTTAAACCGTGAAGCAGTTAAAGTACTCAAGGTTAAGATGTTACAGTGAAGGCGGTCGTGTCGCATATTCAACATTGTGATTGGATTCGGCACGATTGATCCGAAGGACGCATGCATTCGCATTTAAAGACTGCCACAACACAGGAAGTTCCTGAGTTTCGCTCTTGGGGGCAAAAGCTTACCAATTTCGGGTCTTCCATTCGGCTAGCCTTGTAACCGCACGTATACGAAATGTATGGATGTATTACCGGCTCCATTGGGATTCCGGGGCATTCAAATTTTGAATTACAGAGGCGATTGCTAAAATTAGCACAATCACATGAGATGGTGCTTCAACACAGTGTGTTAGCTCATCTAGTTTCTCTAGGGTTGAGACTCAACACCAAGAAAAGTGTTCTTTCTCCTGCCCAGAGAATGACTTATCTAGGGTTTGTTCGGTTTTTGGTCACCAAGGTGGCTTGAATCAAGACCATTCAGTATTCCCTGAGCAAAGTCAGGCTAGACCAAGATCTTACTGATCATCAGCACCAGAGTGTTAGGTCTAATGGCATCAGCATCCACGGGTTTCCCTTTGGGGTTGTTGCGCATAAGACCGTTTCAGTTGTGGCTCAAAGCCAGAGGACTTAGGGCCAATCCTCAGGCAAATAAAGTGGCGCGCCATGTGGCTTCGTACACTAACTATGTGGTTCAGACCCCGGTTTTTGCCTTGGGTCCCACTCTAGGCGTACCTTGTCATCGCAAGTTGCTAACGACGGACGCTTCCCTGACGGGCTGGGGTGCGGCCTTAAGTGGTCGTCCAGCCCAACGGGAATGGGAGGGTCATCAACTCAGTTGGCACATCAACTGCCTCGAGTTGACGGCTGTATTTCTGGCCCTGAAATACTTTCTCCCCCAATTGAGGGGCTGTCATGTCCTAGTGCGGGTGGACAGTACAGCTACATATCTCATATATAATCACCAGGGGGGTCTGTGCTCACGCTATCAGAATAGCGAGACAGATTTTTCTCTGGGCTCAGAACAAGTTCCTGTCACTCGAGCAGTGTACATTCAAGGGCGGTTGAATGTGGGAGCAGATTTACTGTCCAGACAGAGTTACAGATGGGGGGGTGGAAACTCCACCCAGAAGTAGTCAAGCAGATCTGGATCAGATTTTACAGAGCTGACCACAGGGAGGGGACCTCTTCGCCTCTTCTCAGACAGCGCAATGTCCCTGCTTCTCTCTGTCACCCAGCCCCGCTGGGTCTGGATGTGATGGTTCATACATGGCCCAAAATGCGTCTGTATGCCCTCCTTCCAGTCGCTCTGCTCCTGGGAGTTCTAGCCAACAAGGGTCTTGCTTCTTATTGATAGCGCTGCGTTGGTTGAACAGGGTTTGGTTCTCGGAGATAGTGTCTCTCCTCAACGGCTCGCCTTGGGCGATTCCGGCGAGGAGGGACCTTCTGTCTCAGGCAGAGGGCACGATATTCCATTCCAGGCCCGACCTGTGAAACCTTCATGTTTGGCCCCTGAAGGGCACCAACTGAGGGACACGGGGATTTCGCCTGCAGTTATTGAGACCATCCTAAGTGCTAGAGCTTCCTCCACTCGGAAAGTTTATGCTAATAAATGGGGTGTCTTTGAAAGGTGGTGTACGACACAATGTAGATTCAGTCAACTGCCAGGTAACTTCAGTTCTGGATTTTCTGCTAGAAAAGTTGTCATCAGGCACCTGCCCCTCCACTCTCAGGGTTCATGTGGCCGCTCTTTCGGCTTGCCACGCCTTGGTGGATGGGGTGCCGCTCGGAAGACATCCTCTACTCGCTCGCTTCATTCGTGGGGTAGGCGGTTGAGGCCACCTGTTAGAACCAAGATCCCTTCATGGGACTTAGCTTTAGTCCTCGATGGTCAGGTTGAGACCCCCTTTGAAACATTAGCTTGCCCCTCCACTCTCAGGGTTTATGTGGCCGCTCTTTTGGCTTGCCATGCCCTGGTGGATGGGGTGCCGCTTGGGAGGCATCTTCTGCCTGCTCACTTTGTTGTGCCAGGCAGTTGTGGCCTCCATTAAGAGCCAAGATCCCTTCATGGGACTTAGTTTTAGCCCTCGAGGGTCTGGTTGAGACCCCCTTTGAACCTCTAGAATCAGCGTCTGACGAACTTCTGACTCTAAAGATGGTTTTTCTTATGGCTATAACTTCTCTGAAAAGAATTGGGGACATGCAGGCTCTGTCAATATCGCCATCCTGCTTAAACTTTGCCCCAGGTTTGGTGAAAGTGATTTTGCATCCCCACCCTGACTACCTGCCTAAGGTTCCTTTGTCGACTGTACATCCTGTCACTCTTGAAACCTTCTGCCCTCTGCCGTTCACAACGCCGGCTCAGGAGAAACTTCATAGACTGTGTCCAGTCCATGCTCTTCAGGCCTACGTCCACCGCACTAGCCAGTGGCGTAAGTCAGAGCAACTGTTTGTTTGCCATGGGGGCCGTAACAGAGGTTCTGCCACCATCAAACAATGTCACATTGGGTCAGGGATGCTACTGCTCTTGCCTATGAGGTGCGCGGTCAAGCTTCACCTATAGGATTAAGGGCTCACTCCACCAGGGGAGTCGCCTCTTCTACTGCGTTAGCAAGGGGTGCTCCCTTACAAAGTGTTTGTGATGCGGCAGGTTGGTCCTCTCCGCACACATTCTTAAGACTTTATAGCTTGGATGCTCATGCCACTCTGGGCTCTCATGTCCTTGAGTCGACATCACAGGCTAATGCCTGAGGCTTCTTGCGTTCTTGTGCACACCTACACAACCGTAAGGGGTCCAGGCACCATCAAGCACGGCGGCGTGGGTATTCTCGTTCCCATTTGCATAAGCTTATGCAGCATTGAGTGTAGCTTTTGAAAGGGAACACTTGGGGTTACTTGACTGTAACCCTGTTCCCTGATAAAGCGGAACGAGATGCTGCATTGCTAGGCCGTGCTGATGATGCTTCAGGACTGGTCTTCAAACAAAGAAGATCTGGTTTGCTCCAGCTGAAGCTCATCTATTTATAGCCTCGTGCAGCAGGTGCGCCTATGACGTCACCAGCCGAGGCTATAAATACCTCCCGGGTCAATTTCATTGACGTGTTTTCACACTATTTTCACAGCTGGTTATGTCAAAGACATCCCCATTTGCATAAGCTTATGCAGCATCTCGTTCCGCTTTATCAGGGAACAGGGTTACAGTCAAGTAACCCCAAGTGCTACTTTTGCTGTTGTTTTTCAACATTAAAATAATACAAATACAATATTAATATCAAAAATAAAGTGCAACCAACATTTCTTCAGGTTGAATAAACTGGCTGAACCTGCTACTACTCTCAGTTTAATAAACAAACAATATTTAACAAAAGATAAAATGTTACCAACTACTCTTCAATGACTCTACAGATTTCTTTTTCAAAAATATCAACATGATCTGACCGCAGAACACTTCTCTGTGAGTTCACTATGTCGCCAGCAGTACTAAAAACTCGCTCTGCTGGCACACTGGTGTCAGGAATGCACAGGTAACATTTAGCCAGGGTTAAAAGTACAGGTAGCTCTTTCTCCTGGTGGCTTGATAATTTCTCACTCGTTGGCTTCTCCTCTGCCATCCGCCATGCTATGTTTTGTTTTCTTAGCGCTGCTGCTGGTGTGTTGCGATGATGTCACAGATAGGCAGACTGAATCGAGTAACGTTTAACGCCTTTATCATTAAAAGTGCTAAGAAAAAACATCCATATAAAGTCTGTCATGTTAAAATCCAATGCGTTATTTCCTATTATCGATACAATCGATTGATTACCTTTTAAAACAATGTTAGATCGATATATGTCGTCCGGAAGGCCAACTTGCCGAGCATAGATCGATGTAGTTAGATCATAGGAAAATAAATCGATATATCAATGTAGTAGATGAATCGTTACACCCCTAGTCGTGTATGGTCCTGCTGTACATACTTGATGTGCAGTCTTGCATTATGGTGGTATCAGATTTAAGTATTCAGGGTGATACCCCTGTTACCTTCAAATATCTGTGCCATATTAAACTCAACATTAAAGCTACACTATGTAACTTAAAAAAATCACATTGTTATTAATCAGAGAGTGCAAAGGAATACAGATTCCTAACCATGTCTTTTTTCAGATACACTTTTATAAACCTATAAACTGAGAAATTTAACTCCTGCGCGTGTGGTGTGGAAGTAGCAAGAAGCTGAAAGTTAATTGTCACAATGAAAAGAAAAAAAAAAATCAGAACAGAGCAGCATCTACAAGCAAAAAGGGAAAGTGACAGAATATGTAATAAAACCTGAATCAACATTGCCTTAGTTCTTTAGTTATTGCCATCTCTGAAGAGCCAATATTTAAAAGTGACCTAGCATTGGCTTTTTTCTTACTCAAAAAGTAAGACATTTTTATTGAACTGATAGATAGCCATCTAGCTTTCTAACAGTAGCTTGAGCTCAATATATAACGTTATCAGACTAGCAAGACTACTGTCAAACTACTGCAGTTTTTTAATCTGCTAAAGAACCAAAAGTTACATATTGTAGCTTTAAATGGCATTTGCAACCTATTATTTGATGTGTTCATGTAATTACATAGAATAAGGCCCTATGGTTTTCACAATGTGAAAAACGCGGATAGAATCGCAGGATCCAGTCATAAAAATGAAATATAATGTGGATGGTCAAGGAATTTGGCATAATTTTGGATGAATAAATGATGAGTAGGGCTGTACACTTAATCAAATTGTGATATGGACTAGTGTACCACAAAAGAATGCTATTGAAATATGAAGCAGGGCTCCAGACAAAAATATAAACTAAGAAGCCATTGGCTCCTATAAGGGAAAAAGTTAGGCGGCCAAATTATTTTTTCAAGTGCCACAAAAGAATATACGCGTTTTAATTTTTCACATGCAATTATATGGGCGGTTTTGAAGTACATTTGTAGCACCTTCCATGCTTTCTCATGAAAACTACAGATTAAGTAAAAATCTTTTTTTTTGTCTTTTTTGCCTGTGTAGAACTGAAACACCAACTTAAATCTATGCGCCTCTTAACATTTTAACACACACAGCGACTTTCACAGTTTTCTCCACTGTAGGCTTATAGGCTTTATTAATTTACATATACATAGAGCGCTTCACAGCTTTTACACATCACAGGCTACCCAACACTTGATTCGTCCTGTTAAACTAGTTCACTTAAACGCTCCCACGTTACTTAACTTTCCTTCCTTTTTGTTTTTAATTTGGTAATTTCTGCAAATTAGTGGGCTACCTGAAGAAGAAGAAAAAAGTTTTAAACACGTTAACATTTCCAATCATTATGTTGGAAAATTCTTATCAGAATATTTTCTGTTAAGTTAGTGTATATTTTTAGGTAAAACTTTTAAGTTATTAAGCAATATTTGGTAACACTTTACAATAAGGTTCATTAGTTAACATTAGTCAACTACATTAGTTAACATGAACTAATAATTTATTTATTTATCTTTGATAATGTTAATTTCAACATTTAGTAATGCATTATTAAAATCTTGTTAACATTAGTTAATGCACTGTAAACTAACATGAACAAACCATGAACAGCTGGATTTTTATTAACTAACGTTAACAAAGATGAGCTAATGCTGAACAGAGGTGTTGTTCATGATTAGTTCATGTAAACTAATGCAACCTTATTGTAAAGTGTTACCCAATATTTCATGTATGTTTTTTCCTTTATGTTTTATATACTGTCCACTAGGAGGTGCTCTAAGCATATGTTATCCTTGATTTGTTTTCCCTGAAGAGAAACTGGTTTTGAAAGTGAAAGTGACGCACGTTCGTTGCGTTTTAGAGTGAAATGAGAGTTCTTTGTCAACACATCAACACATTAACAAACAATTTAACAGTCGCTTCAATTCCATCAGCTTACCCAACACGAGCTGTTCCGAGTCGTACATAGTGCGCAGCACTGCCACTGATCACCCGACGAGAAGACATTGAGCGCGTGTTACATGTTTGTGAAGCGCTCGCATTGAGCATGTGTTACGAGTGTGTGTTACATGTTAGTGAACTGGACCGTGGCAGAGGATTCGTTGCGCAGTAGAAGTGTCAGACTTATATATTAAAATGTTCGGTCAGCTCCACCGCTCCCTATTCAGTACACATGATCGCGAAATTGAAAGTGAAAAATAAACAGGTGCGCGCATTCAAACGCAATTTCAATATGTTACCGCTGTTTGAAAGCGGCTGCCGGAGGCATGCAAATATCTCCTAAAATGAAAGCTATAGTTGTAACCATCTCTTAGCTCTGTACCATGCTTGAAGAAAAATTTGGTCTCTATTTGCTCTTTCAATATTGAGTAGGCTACTTTGATTATGGTATTATGGTTATTGTTTGCACTTAATATCTATGATCAGTTTGTGGGAAGGAGTTCAGTTAGGAGGTCAAAAGAAGCTTGTCAGTCATACAGGAGAGAAGCCAGTCAGTTGAGTTTATGGGAAAACCTTTACAGTGCTTGAGTATTGTTGTCTTTTACTGCATATGATAATTCATACTCAAGTTGAACTGAAATGACATTCATTACAAGATGATGAGTTAAAACATTTCAAATGCACCTGCAAACTATTTTTCTAGTCATGCATTTCATCACTGAGGATTTCTTAAAAATACTATGTTAAAATCTTGTCTCGTTCTCGTGAACCCAATCTCGTGTCTCATCTCGTGAGATAAGTGTCTCGTCACACCCCTAACCGATACCATTTTTTCAGAACTGATCCGATACCAAAAATTCTGAGTATTGGCCGATACCGATACAATCCAATACCAGCACAGTTTTATGTAAAAATTCAATGTAGAATTTCTATACCTCAGTGTGTTGAACTGATAATCACTCTTTTGTGTGTTAAACACAATCTACTAAATGCAGCAACTTCATTATAAAGAAAAACAACATATTAAAAAAATATATAATCACAATCTATGACAAAAATACTACTATAAACTAGATGGTGGATAATTCAGCAGCAAAAGTTACTCTAGAAAAATTGTGAGTGCACAATAATTGCATAAAATCTAAACATTTAGTGGGGAACAAAAACAAGTGAAGCGTAGCACTAAATCTGGTAAAATGATACACATTATTGTAAAATAAGATTCATGAAAAACAAGTAAATACATTTATAATAATAGGGCCCACTAAGAAATTATAAGACATTTATTTTAAAAGTCTAGGGCAGGTTTTTAATGAGGCTGCAACATATTATAGATAGGGCAGAACAAGAAAGGCTATTCATAATCTTTCATAGTGCAAAAGTATTATAACACGAAAGGCTCCAATACAGAGTGGCACAAAGCGCGTACGCGCATCCCGTGCGCAGGATGATGCGCTTGAAGCAACACAGAGTCACAGTGCGCAGCGCTCCGTCCGCATTGAAAAATTCAAAATACAAAGGGAAGATATATCGATACGTTTATCTATCTATGCAATTTTTTAGTGAGCCTTTTCTTTAACCCCTAGGAGTCTTAGCTGTTTTGGGGCCCTTTAGAAGTTTTGACATGCTCTGATATTTGTGCATTTTTCAGTTGCTTATAAACACATTAATGGCAAAAGTGTAATTACACTGTATTCAGCACAAACTGGGCTACCATAATATGTGAGCAACATGTATGTACATGCTTGTATTTTTGAGAGAATAATGTTTATGCATAATTTTTTTTAAAAACTAAAAAAATTGTTTTAAAATTAAGGCTTCAAAACACACAATAGATATGTGTTCACAAGCCCTTTGATTATTGGGTGTTTTTGTTTAGAGTTTTTGCTTTACACTGATGTGAGAATCATTGAGCCTACTCATTCACATAAAACAATATATTCATTTACATTTTGTAAAACACTTTTTCTTTACTCAGGCCTTATGCTGGCTTCCTGTCAGGTTTCGGATTGATTTTAAAATTCTCATGCTGACTTACAAGGCTCTTCATGGCTTGGCGGCTCATTACTTATCCAAACTTTTAACTGTTTACACGCCTAGACGTAATCTCCGCTCTTCTGATGCAGGTCTTTTAGTTGTTCCTTCTACCCGTCTACGCTCTATGGGTGACCGGTCCGCGCCTTCTCCACTTGTGCACCTAAACTTTGGAATTCTCTAAAAAAACAGTATTATTGTGACAATTGGTAATGATGAATGTTATAAGTAAAATATTTGGGATTATGCAATGCAATCATGATTTCAAATAGTATCTGGTGAATTTAGGTTTATTGGGACACTTTTTCCCAGTCATATAACAAATATTTTCTGAATCATTTGTAAACGATCAAATACACAAAATACTCATATCATTTCGATATTCAGTCAGAAACACGTGAAATGCATGACCCAGCGCTGAGGCTATTGTCTGCTATATTGGTATCAAATATACTAATATATGTATTATACCAGTCTGTTATATTACATCAAATATATTAAAAACATTGATTAAAATTAAGATACAATTTATGCAATATACGAAATTCAGTTTAAAGAAAGCAATTAACTATCTAAAAAACAAACAAAAAAACAACAACATAGGGTATAATATTTAAACATCAATATGACGCAAAATTAGTTTTAAAAACATTGATTAAAATTAAGATACAATTTATACAAAACGAAATTCAGTTTAAAGAAAGCAATTAACTTTCTAAAAAACAAACAAAAAACAACAACATAGGGTATAATATTTAAACATCAATATGAAACAGAATTCGTTTTAAAAACATTGATTAAAATTAAGATACAATTTATACAAAACGAAATTCACTGTAAAAAAGGCAATTAATACTCAAATATCATTTCCATCCGTCTCACAAAGTTCATTTATGAGACGCGTGCAATGCTGCACTAAGGCTATTGTCTGTTATATTGACTTCTTATAAAATAAGAAGCAACTATATTAAAAACATTTATTAAAATTAAGATACAATTTATACAAAACGAAAACAGGCCAAATAAATCTTGTCTAAACAGTCTTGCTTCATGTTGCATCAGATTTTATATTTAAACATCATTTAAAGTCTTTTTGCGTTTAATATTCACAGATGCTAACTGAGCCTTTTAAACTTAGCCTACCTTACAATGAGCTCTGAATCAGCTTGTGAGGAGAATTATTCCAGGATTATTACTCAAAGCGATGTATCTGAACCATAGCTTCACTAGTTGTGTTTGCATGAGCTGATGTGTGTGTGGGCGTCGACGCATGGATCGCCTGTATTTGAATCTGAATGAGCGCGCGGCCCGTGGGCGTGGCCGCATTAGCGGGTAATGAGGCCGTAATGAGTCGACTGATATCTCCCACTTTTCACACAGATTACATAAACACAGAATATTTGTTTTCGTTTTGATTTATATGATTTAAAACCTGACATTTCAACGTTTCTTTAGACATTTGTCTCTCATGTTTGTGTGTCAAGTTCTCACTAAGCTAGAGGTCATTTTCTGAAGAGAATCAGATTAGACATCATTGAGAGAGAGGCTGAAAATCGCAAATCATTTCGTTTGTTTCCCTTATTTTGCAAAAAGCACAACAATTTGTTTTTATTGTGACTGTACACAAAAAAAATAGAAACTTAACAGATTATAATGATATATAACACTTGCCTGAATGATAAAAACGAGTTATTTGAGTCTCTTTGGCACTGATAAGAAAAAAAGCAAGCCAATCACGCCGGCGCAACGGCCGACTCGAGAGGGTTAAACAGTTTAAAATTTCATTTACCGTGCGTGTGAAAAACAATACAATCTGTTGTCCTGTTTTGTGATCTAACAGGCACCCGGTAGAAAGTTACACGATTTAGCAGCAATAAAGTCCAGCAAGATCAAGGCTGCATTTCCCGATAACGTTGTCTTGTCTTATCGCGCCAAGAAGACTCTAAAGGTATAACTTAACAAAATTATACCATTTCTAAGCGTGTTCCCCGTACTAAACCTTAGGAGGTTGCTTAAGGTATACCTTCTTAAGTGCGATGTTAGCAGGCGCTGTCCGTGGCGGCGGTGCTGAATTAGTTTATCAATGGCTCAAAAATCGATTATTCACTCTATGCAGGGGCTGTTTAACTGCATTATGTGAGAAAGCGGTGTTCTTTATAATAGAAGCACTTCAGAAATAGTTGAAATTGCATTTATCAGGACTCGTGAGATCATATAAATATAATCCAAATTGCAAACTAAATCCAACCGTGGATATTGTAAATAATTTTGAAATGATTGTGCGAACCCGCAACCTCTCATGCCCAAACGTATCAACCCACTACACTGGCAGTATGCCATTTATATTATCATAATATATTTTGCCATAGTCTTCATTTACTCCACAAGCAGAGTTGATTGCCCACGTCACATTATTGGTAAATCACAAATTTCTGTTATTGGATGACCTACTCAATAAAGGTGCAACACGCGAAAGATAATCAACAGCTACAGCGGAGAAAAAAGAAAGAAAGAGAAGAGCGCCAACAGCTGAATACCGGGGCTGAGCTCCGTCAGATTTAAAATCTAAAATCTGCTGAATTCGCTGCCATGGCAGGCGAAATTAATTTTTAATTGCAGCTTTTGATATGGTAGCCAGGGGACTAAAGTTTTCAGGGATGAAATAATGCACATAGAAATGGCTCTGCGGACCGCGCCGTCTTTGATTTACAACTATTTGCCTTATCGCTGCCATAGTTTGACCAAACTCCCCTCTACAATCATTCCCTTTAAAGGTCCCGTTGATCCCATTTTTCAAACTTTAGTTAGTGTGTAATGTTGCTGTTAGAGCATATATAATACCTGTAAAATTATAAAGCTCAAAGTTCAATGCCAAGCGAGATATTTTATTTAACAGAAGTTCCCTTTCAAAGCCTACAGCGAACGGCCAGTTTGGACTACATCCCTGTACATCCTGCTTTAATGACGTCAGTAGAACAGTTTGTCGACTAACCTCCGCCCACAAGAATATGCGAAAAAGGGGGCGTGGTCTTGTTGCTCCCTCGTGGAGAAGAGGAAGTGTTGCGTTCGGTTCAGTTCGGTTGCGTTTGTCGCCATGTCGTTCAGACGCTGTTATTTTCATCCCGGAGTCAAATAACCTTTGTTTGGCCTTCAGGGGCTGTAGTTTGAGCGCGTTCATCTCCCCGTTATGGTAAGAGGCGTGACCTTTCCGGGCAATGTGCGCTATGCTGCTGTCGAATCACAACACGGGAACCGCTGGCACAATCAGAACTCGTTACGTATTTCTGAAGGAGGGACTTCATAGAACAGGGAAATCTTTCAAGCCGTTTTGAGGACAGTGAAAACAGTGGTATACGGATAAGTAAATTGTGTGAAAAATACAGTTTTTTTTTACACATGAAACATGAACACATGTTATATTGCACACTGTAAACACAATCAAAGCTTCAAAAAAACACGAAAAACGGGACCTTTAAATAGACACCATAATGGTTTGCCAGCTGATATACCTTTGGATAATATAGGCTAATTAAAAAGCGAACAGCCATCAGTGTAATGACAATAGTATAATTTGCATGAAAACACTTCAATTAGCAGAATTATATTCGTAAAGACTGAGATGTAAAGAAACAGTGGTGGCCACTATCGGAATGAACTGTCAATAGTGATAAGGTATAGCTAAGAGTGCTCCAGACCAACCTTACGAACGAATGTCTTACAGAAGGTATTCTTAACTAAGATCGTTTTGGGAAACACGTATTAACAATAAGATACACCTTAAGGTATAACTTAAGAACGACGTAGTGTTAAGAAGGTTTCCGGAAATCCAGCCCCAAGTCATTTTATGTGAAACCACTGACCTTTATCTACAGATCAAGCATAACAACAGGAACATTGAATCATCTTGGAGAGAGTTTCATCGTGTTGACTGTCGTAACCGAACACGACACGCAGTTTGAAAGCTGAATGGAGAATGACTGAGAGACGCAGCGGAGGGAAGCATTTACATGAACTTGAATTTAATGACTTAAATATTCATCTGTACCTCACATTAAACTATGAAATGGCGTCAGAACACTATATAGTGCACGAAGAAGAGTTGATTATGCTTTATAATGTTGCTGTGCCTTTTGTGGAGCACTGGGGCTTAACAATAACAGAACAGTATACGCACAGTATCGGTTTTGGATCGGTTCTGTTTGACCGATACCCGATCCGGCAAATAATGGAGTATCGGAGCCGTGTTTATCATGTTTATCGCCGAAGGAATGAGCGTTACACCGAGGCCTGTACCCTGGAGCGGGATCGATTTGGTGGTGGGGGTTCCGTCATGGGGTGGGGCGGTATATCACATCACCATCGGACTGAGCTTGTTGTCATTGCAGGCAATCTCAATGCCTTGAGGTACAGGGAAGACATCCTCCTCCCTCATGTGGTACCCTTTATGCATGCTCATCCGGACATGATCCTCCAGCAGGACAATGCCACCAGCCATACTGCTCGTTCTGTGCGTGATTTTCTGCATGACAGCAATGTCAGTGTTCTGCCATGGCCAGCGAAGAGCCCGGATCTCAATCCCATTGAGCACGTCTGGGACCTGTTGGATCGCAGGGTGAGGGCTAGGGCCATTCCCCCCAGAAATGTCCAGGAACTTGCAAGTGCCTTGGTGGAAGAGTGGGGTAACATCTCACACCAAGAACTGACAAATCTGGTCCAGTCCATGAGGAGGAGATGCACTGCAGTACTTCAAGCAGCTGGTGGCCACACCAGATACTGACTGGTACTTTTGATTTTGAGCCTCCCTTCATTCAGGGACACATTATTCTATTTCTGTTAGTCACATGTCTGTGAAACAATTTTAGTTTATGTCTTATGGTGTTGACTCTTTTAGTGTTCATACAAATATTTACACACATTAAGTTTACTGAAAGTAAAAACAGTTGAAAGTCAGAGGACGTTTCTTTTTTTGCTGAGTTATATATATATAGGCTGTTGTTTCTTTAAAACCTAATGAACGGATCCAATATGATACACAGGAATCAATTAGATGTTCGCATGCCATCATAAACGTGCTTCTCTGTGTGTGTGCATGCTTTGATGTACGCTCCAATAACAGTGCGCAATCGACTTTCAACTCTTATTGTGCTTCAATGGTTTAAAATCGCTTGAATGTGTAAATTGTCAAGAAAAAACGTGCAAATATTTTATTATTTAGCAATTAATCTGCGAATCACATGCCTGCCAAACAGTGGGGCCTGGTCTGCACCTCTTCTAGCCAGAATGTGTAACTCCTGTTGTAGATGCGCTTGCTAGCCCATAACAATTCACTAAAATATGGGCAACTAAAGCACAGAATTTTCAACATCGTACTATTATTGTAATGTGTACTGCTCTCATTATATTGCAATTAACTGTATTTTGACAGTATTTTTTGTGAGTTTTTTAAACCATGGTAATTAACACTGTTTTTATGATCATTAAAATGTGAAACTGTAATACTAACCGCCTAGAATTTTACCGTGGTTTGTGGTATTGTGAAACTGGTGTACTGTATGATTTGTATTTGCCTCATGCTTCTTTCTCTCTGGTCTGTAGGTGCTATTTGATCACATGGGCTGTATGAAGCGCTATGAGTCTGTGCAGGAGATCTTGAAGGAGTTCTTTGAGCTGCGCTTGCACTATTATAAACTAAGGAAGGACTGGCTGGTGGGCAGTCTGGGCGCTGAGTCAGCCAAACTCTCCAACCAGGCACGATTTGTTCTGGAGAAGATTGAGGGAAAACTATCAATCGGTGAGATATTTATCCATATGTCTGTCAGATTTTATGGTCCTTTTTGGCCTGCATCCTCTTTTGAAATATATGTATTTTTTTATATATGTCTTTCTGGTTGGTAAGTTTGAATTTCCACTTCAGTGTAACTGGTAATTACAGCTTTACTGCAGAGGACAAATGAAGGAAGCACCCTTTAAATTAAAATTTTACATTAAACATAAAAATGTATGTCATGTGCTCATTATTTTACCAGAGAACAAGTCAAAAAGAGATTTGATCCGAATGCTGGTTCAAAAAGGATATGAATCCGACCCCGTGGCAGCCTGGAACAAAGCCCAAGAGAAGGTATGTGAGGAAACATAGATGATAGATACAGCTATGTGAATATATGCATCTGTAATCTGTAATGTATGTGTAATATTATTTTAAATGTAAAACATTTAAAATATTTATTTTGTTCAAATCAGAACTCAATGCAAACACAATTGACATGGAAATTGTCCTGACCCGGACCTTTAAGCTTTAGACTACAGGAGTTTTTAAATCCCTGGGCCCGCAAAATAAAAAAATGGTTAATGACGTTCGCGTGGTTTTTACATTCAAAAACATTATAATGAATAAGTAATAGGCTATCTTCTGCCCTGGTTTTGAGGCTCTCTCAAGAAACGCTCCGTTTTTATGGCCGTGCCGCACTGAAGACTTAGAAGTAAAGGCCCACAGCTAGGATTGGGTAAGATTTGCTTCATGTGGTCAGTGGGGAAACAGCAACCGGAATGAATCACCCACAGGGCTTGCAAAATGTCTTTATCAAACAAACGCAATGATTCATCTCTCATCCACCCGCAATTGATTGGAATGTTATTTTTTTATTAACGTTACTTGGCCCGCCCGAT
Source organism: Gobio gobio (assembly GCF_949357685.1). NCBI lineage: Eukaryota > Metazoa > Chordata > Actinopteri > Cypriniformes > Gobionidae > Gobio > Gobio gobio. The sequence goes on along the minus strand of NC_137104.1, from coordinate 29,976,365 downwards.
CGATGAATATAACTGCGAACCGTACACACACACGCACGCGCGTGCCCTTCAAATATCAAGTCAAGAGAGTGAACATCGCCCGTCGGGAGACCGGGCTTACGTTTTGGTTGCCCGTCTGGAAAACACATAGCCCCGGGACGTTGGGCTTTGCGAGCACTGGCCCATAAACATGTCTGAGTCTGATCCCGAATCACAATGAACCACAACACCACAAATAAAGGAGGGGTTTTCCGGTTATGGCGCCTCAGGAATAGACGTGTTTGTGGTGCGCTCCCAAAACTTTTCAGTTTCCTTATAAAACCTCCGCATTTTCCTCGATATCTGACCGCATTTGTTTGGTAACTGTTTTGGGACTTCAATTGTTTTCGAAATGTCAAAAGGAAGGGGGAAACAAGTTGATAAAGACAGAGAAGGCACACCTACATCGGGTTCTAGCATTACGCTAGCCGAGATCAGTGCTTTACATGATGATCTCAGAGCCTCGATTGCCACGGACTTCAAAGCATCTTTTGAAAACTTGGCAACCAAGCTAGATACCATTCAAACAACAGTGGCAGACCATGAGCTTCGCATCAGAAACCTCGAGTCCGGCACTACTGAAATTAGCCAGCAGGTTGAACAACTCGAAGCTACGTGTTCAAGGCTCCAGAAGGACAACGAGTGGCTCAAGGCTAAAGTCTCAGACCTTGAGAGCCGAAATATTCGATTTCTGGGCTTACCCGAGTCTATCGAGGGGCTGCGTCCGACTACATTTTTTTCTCAGCTTCTGGTCGATGTCCTTTGTTGATGTCGATGTCGATTGGCTCTCAGGTGTTAACCTCGCCGCCCGAGCTGGACAGAGCTCATCGTAGCCTCGCACCTAAACCAGCGCCTGGGCAGAGACCGCGACCTGTCATCCTGCGATTTCATCGTTTTCAAGTGAAGGACCTGGTCATCCGTGAGTCTCGCAAAAAGGGTGAGCTGTTGTATGGAGGACACAAGATTCGTTTCTTTGAGGATTACTGCCCTGAGGTTTTGAAGCTTCTCGCCGAATATAAAGATGTGATGTCGTCACTGTACAAACGCGGTCTCAAGCCTGCGCTTCTATACCCTGCTAGACTGCAAATCACTCTGCCAAACAACGAGAAGAAATGGCTGGCTTCTGTTTCGGAAGCCAACAACTTCATCCAGAGCTTGGACGTATAGTACGTTTGGTGAACGGTACTTTTCTATAAGCAGCCTTGGTTATTTTGGTCTCCCCCCCTTCACTCTAGGGCTAATCTGGGCTATTGGCAATCAGTTAACTAAATTTGCCTTTTTTTGTTGTTCATCGAACTTGTTCACCAATGAAGACTACTATCTGAACTTCCAATTTCATTATTTATAGACAGTTGGCTATTTAGTTTCATGTCAGGTATTTATTTAAAAAAAAAAAAAAAATTATTTAGTTTTTTACTTTAAATCACCTGCACTTGGACGGTGAGCAGACTTGTTTATTTTCAGTCTTTCGTTATTTTAGAGACAACTTGGGCTATTGGATAGTGATTTTAACGTTGGGCTGTTTGTTCATTTGAATTTGAGTTTTTGGTACTACTTTGTTAATTTGTTCACCACAGAGGTTCTTATGTTTAATCTATAAAGTTTATACATAGTGTGCTAATATTGTGGACACCTAGTTTTTCTGCCCTTTTGTCGAAGTTATGTTGTTTTTCCTTTAAATGGGTTTGTAATTGGATTTTACATTATAATTGTTTTGAAGTCTAGGTCTGTCAGTAACTTTGGACAAATATTATTGAGGTTATGTAGCCTATCTATATGGGAGAAATAGGAGTTAAGGTGCGTTCACACCGGACGCGAATGATGCGATTCGCACGAGTGATTTACATGTTAAGTCAATGTAAAGATGCAAATAGACATCCTCATTCGCGCGAATCGCACCGCAGAATGTCTATTTGCATCTTTGCATTGACTTAACATGTAAATCACTCGTGCGAATCGCATCATTCGCGTCCGGTGTGAACGCACCTTAACTCCTATTTCTCCCATATCTGCGGTGCGATTCGCGCGAATGAGGCGGTGCGATTGACGCGATTCGTGCGAATGACACGGCGCGAATTGTACAGTAAAATGCTCATAAAGTGACTCAGTGGCTCTGGAGCTGACGTTCGTGCGTTCATGTCCTCATATGAGACGGCAGAGATGGAAACACGCGACCGTCATAGTGATAGTGAGCGCGATAGTGAGTGTGTGTGTGCGGTTTAATATTCATAGACACTAGTCTATATTGCCAGATTCGTTCTCAGGTACCGAAATTTGGTACCGATTGATTTAATGTGAATCGTTACTCGGTAGTACCGACGTAATTCGGTCGGTGCCCTTAAAAGTACCGAGCTCGGTACCCAACCCTAGTCGGCTACAACTGTAACGTAAAGTTATAGCCTAAAAATAAAAAAATATGTAAATAATATACTGATGCAGCATTCATGTGGCGTTTTTCGCTTGTAACTTCATGAAACGTGGAAAATGGCACATCATTATTACAGCAGATTCTCACGATTAAAAAGAGCCCAAAGTCACCATAATCTGTCTTTTAGATCTATAGATATCCCTCGTTGAAATATGACACACAGAAAACATCACAGAAGCACATGAGCGGAGTACAAAAATAGCAGTTGCTTAGACTTGTCGTTTTTGCTGGTGACTTCATGAAACAAGCTCCGATCGTTAAAAATGGCACACCCTTATTTACAGCAGATTCACACGATTAAAAAGAGACCAAGAACACAACAATCCGTCACTCGCATCCAAAGTTCTCACTCATTGAATTATAACCTCACAGACACAAATATGCTAACGTTGTGCTAAAGTCGCGTTTATGCTTGTAACTTCATGAAACAAGCTCCGATCGTTAAAAATGGCACACCTTTATTTACAGCAGATTCCCACGATTAAAAAAAACCAAGGACACCATAATCTGCCACTCAGATCAGAAGTTATGATTTATTGAATTATGTACATGAAACCTGACAGGAGCACATGCTATGTTTGCACAAAAGTCACGTTTATGCTTGCAACTTCATTAAACTTTCTCCGATCGTTAAACAAGGCACAACATTATTTACAGAAGATTCCAACGATTAAAAAGAGACCAAGGACATCATAATCCGTCACTCGGATCAGAAAATATGTCTCATGGAATTATTACACATTAAAACCTAACAGGCGCACATACAGTACTCTTAAATAAGCTATTGTTGCACTAACATCTCGTTTATCATTGTAACTTCGTGAAAAGTTCTCTGATCGTTGAAAATGGCACATCCTTATTTACAGCAGATTCTCACGATTAAAAAAAGACAAAGAACACCACAATCCGTCACTCGAATCAGAAAATATCACTCATTGAATTATTACACATTATAGCCTGACAGGAGCACATACGCTAATAAACAGTAGCTTTAAAGTCGCGTTTACGCTTGTAGCTTCATGAGACTTTCTCCGATCGTTAAACATGGCACAACCTTCTTTGCAGAAGATTCCCACGATTAAAAAGAGACCAAGGACACCATAATCCATTGCGTCGATCACGAGATATTCCTCACAGATGATGTGGTGATCAGTGCAGTTTTGCAGAATATGGCCATTTACGTTATATAGCAGCTAGAGGGCGCCCGTGGGCGGTACACTCCGGTTTAGAGGAATCACTCAGCGCTCGTCAAGAGCATATAATACCCATATGATACCCATTATGTGTTATTATATAATATATATAATATAATATACATAATATTGTAATAATTATCAGCAGTTTCTCAGCATTAGATTGTCCAAATGTAATAATAATTTATATTTTCTAAAAATATTAAAAGTGTTTTAACAAATAATACATACTTTTTGACTCTCCTTGCTATAATTTGAGTTATGAGTGTTTAAATTTGTGTATTTCTCTCAGAAAACAACAGTTTTGTAAATGTCAAGGACTGAACAAAAAGGCTACCTTTGTTCTAAATGCTGTAACTTTTAATTACTTTATGATATCGCCACATTTGATCCAGATGCAGACCACATATAGGAGAACATCACCAAAAAAGAATTTTTCTGCTGCCCTATTTCCTTCCTGAGTTATTGAATGTTAAATAAGAAATATTTTTTAAAAATTATTTAAAAAATATTTTAAAATATTCCCTTTTATCAGCAGTTTCTCAGCAATATATTGTCCAAATATAAACAATTTATATTTTGCAAAAATATAAAATGTTTGCTAACAAATGATACCTACCATTTGACTCTCCTTACTATAGTTTTGGAGTTGTGAGTCTTTAAAGTTGTATATGTCACTCAGACAAAAAAACTCAAAAAATACCTTCAGGGCTTAAGGGGTTAACTGCTGTTTAGACTCACTTTTAGACCGCTCCTCATCTAGGCCCTGTGCGCAGTCTAAGTCTAGCAGGATTATTCAGCTATTTATGAAGCAATATGCTGTTTCTGAGGCTTGCCGTTTTTTTAATTCTAATACAAAACAGTTATCTTTTTTTCCCCCTGTCCATCATTCTTTCTCCCGCATTGACTATTTTCTGGTTGATAATAAATTGCTTCCTTGGGTTAGCTCATGTATTCATAACACTATTGTTATTTCAGACCATGCTGCTGTTACATTTGATCTGGCTTTACCAGGCCTTTCAACGTCCCGGTCCCCTTGGCGATTTAATTTCTTAATGCTCAATTATTCTGATTTTATAGCAGTTATTACCGATCATATTGACCTTTTTATTTCTACAAATATCTCCCTGGATGTTTCAGCTAAGACAATTTGGGAGTTATGAAAGGCCTATTTAAGAGGAGAAATAATTTCATATTCAGCTTACAAGAGAAAAGTGGTGAATGAAAAGAGAGCTAATATTTCGAATACTTTGGCAGACCTCCAGTCTAATTGTGTAAACTCTACAAACTCCGATCTCTTTGTTAAGTTTCTCACAGCAAAGACCGAGTTTGATCTACTTGCTACAAATGAGGCAACTGAAGCTCTCCATAAGACTCATTGCAATTATGAATTTGGTGATAAATCGAGTAAATTGCTTGCCCATCAGTTGCGCCAGTCTGCTGCCTCACACCTCATCACTCAAATTTCCACCTCTTCCGGGTCTTCAGTTGATCCACTAAATATTAATGATGAGTTCAGAAACTTCTACACCTCCCTATATCCCTCAGAAAACATAGCTGAAGAGGCACACTTCAATATTTTTTTCAGTTCTCTAAATGTTCCTTGCATTGATCCTGATGTCTCTTCAAATTTGGTAACCCCTCTTACTTTAGAAGAAATTAAGACTGCTCTTAGTCTAATGCAGAATGGTAAATGTCCAGGACCTGATTTTTAAAACATTCTCTGACAAATTATCACCACTTCTGCTTAACATGTTTAATGAGTCTTACAACTCTGGTATCCTTCCTCACTCTTTACGTCAGTCTATTATTTATCTCATTCTCAAGAAGGATAAAGATCCTTCGCAATGCATTAAATATCGCCCTATTTCCTTACTTTGCTCAGATGTGAAATTATTAGCTAAAGTCCTAGCAAGGCGTCTGGAGACTGTCCTTCCAACCATAATTTCAGCAGACCAAACTGGGTTTATTAAAAACAGACACTATTTTCATAATATTAGACGCCTTTTGAATATTCTTTACTCTTCTTCTTTAAACAAATCTCCAGAATTAGTTATTTCCATGGATGCTGAGAAGGCATTTGATAGAGTCGAGTGGCGCTATTTGTTTTACACATTTAGGAAATTTGGTTTTCCCAATCAATTTATAGCCTGGATTAGGCTCTTATATACCTCTCCCTTGGCCTGTGTAAGAACAAATAATAACTATTCTGAATATTTCTCCCTTGGTCGCAGGACTAGACAAGGCTGCCCACTTTCCCCCCTGCTGTTTGCTATAGCCATTGAGCCTTTGGCAATTGCTCTAAGATCCAGTGCGATGACGGGCATACAAAGGGGAGGGCTGGAGTATAAGCTATCTTTATGTGCAGATGATCTTCTGTTATATAAGTCTGACCCTGGCTCTTCCATTCCCTTGGTGCTGAATTTGCTAACAGATTTTGAACTAATTTCAGGCTATAAGTTAAATTTGAGTAAAAGTGAGTTAATGCCCATCAACACAGCAGCCTTATCCATTAGCATCCCTGCCTTTCAAATCTTCCTTACAGAGCTTCAGATATTTGGGCATAAATGTGACAAAAAGCTTTTCAGATCTATTTGATCACAATTTTGTCCTGTTGCTTAATCGTCTAACACAGGATTTTAATCGTTGGTCTCTTCTTCCTATATCCCTGATTGATAGGGTTAATTTTATTAAGATGAACGTGCTCCCTAAATTTGTATATTTATTTCAGTGCATCCCTATTTTTATTCCAAAGTCATTTTTTGTTGCACTTGATAGCTCAATCTCTAGTTTCCAAATCTAGTATCCAAAGATCTGGAAAGGCATTCTGCAAAAGACAAAACAGTTGGGTGGTCTGGCTCTTCCTAATTTTCTAATGTATTATTGGGCAGCGAACATACACTCCTCTCTTTACTGGTTCCATTCAAGCAACCTTATCAATTCCCCATCCTGGCTGAACATTGAGAATGTCTCATGTAGGTCCTCATCCCTGGCTGCCCTTTTATGCCTCCCATATACACTGTCCCCAATTCAATATTCAAACAATATAATTGTAAAAAACAGTCTCAAAATCTGGACCCAATTTTTGCGGCATTTTGGTCTGCATAATATCCCCTTGTTATCCACAATACATTCTAATCCTTTGTTTCACCCCTCTATTTTGGACAGTGCTTATGCTTCCTGGAGGGACCATGGATTGGTTTCTGTTGCTGTCCTTTATATTGATAGTATTTTTGTCTCTTTTGATCAGTTGATCTCCCAGTTTAATATTCCCAAAAGCCATTTTTTCAGATATTTGCAAATCCGAGACTTTGTACGTAAAAAATGGTCAACTTTCCAAATAAGCCTCTTTCTTTGGCTTTGGGTGCCATTTTGGGTGTAGATCCTTGCATGAAAGGGTCAATTTGTAAGTTAGTGAATATAATTGTTAACTTGCAACCTTCCTCTGATAACCTACGCATTGTTTGGTCCCAAGACATCAGTACTGAAATTAATGAGACATGGAAGGCAGTTTTGAACAGAGTTTACTCCTCCTCTCTTTGTGCACGTCACAGGCTCATACAGTGCAAGGTGGTTCATAGGGCTCACTGGTCTAAGACCAGGCTAGCTCGCATTTACCCCTCTATTGACCCGGAATGTGACAGGTGTCACTCTGGATCAGCCACATTACTTCATATGTAGTTCCCCTGCCCTCCCCTTCTCTGTCTTCCTTTTGGAGGCAAATTTTTGGTTCTTTGTCAGCCATTACCTCTGCGGATATTCCAATTTGTCCAATTACTGGTTTATTTGGGGTTCTCCTACCTGGCCACTCTTTGCCTTCTCATCCCTCAGATTGTGTAGCCTTCTCAACTCTTTTGGCTAGACGTTTAATTCTGCTGAATTGGAAGAGCCCTCACCCTCCATCTCAAACTCGCTGGGTAAGAGATGTTCTTTATTTCATGAAGCTAGAAAAAATTAGGTACTCTCTTCACCGACCTAGCGCTATTTTTGTCAAGCTTTGGCAACCCCTTCGTGAGCATGTCCAAACTCTCCAGCTTGATCCTGCTCTTTGTGTTTGACTTTTAGACATACACAGACCAACCACCAGCCTAGAGGATGATGCTCACTCTGTACTACCTGGCCAATAAACTGTAAAATTGCGTTTTACTGTGTGTAGGATTGTATTGTATTGTACTGAACTAGTTAGTTGTTTGTTTTCGAGAACTTCAGTGTATCTGTTTAATATTACACAATTTAAAGTCTTTTTGTTTCTCTTTCTGTAAATGTTCAGGTTTTTTTTTTGTTTTTTTGTATTTATTTATTTATTGATTTATTGATTTAGTATGTTTTTGTAATGTATCTGAAAATGTATAAATAAATCATTAAAAAAACAAAAAAAACAAATAATTGATTCTTCAGCCTTTGACAGTGTGCCAAGGTTCAGTTAGACATGTACACATAATCAATACTATCTGTAACAATGCAATACTATCACATATAAAAAACATTTTTTACTCACATTAGTGTGTTGCTTCATTCATTCATGTAATCTCATCCTGTCTGCAAATCCAGTCTCTTGTATACAAATGAATCCGTGGATTCATAATATTGGAATCCGAATGAAGCTTATGTGGTATGTTTACTGCTTAGAAATTCAATGCGGTTTAGCTCTATGTAGGCATATGTCATGTTAGTGGCACGAGTCGATGGGCGGGGCAACAGAATCAGGCGCTGTTCTTTTTCTGTTGAGGCGGTGCTTCACCACACGATGACGTCAAGGTGTGGCATATTCTGAAATCGATCGTTTGCTGGGCCTGTTGTCTATAAAAGCTTTTCTAACAAGGAAGTTTTCAGCTCTGAAACTTACAGGATATTCTTAAATTACTATGACCTTTTATATATCAAAAGTTCAAGGGAAAGTTTATTTCTCAATTCATGACCCCTTTAACGTTAGTTAACTCCTTATACCCGAAGTGTACCGCCCCCGGTACACCTCCCATGAAAAAAATAATCATAATCATAATCATAATTCATAATTACTTCATAAAAATCATAATCAAATTACTAAGCAACCCAAAATAGGTATCATTTTAAAGCTTAGAATCTCAACTTTTCAATGAATCTATCCACTTTGCACCTCTATGAACTCAACTAGATTTGGACAATCTAATGCTCAGAAACTGCTGATAAAAGACATATTATATTATTACAATATTATTTATATTATATAATAACACAAAATAGGTATCTTAGAATCTCAGCTTTCCAATGCATCTATCCATTTTGATCAACTCTTAACGAGCGCTGAGTTATTCCTCTAAAACGGAGTGTACCGCCGGCGGGCGCCACCTAGCTGCGGAAAAATGAATTATATTTATTTATACATCACACAACTATTTACAACACAAAAGAGGTTGGCTTTGCTTAAGTTGTTTCTCCGGATTGTGTTGCTTTTAAGAAAAAAAAAAATTTTTTGCCTGTTTAGGTTCGTCACCTTTTCCATTCCTCTTCGACATTTTTACCACTAAAGTTACTACTCGCAAATCCGTGTTTTTAAAAAATATATATTTCAGGGCTCAATGCTAAGGATTTTTTTCAGGGGTTCAAATTTTTACTTGCCCTGCCAGAATTTTCACTGGCCCCACCACAAAAAAACATGATAAATAAAATAAAATAGGCCTAGTATTGTTTTTGAGCCATGTAACCTTAATAAATAAGGTTATGACTCTTAAAACTAATATCCTAATTCATATAATTTTTTTAAATATTATTAAAGACAGTCAGTAATAAAATAAAAACAAATAATCAAATTACGAGCAAAAGCACAAATAAATACAGCAGAACAAACATATACAAATAGGTCAAAACTAGATTGTCAGGTACAAAAATAGTAATCAAATGTAAAATATCACTGCACAGTCTGCATAAAATTATATGTCACTGCATATAAATATAGATTAACCCTTATTAAAAGTTATTCAGTTAAGAGCAGTGAGTGATTTTTTTGTTATCTCGATATTTATATAGCCAATGACTATATTTTCCGACTTTCCATGTGTTCACTGTTATACGGTAGGGGGCGCTGTAGCGCATTTCCTGGATGAGAACAGAATCTCCTGATCAAAACAGACGAAGAAGCAGCAACGTGCGATATCATAAGCAGATGTATATGTAAATTAACGCAATCATCAACATTAAACAGCATATAAATCACAACTGCCTAATGTTATTGAATAAAATGTCAACCCAGGACGAGTTATAGGACTGTGAAGCTTTGGGGTGTTGATGGACTCGATCTACAACATCTGTGTTTTGTTCATCGTTCGGACGTAACGTTAGTCTTTAACAGAAACGTGATTTCTCAGCTTTATGCTCAAAATGTTGCTTTTTCATGAAACTTGCAACATTCATGTGTTGATTAAAAAAATAATGTATGAAGCTGGAATAAAACAGTGGGTCTGTTCTTTCTTTTGATATATTGCATGTTTAGATATTCTGTGGGCCATGAAACTTCTGAAAATGACCATAAATGCTGGCGGTGTCTGGCAAATTTCATGTTTCAAATTTCCCCCAAACAATGGTAAAGTCGCGTTTACGTTTGTAACTTCATGAAACATGCTCCGGTCGTTGAAAATGGCACATCCTTATTTACAGCAGACTCTCACGATTAAAAAGAGACATAATCCGCCACTTGGATCGAAAGTTATTACTCATGGGAGTTATATACATGTAACCTGACAGGAGCACATAAGCTAAATAAACAGTAGCTTTAAAGTGGCGTTTACGCTTGTAACTACATGAAACATGCTCCGATCGTTGAAAATGGCACATCAGTACATACAGTTGATGCTCCCGATTTAAAATGCTCCCGAGTCCAAAATCAACATAATCCATTGCGTCGATCACGAGATTCCTCGCGGATGTTGTGTTGATCAATACAGTTTTGAAAAATATGGCAATTCATTTTCATAGCAGCTAGGTGGCGCCCGTTGGCGGTACACTTCGGTTTAGAGGAATAACTCAGCGCTCGTTAAGAGTTTATCAAAATGGATAGATGCATTGGAAAGCTGATATTCAAAGATACCTATTTTGTGTTATTATATAATATAAATAATATTGTAATAATATAATGTCTTTTATCAGCAGTTTCTCAGCATTAGATTGTCCAAATGTAAAAAAAAATTACATTTTCAAAAAATATAAAAAGTGTTCTAACAAATGATACATACTTTTTGACTCGCCTTGCTATAGTTTGAGTTATGAGTCTTGAAGTTTGTGTATCTCACTCAGAAAATAACAGTTTTATAAATGTCAAGGACTGAACAAAAAGGCTACCTTTTTTCCGCAGCGGTCTTGGGACACAGCTGCATTGCCACAGACCGCTCGACTGGGGGGATTCCCACGTAGCCCTTAGCCGCGCCATCATTGAGGGTAGTGAGGATGGAGGAGTCAGTCGATCGTGAACGAGCATTGTAAGGCGCTGCCCATGACTTCGTGATCTCCTGATGCACTTCCGAGAAGAAAGGCACCCGGGCGGGGCGCTGAGAACCAGCACGGGCCGTCCCGAGAAACCAATCGTCCAACCACGAGGGTTCGGGACACGGTGGAGGGTTCCACTCGAGCCCGACACTCGCGGCTGCCCGGGAAAGCATAGCCGTAAGCTCTGGGTCAGACTCGGGCAACGCTGTCACACCCGAAGGGGGCAGCGCAGCCGAATCTTCATCCTCAGAGCCCATTAGCTCGTCGCCCGATGCTGCAACCGACATCATGTCCTCAGCCGGAGCCCCAAAAGTAACGACTGGAACCCCCCGAGAGGAAGCTCCACCGGCGCAGCGGAGGGGGGAGGGGCCCGAGGAGCCATTTGACCCGTCGGGGATGCCCTCACAGTAACCCTCAGGTCGCCACCAAGGCCATCAGCCAAAGTAGCAGCCCTCTGCTTTGCAGCGGGCTAGATCGGGGGATGCGCAATGGCACTCCACCTCTTTTGAGGTACTGGAGTCTGGACCGTAGCACTGCGATGGTCATGTTCCCGCAGTGGGAACATGAGTCATCAGCGAACGCTGCCAGCGTGCTGAACGCCCAAACACGTGAGACAACAAACGTGACACAGTACAATAGTGCAAGCCTGTGTGAGCACTCAAAACGGAAATGCCCAGCGAATCAACAACTGCACTCGATCTCCGTTGAAGCGGCCACCCGCTGAGACGCGCCGTCACACCTGCACTGGAAGCAGTCGATCCTCTCACGATCCTCTCACGACACTCTTCGTAGACACAGCAATGATACCGTTCGGCTCCGAAGTAGAAAGCAATGATCAAGCATTCCACTGTCAATGATTGATCAAAAAGGCTACCTTTGTTCTAAATGTTATAACTTTTGATTACTTTATGCTGTAACGACAATGAGTTTCGGGGAATAATTAATTCAAATGGTGTAAATATTCATGAGTCTATAAATATGATTTGCTTGTTGTACAGACAATATTAACTTATAACGGAACCTTTAATCATGTAAAAGTAACCTTTATCCAAATTGATTTCTTCATCAATTATCAGTCTTACAAACTTTAAGAAACATTAATCTGCTTGATCAGGACAAATAATATTTCTTTTGTTTGTAAAATTTGTATTACTGAAGTAATAATACAAGAAAATCAAGCTTAAATGGGTAGCTAAAATCTTACGTCTCATTGACTTCGATATTTGTGAGCAAAACAATACGGATTCAATTCAATGCAATTATTGGGTTTTAATAAAACAACTACAGTATACAAAGCTACGATTCACACGGGGGAAATATGCATATATATGTAGGAGAAAACAAACAATATGATACAAATAAGGAAAAATCAAACTAAACGAATAATATAAAGGAGGAGAGAATGATGGAAAGAGAGAATTAATGAGGGAGAGAGAGAGAGAGAGATAGAGAGAGAGAGACACTTCACAACCCTTTCACAAGAGACCTCAAGAAATGAACAGTCCCGTGAACAGGAATAATTCAGACAACCTTTTACACGCCGTTTGATTGTGAAATAGAATACTTGCATTACTATGGCTTCCCGTGTGTAAGTGTCTGAGTTCGAATCGTCAGGGGATTTTGGAACGGATCTTCGGGTCCCAAGAGAATTTCTCTGAAGCTTAGGAAAAGTTGTTAGAGGAAGCTGTCGGTCTTTCTCTCCGTGGCGGGGATGCCTTCTCTCAGGTTGGCGAAGACCAGGGGTGGTCTTCCTCTCCATGGCGAAATGCCAAGGGGTCCTTCTCTCGTGGTGGCGAAATGCAAAGAGTTAATGGTCGGTTCCCGTTCTTATAGATGGGATGGCCGACGCCCAAAGAGTTCAATGCTCCAATCTCTTGCGGAGACACGATGGCGCCTCGGATCTAATCAGCGTAGATAATTACATCAACACACATTTTGCGAGCCCTGAACCCTAACCGATTATGAAATCTTGTTGATTCACGCACATAACAAGAATCTGATTGTCTTCTCTCAAATGTCAAACATGCACACACTACAAGATTTGAAAATTGTGAAGCATCACACACTACAAGAGATTAAGATTATCATGCAACATCATCATCTTAGCGAGCAGCTTTCTACATTCACCCTGTAACTCATCAAAAAAAGAAACGTCCCGTTTTCAGGACTGTATTTCAACAATAATGTTGTAAAAATCCAAATAACTTTACAGATCTTCATTGTAAAGGGTTTAAACAATGTTTTCCATGCATGTTCAATTAACCATAATCAATTAATTATCATACACCTGTGGAATGGTCGTTAAGACCTTAACAGCTTACAGAGAGTAGGCATTTAAGGTCACAGTTCTAAAAACGCAGGACACTAAAGAGACTTGTCTACCGACTGTGAAAAACACCCAAAGAAACATGCCCAGGGTCCCTGCTCATCTGCGTGAACGTGAGGACTGTTGATGTGGCTAGGGCAATAAATTGCCATGTCCGCACTGTGAGACGCCTAATGCTGCGTTCACACCAAACGCGAATTGAGCGTCTGGCGCGAGTGATTTCAATGTTAAGTCAATGGAAAGGCGCGTTGACGCGCGTCTGGAGGTCCCGCGGCGCGGGAGGCGCGTTACGCGCGGCGCGAAGGACGCGAATCCGCCTCATTCGCGCGTCCAGTTCGCGCGAATGGCGCGAATTGGACGCGAATTGAGCGTCTTGCGCGATACGCGCGTTACACGCGAATGGTGCTTTTGTGCATTCACGCGTTTGAAGCGAATTCGCGTCTGACGCCCGAGTTGAAAAATTTGAACTTTGGCGTCAATTCGCGCCGCGTTAACCAATCAGGAGCCTGCTCGCTGCTGTCACGTGGTAAAGTGACGTGTATGAGAAACCTTGCATAAATTAAAACCAGTACTATTGTGTCACAAAATGTAGTTTTAAGACGTTTTCAGGTGGGAATGTAGTTGTTTAAAGCTCAAATCTGTGTTTATTTATAAAGAGAGCGCCTATTTAAAAAAAATAATCTTGTGTTTTTGGAGTTGTGAGATCCAGGCGATCACCGGGCAATCACTGCTCATAACCCCGGCGAAGGCAGCCTTTCCTCGGCCAGTCCTTCTGGCGTCTGCCGCTGGCTCTGATGTCCTGTAGTGGTTCGTCTTGTGTGGATCTAACGGGCGATCTTTGCTCTCATGAATATATCATTTGTTGTCTGCCAAATCGTTTTGACTGAGGGCAAAGAGAAGTTTCATAACTTTATATTTTAAGGATATTTAAACATACATGCAGTGAAGATAATGTAGGAGTTGCCTGGACCACATTTGTGTGGCTATTAATGCTTAATATATATGTTTAATGAAAATGAAAAGAGGCAGAGTGGTGTTTTATGACATATTTCTCCTGGAGTGCCTTGAACGCGCGTCAATTTCGCTTCCAGCGCTCGATTTCTACGCGCGTCCAATTCTCTGCTGACGCGCGAATGCATTCAAAATGTACGCGCGTGAAACTAGACGCGGTACACACGATTTTGACGCTCAATTCGCGTTTGGTGTGAACGCAGCATAAGACAGCGCTACAGGGAGACAGGACAACTGATCATCCTCGCAGTGGAAGACCACGTGTAACAACACCTGCACAGGATCGGTACATCCGAATATCACACCTGCGTGACAGGTACAGGATGGCCACAACAACTGCCCGAGTCACACCAGGAACACACAATCCCTCCATCAGTGCTCAGACTGTCCGCAATAGGCTGAGAGAGGCTGGACTGAGGGCTTGTAGGCCTGTTGTAAGGCAGGTCCTTACCAGACATCACCACTAACAACACCCCTATGGGCACAAACCCACCTTCGCTAGACCAGACAGGAGTGGCAAAAAGTGCTCTTCACTGATGAGTCACGGTTTTGTCTCACCAGGGGTGATGGACGGATTCATGTTTATCGTCGAAGGAATGAGCATTACACCGAGGCCTGTACCCTGGAGCGGGATCGATTTGGAAGTGGGGGGTCCGTCATGGTCTGGGGCGGTATATCACATCACCATCGGACTGAGCTTGTTGTCATTGCAGGCAATCTCAATGCCTTGCGGTACAGGGAAGACATCCTCCTCCCTCATGTGGTACCCTTTATGCATGCTCATCCGGACATGATCCTCCAGCAGGACAATGCCACCAGCCATACTGCTCGTTCTGTGCGTGAGTTTCTGCATGACAGCAATGTCAGTGTTCTGCCATGGCCAGCGAAGAGCCCGGATCTCAATCCCATTGAGCACGTCTGGGATCTGTTGGATCGCAGGGTGAGGGCTAGGGCCATTCCCCCCAGAAATGTCCAGGAACTTGCAAGTGCCTTGGTGGAAGAGTGGGGTAACATCTCACAGCAAGAACTGACAAATCTGGTCCAGTCCATGAGGAGGAGATGCACTGCAGTACTTCAAGCAGCTGGTGGCCACACCAGATACTGACTGGTACTTTTGATTTTGAGCCTCCCTTCATTCAGGGACACATTATTCTCTTTCTGTTAGTCACGTGTCTGTGAAACATTTTTAGTTTATGTCTTATGGTGTTGACTCTTTTAGTGTTCATACAAATATTTACACACATTAAGTTTACTGAAAGTAAAAACAGTTGAAAGTCAGAGGACGTTTCTTTTTTTGCTGAGTTTACATTCATAACTGTGGCAAATTCTTCCCAGCTCTTTTTTTTGTTCGTACAGTTGTGGTACGTTTTCGAAGGGACTTTATACAGGCAGTCGTGTTGTTGCCACACTTCCACAAGCTGTTGCTCTGTCTCCTCTTTTCAACTGACTCATACAGCAGCTTGTTTTGTGGTCACCATTTCAAATCTTCTCTCATTCACCTCTGTTTTCTTGGAGACTTGTCTCTCATTGGCTATTGTGAAAGTACTTACGTAATCACGATCATCCAGATTTAAAATACTAAATATCAAACAGCACGGTTTTGATTTGTCAGAGCTACATACTTTCATTGACTTTCACAGTTTAATTCTCACACTTTAATAGTATTTATAGCCGCTAACTTAATAAAACTAGCTGTGTTACTTTGAGGAATTATTACCTCAAAATATAGATTAGTATGCAAGTGCAAGTTACTTTATCTAAATGAAATAAATACACCTCTTTTGCTCACATGCCAGCAATTTTTTTACAGTACTGTTGTGGCTTAGACTCTTTATTCACTGTTGATATGTCACTTTTTCTCTTTGTTTGGTCAATGACGATGATGCTAGTCTTTGGAGGATGAGGATGGTGATGGTAATGACAGTGACAGCTCAGTGGACTCTGGCTCCTCCTCTGGGCCAAATTTTAACTACATTCTGAACATGCCTCTGTGGTGTCTGACCAAGGAGAAGGTTGAGGAACTCCTCAAGCAGAAAGACCTGAAGGTACCGGGATCTATCACTCTTACAGTCATCAGTGTTACATTCAATGATTCATATCAGTTTTTATACACTTTATTGATATGACTGAACTTTTTTACTTTAATATAACATCATGTGTGATATAATGTTGGAACATTCTTTTCGAAGGAGTAATACACCCAACAATTTTTAATTCTGTCATTATTTATTTATCTCAGTCCAAACCTGTTTGACTTTCTATGTTCCGTGTAGGGAGAGGAATGAAAAAAGGTGGCTACATTCTATGTTTTGGGTGGGTGATATGACTAGGGTTGCCAACCGTTCCATATAATACGAAATTGTCCCATATTTAAGGCATCAATGAAGCGTTCCGTATGAAAGCCAGTTTGTCCTGTATATTCAGGCATACGCTCTAAATTGAGAATTAATAATTCCTTTGTGACAAATCATTGTTTGATTTGCGAACATAGCCATTCGCGGAAGGCTTTAAGACCCAGCAGAATCCTATGCCGGCTGGTCGCTTCAGCTTAACAGCGAGTGGCTCTGCAAATCCATTTCACTGTTCGCATTTTGATTTCGGCAAATCAGTTTGGGCGGATGTGAACTACATGATTGTAGTTCATGTGTCCAACATTCAGCCATGCAAAAAAACATTTACTCTCCCTGAGGGAAGACATGATCAAAAAGGGAAGTCGTTTCTCACTATTGTAAGTTAAAGGTGTCATAAACTGGCTTTTTTTTATACTGTGGTCTGAGGTCAACTTATGACGTTTGCGTGGTTTTTACATTCAAAAACATCATAATGAATAAGTAATAGGATATTTTCTGTCTTGGTTTTGAGGCTCTCTGAAAAACGCTCGGTTTTGATGGGCGTGCCGCACTGAAGACGTACACACACACACGCGCGCGCACACACAAGAAAGGAATGTTATTTCAATTTTTAAGATAGCCTGTCGTCAGGCCTAGGTCATCACCCCTTTAATGTTATTAAATAGAGAAAAAAACATGTTATATTTAAGTAACTTGTAGCGTATTCTTATCCTCATTATTGAAACACAAAATAACCAATAAAGTCTCAAGCACCAAAAGCAATCCTCTAAGTTTTCTTTAATTGAAAAATATGCATTTTAATTTATTCATACATGGTTGCAACAACATTAAGTACAAAATTTTAAGTGCCATTGTTTAAAAAAAATGTTTTATTGGCTGAAATTTCAAAGACATTCAGTTATTATGCTTTCAAATTGTATGCCATCTGTGTATCTTCCTGACAAAAAAAACCTTAAGTTGATCATTTTGAATAGAAGTTGATGAAATTGAATCTCCCTTGGTGTAGAAAATAAATATTTAATAATTTGAGCATGGAGCCACATTGTATCTATGGGACTGAACCATATGGGGCCTTTAAAATTAAGGTTACAAAAGAAAAGTTTATTAAGAATGAGAATATAGAAGGATATTAAGATATATTTAATACTTTTAGAGTTACAGGCACAATATGGGGAAAAATAGTATTGATGGCACTCAGACAGGAATGTTCAATTGTTTTGATAGCAAAGAAAAACTAGATACATTTCTAGTTTCAAAATTATTTCTTGCTCAGAAAATGTGACCATTGAAAATGTGTTCCAATTTACTCATGGGGCCACATTGAGAACCCTATATCTCTGGAAATGATTGGGCCTTAAGAATAAAGAAACCTAAATTAAAAAAGGGTTTTTTCCCATTTCCCAAGAGCAGTGTTTCCCCTACAATGTATTCACAGCGGCGCAGCGCCGCCGCTGGATTTTCAGCGCCACTGCAAAATCTTCACATGATCAGTAATATCACATTCACTTACACACTGTACAAGAGAGAGAGATTGACGATGGCCAGAGAACTAAACAAAAATGTAGTTTGCTTACACTTACACAATATCACAGGGCTGTGATATTAATCTTATTTTATTTTCGCTTCCAAGTATTATAAAAGAAGATATGAGGTAAAACTATTATAAACTATGCTCGCGCATCGTCTAGCACAACTTCCTTCCCTTCAGCGCGCGCTGTCATTTCTCCCCAACAAACATGCATTTAACGTAAGATTCAGCACAATCTGTGATTGTTGTCAAATGCACTCTCCACTTTGGCTAAATTGCAGAACGTGTTTGATGAAAATGAAAAGCACAATAATCCGCGCAATAGACGCTGTTTCCAAGTTCAAGGCGGGTGTGTGTGTGTGTACGTACGCTGCGAAACGGACCGATTTGCACACGTGCTTCGTTTGCGCGACTAAACCATCAAATAGTCAAGTCAAGTCAAGTCAACTTTATTTATATAGCGCTTTTAACAATGTAGATTGTTTCAAAGCAGCTTTACAGTGTTAAACAGGAAAATAATGCAGCATAATTTTATTCAGCTGTATAGCCATTCTGGAAAAATTTCAAGTATCATACAGTGACAGTGTGGGCTTTAGATCAATAATTTGATCAGTAATTTAGTTTAAATGGTTAATTTAGTTTATTATTTAGATGTATTTCGATGTTTAGTTGAAAAATGTAGTGTCCCCAACTGAGCACGAAAAATAGCCTATATCTCAAAATGACAGGCTTGGAGAGTATTCACTTAAACACAGTTTAGCTTAAATGGGCGTAAATAGTTGGGAGAAATTAATGGGAGAATGCACAAAAAATACACAAAAAATAGCCTATATCTCAAAATGACAGGCTTGGAGAGTATTCACTTAAACACAGTTTAGCTTAAATGGGCGTAAATAGTTGGGAGAAATTAATGGGAGAATGATATTAGATCTGCGTCTTAAAGGGGCAGCATCTAATAAACCTGGTGACGATTGAGCCAATAATGTGAATCAAACAACAAAAAGCAAAGAGAAAATTACTTGCAGCTCTTGTATGATATGTGATGGCCTTACTTTTTTTTTTTTTTTACCTTTTTATTAATCATATATATATATATATATATATATAGATATATAATAAAATTTGATTAATAAAAAGGTAAAAAAAACAACATCATGTAATAAAATTTCACAATATGTTTTTTTTTTCTCTGTATTTTTGATTAAATAAATGCAGGCTTGATAAGCATGAGACTTTTTGCAAAAACATAAAATAGTATCCAAATACTTTTTTATTTTTATATATTGCCCCTTTCTTACATTTGAGCCCTTGCCCCTTTTTGCACATCCCTGCAGGTTATTGAAGTAAAATAGGCTATAAGCTAGTCACCTTTTAAACAAAAAAAAAGCTTAATTTGGATTTTAATGTTCAAAATGTCTATTTCTATCCACAAAACTTGCCAGAAATCATGGTTTAAGGTTTTTTTTTTTTTTTTAATTCCGGAGGTGCATGCCCCCGGACCCCCTGATGCGCGGCTTGGTAACAGCACCGCTGCTGGAAAAAATTCTAGGGGAAACACAGCAAGAGTGCTTTTTCCCATTTTTGAACTGTCACATTTGACATATAATGCAACAAAGATTTGCTAAAGTCAACAGATTTACCTAATAGACCTGCCAATCTCTGTGTAAAAATAAAATAATGATGCTGCCATCTTCCTAAAGCCATTTTTACACCTCTGTGAAAATTGTAATTCTGACCCCCACTACAAAATATTTATTTACTCAGTAAATATACATCCATCACATTTTAAATTTTGTCTTTTTTCTTCATTTATGTTTGTCTTTCTTCAGAAACAAAATGAACAAAATCAAAAATTTGAGCTGGGAAAGTTTAAAAAATTGGGTTGTTTTTGACACAGAATAACCCAAATTTGTTTGTCTGAGAACCTTTTATACACATACTTAACTGCAGATACTGAAATGACATACACTGTATGGTACAGTACAAATATTTTGAGTGTCCCTTATTCTGTCCCTTATTTTTCTATAAAGAACCACGATTGTCCCTTATTTTCTTTTCCAGAAAATGACCAAAACCTTATATTGCGATATGAGTAATTTTATTTCACAATATTGATTGGCCCTTGTCTGTAATCTATATCTGGGGCATCCAAGGGCCATCATTCTTTGGTGCCTGTGGGCCAAAGGGAAAACTTGAAAATGAGAAAACAATGTTAAGTGGTCTCTTATTTTTTCCAGAGCTTTATTTATTTATACAGCAACTCTGGAGATAACCGTGATGTCATCATCCAGCTCAGTTCAGTTCTTATACAATGGTGTCAATGCAGTCAGACCAATAATGAATATTAAGTGTCCCCAAGTAATCAAGCCAGAGGGCGACGGTGGCAAGGAACCCAAGGTTGTCTATGAAAGTCTGAAGACTTGATTTTTATGTGAAGGACTCGGGGCGTTTTTACAGGAAAAATCTAAAGGATGTGAGGTTTACACCCAATATTTATAACGGTTGCCAAATTTCGGTTTACTGGTATATCGCCCTCTATTCCAGGTCATCAGAATTCATATAATAGCTTTGTGTGAGGAAAAGACCAAATGTTGTTATTCACTGAAAATCGGGCATAGGGTTTAACAGCAGCAGGTTGAAGCCGTTGGTGTTAACTGTGAGTGTGTGCTCTTTAATTTGTTATATAGAAAGCAGAGCTGAATGAACTCCAGAGGAAAAATTCAGATGATCTGTGGAGGGAAGATCTAGCCATCTTCATTGAGGAGCTGGACGTGAGTCTCATTTATAGATGTTAGCTTTAGGATTGGGTTGAATCATGATGTGTGTGATGAAGTATGTGAGAGTTTTGTCTGTGTCTTTCTTCCAGCGTATAGAGGAGCAGGAGAGGGAGAGTGTGAATTCTGGGAAGGCCACAAAGCTGGTGAAAGGGAAGGTGGGCAAACCTAAAGTGAAGAAGATGCACCTGGAGGAAACTCTGCCCTCTCCCTTCGGTCGCAGGATAGAGCCACAAGTCACACTGGCTATGAAGGCCGATGCCTCCAAGAAACTCACCAAAAAGAAGAAGGTAAGGATGAGTGTGTGTGAGGCTAAAATGTGTTATATTTACTCTGAATGTTATTACATTAATATATCATTCATTAAATATTTTAGGAGAATACAATTAACAGTGATTTTTATTATGAAGCTATTTCAGTTTTTGTATATGATACTACAATGGTGAATGGTGAACAATGGTTAATTTTAACGAGCAAGTACAAAGTAGAATCAAGTTTCTATTAATGATTTATTTAAATAATGGTAACTTTATTAGATCCAAAGACAACAAAAAACAAACAAATTAACAACAAACAATAAATAAGAAGTAATTTTTTTATTAATTGTGTAGGGCTTTCGCTGTGAGGTTAACTTCTTAACCCGCATCGGATCGTGGACGGGGGGGTTGACGGAAGTGGGGGGGTGTGTACTTTTATTTACTTTTGTTTTATACAAAATATTCAATCAACTATCACAAACTATGCATCATTTGAAAGCTAAAACACTCAAGATTCATGTTCTGAACTTGTTTTTGCAATAAATACACCAGAGAGGAAAGGGTTAAATGAAACGCTAAAGGACCATCCATGTAAACATTAGCATAATATCAGCGTTACTCATCTTTCATCTCCTGTCGTTCAGATCAGATCGGACGAATCCAATAAACACCCGCATACATCTCTGTGTAAGAGTCCATTCTTCAAAATGCATCCCACTTTTTAATCCAAAACAACGAAAAAATAGGGAAAAAACTAAAAATCCTCCGTTGTTTGCAAGAGAGTTTTGAGTTAGCGTGATCAATCATGTCCATTTTCAATGAAATATCGATTCTATTCCGTGTCTGGCAAACTCCCCCTGCAAGAATAGCTTCTCCCACGTATTTTAAGCCCTCCCTCGTCTCTCTCCTTCAATCAGAGACTCTTCTGGGATGCATCATATAGAGGAAGTGCCTTACAGGCTTGGTGAGCTGTCAATCATTGCGCCCATGGTTTTCGTTGGATAAAGGCACTCGGTGCCCAGCCAATGCCTTTCCAACAAAGGTTTGATTGATGGACTTAGTAACCAATCAAAAGGCATTATCTTGCGCAGTTTGCGTAAGTAGGCTTTGGTGAATACTGTTTTTGCGCGCTGGCTGCGCGTTCTCCATGGCCAGCTGCAGTGGAGCGCGCTGTCTCTCACAGACGCTTCCCATCAGCTAAATGAGTTTTTTACACTTTGTAATCTCTGTAAATAGTTGCTTTAGTTTTTCAGTAACTGTTTATCCATTATAATTAGTAGTATATTGCAGTTTATTGCAGATTTATTTGAATGAAAAACTACTCTTTACAATAGCAAATGTTCTGAAATAAATGGCCTTTTTGAAATGACGCCTAGACTTTTCTTGACATAAAAGCTCACAGAAGCCACATTACTGAGAGAATCATCCTCATATTTGAATCATGACATGATTAGACATTCAGTTTTATATTTAAGTTATTTTCAGGCTCTTAACATTAAATTATAATATTTTTTTCCCTAAGTGAAAACAAAAAACAAAAAACGTGAGTCACTTACATGTATATTTACATGTATATTACTCTGTTCCCATATTACTTTGAGTTATTATGACTCTTGGGTAGCAATATTTCAAGTGTCTAGTTTAAAATAAGACCAGGTTTATGAATATAGACCATAGGGTTTAAGAGCTGCAGACATTTTCATTTGGGTATATCGTTTTCAAAGAATTCCTAAAAAATGGGGCGCTTGTTAAGAGGTTAAGGAGCATAAAACCTCTTTAGAGTGTGTGTATGTGTGTGCGTGAGTGAGTCAGTGAGTGAGTGAAGAACAACACACAGTGTATACTCAGTGCTTATGTGGACTGTTTACATGAATACTAAGGGTGTAACGGTTCTTAGTAAAACATTTAACCGTATGGTTCTCCGCCCACAATTCGGCATGCACTTGCACCGCGGTTCAACGCATAAAATAGACAAACAGAGTTAGGCTAATGTATGTTTCTGTCGATGGATACACATTCTGGATTCCCAATTCATTACAACAGTGATGATCAAAAAGCTTGGACAAAACAGTCACTCTTGTATGCGAGTGCCGTATGCTTGAACGAAATGACCAGTCATTTACTCCATCATCACCCTGGGTGTTGATAGCACGTGAGCGCAGGTGAGACCTGAACACCACACGTTGCTATTTGTGTTTAAACTAAACTCATTTCCCGGGTTCACACTTACAAATAAGTCAGATAGAATAAATGTTATGCGTATTTGGCGTTGTCCGAGGTAGAGGTCTTCACGGGTCCAAAAATTCATACCCGAACCCGAAGAGACCCGTAATGTGCTTAACGGAACCGACCCGGACCCATCTATTATTTAAAAAGCTGGACCCGGACCCGTGCAGATCCGAGAAATGCCAAAAATGTAGTACAATGTAAATGTAGTAAAATGTAGTTAAAAGCTGGAACCGAACCCGGCGCGAAGACACAGACCCGACTGGATCTGATTGTCACATATTCCACAATAACTGATATTAACAAGTCAATAAACAAGTTATGAAAAATATAACTTTTTGTCGTACCTATAACCGTTGTCTCCCTTTTAACGTTACTTGATTGTGATGCATTAATCCTTGCCAAAAAATTTAATCCATGTTTTTCCTCTCTTGTTATTCCAAGCATGCTTAATTCACTCATCATTTCAGCTTTAAAAGTCCACTTTATGTCACGGTGACGGATGCCAAATGCGTCTTTGCAGATTTGCAATTTGCCAAGTTAACTCGCATAATAACTGTTTGCCTTTTTGAACTATAATAACGATTGCTCGTTTAGTGGCCGCTGACGTCAGCATTATTTATTTGCTATCATCTCTTTGAGCCGAGTCTGACCACCAAAACTTTAAGATTAAACAAGATGGTTCATTCATATTATTATTAAAGTCAATCACAGCGGAAGCTCGGGTTGCCATAGAAACATGACACGCGTTTGAGACTGCACATGCGCGGTGGCTGGAGCAACCTGAAATATTAATTTTTTAGAATATAAATATTTGAGCATCATAGAAAACATTTGTGACAGTTCACCTGAGATTTTGTTGCTGATTTGAAATATATTATTTAAATATAAGTTCAAATCAAACTTCAACAGTGTGGCACTCGTAGGCTAAAACACTTGACAGCACTTACTTTTTTCTCATGTTTGTCCACAATATGCATGAAGGATGCCCAGACAGAAGAGGTGCCCGTGGGTTTAACTTCTTTATATTTGTTGTTTTTTAGCTTTTTTCGCACATCACTCATCATGAAGGTATCCATTTTTATTACCGTGCGCTTGCAGAGAGAGTGAGCGAGAGAGCGAGCGAGAGAGCGAGCGAGAGAGAGAGAGAGAGAGAGAGAGAGAGAGAGCGAGCGAGCGTGAGGCGAGCGAGCAAGAGAGAGAGAGAGATCGCTCGTGTTTTTCTTCTTTCTTTTTTTAAAACCTTATTTCCCAGCTCACACTTTTCTTATCCTAATTTTACGAGTTGCAAGTTACAAAAAACACACAAGCAGTACTGACTGACTCTGATCACCGGCAGTGTTCTCCGAGTCCGGATCGACTCGGGTATTACACACAATGTTAAACAGACCCGGGACCCGTAGTAATAGATTGGGACCCGACCCGGACCTGGCTGATCATTTAAAATATAGACCCGAACCCGTACGGGTCCACGGGTCTCGGGGGCTCCGTGAAGACCTTTAGTCTGAGGAGAGGGCTCCGAGCTCGGTATTTGGCCCGAACCCAGAATACTCCCCCAGAAATTGCAAACTAATGTGGGACAGCAGCCGGTAAGTGATGTTGATGCCCCCCACAAGTTGCAGAGCACGAAGCTGATGCTGTGCCAATCGAAGGGAGAGGGTTAGTCACTGGATCGGGAGGTCTTGTTTGTCATCGTTTGAGGTTTTGATGGTCGTGGTATCAAAAAGGTGAACCTCGTTGGTAGTCAGCTGGGGATGGTTGCACGTGGGCGAGAGGAGATAGCACTGCTGAGGTAGTGGCAACAAACTTCCTTCCTTTACCAACTTGCTTTCAAACTGTCTAATGAGCCAGTTGTACGGAGAATTGAGCTCCTGCCAGAGTGGGAGAGATGACACTTCTGTGGCAGTGGAGCGAGTTTGAATGGAGTAACCGAGCTCCTGCGGGAGCGGAGTTGATGACACTGCTGCGGCAGTGGAGACGAGCCATTTTCCACTTGCAATTTGCTTAATCGTGAAAAAGCTAACGCTGTTGTGACTCTGCGTCCCTTTTTACTTCCGGGTATGCCGTCACATACTACGTCATGACGTAGCACCAATCAGGATCGGTCTTAGTTTCATTCATGCTTCAGACGCGCAACGCTAAGGGAGCATCCCCAAAGAGTTGTTCTTACGACGCAGTGTCTCATTCCCTTCTCAGGGAACATGGGTTATTGTCCTAACCCGAGACGTTTTGTGTTTTTAAATTAATTTTTATTTTAATATCGTTTTCAATTTTGCTATACATTTCAGTTTAGTTTTAGTTAGTTTCATAAATTGTTTTGCTAGTTTTAGTTTAGATTTTATTTTGTGAACACATTTCTATTTAGTTTCAGTTTTAGTTTTAGTAATTATAGTTTAGCAGAGTTACCAGAACAAAGACCAAAGCAAGATTTTTCATTTCAGCAAAGTTTAATGTTTGGACAGATTCGAGTTAACTCTTTTGCAGACATCTTAATAATAAAAGTAAAAATTATGAAAATTCCAGACAAACTCATTCATATTAAAGATGAAATCTTGTTAAACAAGCCTATTTAAATTTTTTAAGCAGTACAATGTAGCCTAGCAGTGTGACCACTGTAGAAAAAACAACTAAAGTCATCTGACTACAGCCAACACAACCTGCTGTGAAGCCAGTGTGATTCAATAATAAAGTGTAGCCTATATACTGTGTGTGTGTGTGTGTGTGTGTGTGTGTGTGTGTGTGTGTGTGTGTGTGTGTGTGTGTGTGTGTGTGTGTGTGTGTGTGTGTGTGTGTGTGTGTGTGTGTGTGTGTGTGTGTGTGTGTGTGTGTGTGTGTGTGTGTGTGTGTGTGTGTGTGTGTGTGTGTGTGTGTGTGTGTCTGTGTGTGTGTGTGTGTGTGTGTGTGTGTCCTGGTATTCCCTATGTTGTTGGGAAATGTCTCTACATGGATAATAATATTAGTAGTAGTAAATGATTTGTAAAAACAATGATAATATGACTTCAGCCTGTCAATATTATGCAAACATGAAATATCCAACATACAGTAGTAGTAGGCTACTTGCTACTAGTAGTTGCTGTTGCACCCGCATCTCTCGTCGCGCATGATTCGTCATTCTAAAAGCAGTTCGCTCAAGTTAAAAGTGGTTCAACTTGTGTCTCATTACCTTGTGTCATTGTGTCATTTTCCATTTAATTGCCACAATCGCATTCTTTGTGAACAGTCGCTCAGGAATAGCGATGTGTTCTTCATTTTGGTTCTTCAATGAGTGCTTCACACGCCAGCCGTTAATTGCCTCACCTAACTTCACACGCATGAAGCGAAGTACAGGTGCTGGTCATATAATTAGAATATCATCAAAAAGATTTATTTCACTAATTCCATTCAAAAAGTGAAACTTGTATATTATATTAATTCATTACACACAGACTGATATATTTCAAATGTTTCTTTTAATTTTGATGATTATAACTGACAACTAAGGAAAATCCCATATTACTTAAGACCAATACAAAGAAAGGATTTTTAGAAATCTTGGCCAACTGAAAAGTATGAGCATGTACTGCACTCAATACTAAGTTGGGGCTCCTTTTGCCTGAATTACTGCAGCAATGCGGAGTGGCATGGAGTTGTAGTAAACAGCACATTCCAGGGCCCAGTTTATGGCCGGGCCACTCTCTGTCCATAACAGTGGACAAAGGTTTGCTACATTTTGATTGGATCTTGGTAGACTGACACAAACAAACTGTCCAACGCAATCAGATAAAGATGCTAGAACAACAGCCAGACACCTCTTAGAGGGCAAGAAGATGAACTCTTGTACCAAGCCCAGGAAGGACAAGACATCTCATTGGTCCACATGCAGTTTCTGCCCTTCACCCAAATCCCTAGTGTCCTGGTCTATGACTGCCATAAAAATTCCACAGGACCTTAGCAGTAGTGGGTGAAAGAAAGACCAAAATGATCCATCCAAATCCAGTCATAACTATGTTTGGAAACCTTAAGACTGATGTAAACTACACACATACATTTCATACTTATTCAGAGAAAGAAGTATTCTCAGTGACTGCTATGAGATGGTGGTCCAGTGGGTTAAACAATGGAACTGATATACAGAAGGTTGCTGGTTCGATCCCAGCGGTCACCACCAGTGTGTCCTTGAGAAAGGCACTTTACTCCATGTTGCTCCCGGGGGATTGTCCCTGTAATAAGGGCACTGTAAGTCGCTTTGGATAAAAGCGTCTGCCAAATGCATAAATGTAAATGTAGCTATTTGTAATACAACATCTTACACAGAATCAGCTGTTAATGAACAAATTAATGAACAGTTCAATATTTTCCCATCATGTTTGGTTTCTATTTGTTTAGAATATTGCCATGGGTATTCTGATGGTGGTTTGGAAAATGAGAAATGCATTGGTAAACTTTAAAGACACTTTAAAGACTTCTAACTGTGTACAGTATGCAAATGAGTTCCAAAGGAGAAAGGAGGGTGGGCCCCCTCTGATGCCTGCAGCCAATCGCAACACTGGAATGGAGAAGCGCCAAATTGCAATCTCCTCCTATTCGGAAAAGGATAAAGGTACCCTTTCAACTGACACACCTTGTTCTGAGTCTGTCCGGCGAGGATGAGACTGTGACAGAGCAACCAAGTTCTGAGTTTCTCCTTGAGAGAGACAAACAGTTCACCAAGTTCTGAGTCTGAGTCCTGCAGGGATGAGACTGAAACAGTTCACCAAGTTCTGAGTTTGTCCGGTGAGGATGAGACTGTGACAGAGCAACCAAGGTTCTGAGTCTCCCCGCGAGGTTGAGACTGAAACAGTTCACCAAGTTCTGAGTCTGTCCGGTGAGGATGAGACTGTGACAGAGCAACCAAGTTCTGAGTCTCCCCACGCGAGAGACAAACAGTCCCCAAGTTTTGAGTCTGAGTCCGGCAAGGATGAGACATATCAGATACACCGTAACATTCTGAGGCTCTGGTTAATCCAGAGACAACAAAAGATCCAAGGTTCTGAGTCTACAGCTTGTGAGGCAGCAACAGATACGACCACGTTCTGAGCCTCCAGCCTGTGAGGAAAGAGACATTAACAACCACTACGTTCAGAGTTTTAGTTGTGAGTTTTTTCCAGCGAGATTACAGCACGTCCCGAGTCTCCATGCCAGAGAGACCAAAGCGTATTGACTAAGTCCTGAGTGACTGACCCACAGAGTCAGAAGACACACAGAGACATTTGCAACAAGGTTAAGCTCAGTAGAGCAAACCTTCACTTCGAGGTTCCTTCGTCTGCGTGTTCCAGATTAAGGACCTTCTGCACCTACTTCAGGGCCTCATCTGCGTGTTCCAGATTTTAGGACCCTTTGGTGCTCCAGGAGATCAGCATCCCACAGATCTTCGTGTTCAAGACTGTTGAAACGGATTCCAGCTCCTTTCCCACTGCATTGTCTCCCAGCACAACCAGTGGAAGAAGTCACCGCCATCGGATTGCTTACTCAACCAAGTGGGACGTATATATCACTTAACCAAACCTCTTTCCAGAAACCATGGCATTGTTGAATATTATCAGTATATGATTTTCTAATTTACATTAGAGGTAATTTAACTGATGCTAGTTAATAACAAATACTATTTCGTTTATTTGTTTGATGCATAACAAGGTTCTTCACCTTATTTTCAGAGAAACAACAGTTTATCTTTCCATAAGATAAGTTCGTTATTCTTGTTCCACTTTTGTTAATAAAATCTATTTTATTACAATTGTGTCTTACTTGTGCTGATAATACAGAAAAGGCTCTACAAGTTAGAAATCTCATCAATCTCTTTCAGATAAATCAGCTGACCAACTCTCCCCACTTTACATTCAATCTAAAATGATTGAACAGCCTCCTGTTTGGAGTGTTCTCATAGAGCCAAGGTAGAAGACCTTGACTAGTGTCCCAAACTAAGAGAGGGGGAAGATGGTCATCTGATGTACTCATAACCACACCTTAAGTGACACACCTTAAGTGTTATCCAAAAATCACAACGTCAGCGGCGACGTGAGTACCAATCACTACCTTACTTAATGTCCTTGGATGGACAAGGGTAAAATCACTACATAATTGGCATCCCTTGTTTGGGCCCGAAAGTGAAATTATTACAGAGTCGATCAGTCTGTGGCACTGCTCAGGTGTTATGAGAGCCCAGATTGCACTGATAGTGGCCTTCAGCTCTTCTGCATTGTTGGGTCTGGCATATCACATCTTCCTCTTCCCAAGGTCAGTTAAGGTCAGGCAAGTTTGCTGGCCAATTAAGAACAGGGATACCATGGTCCTTAAACCAGGTACTGCTTGCTTTGGCACTGTGTGCAGGTGCCAAGTCCTATTGGAAAATGAAATCTGCATCTCCATTAGGGCTGGGTATCGATTCAGATGTTCCAATTCGATTAAATTTTGTTTCGCAAGCTCTCAAATCGATTCGATTTCGTTTCCGATTCTCGATTTAACTCAATGAATATAGATTTAATACAAATACTATGTTTATAAAAAAGAACAGTGAACAAGTTTACAAGTGGGTAATTAAAAAGAAATTAAGAGCCACAAAATTGTCACTCTCTTTTGGTACACTTGGGTACATTAAAACAGAACCCATCTCTAAATTTCAAATGCATACAATTATGTTAAATACAATTTTGATGCAACTTTATTCAAAAAAATGTATCTGAGAAGTATTTTATACAATTTTGTTTTTATGGATATTTTGATATATTTATTCTAAAACATAAAAAGGATATGATTTTCAGCAATTTTCAGTAAAGGACAAGATTTTCTTGCGATTTTGCCGACCGTCATTCAGACTATATCTCGGAAACGCGCCAACAAAACCGTCTGTAATTTGGGTCGATCGTAGTGCCTGACGAGGCCTTTCGAGGATCGAGGCTGTAACCGGGAATGGGTGCTTTCTTTGCCGGGCGCGCTGCTCGGACATCTCTCCAAGCTTCCTCTGCGCGCACGCTGTCACCGCTTCGCATGTATGTGATCTATTTTTAGCGGTTGTGTGCTCTGCTGTTCTTGCAACGTCTGGGTGATGTCTCATCATCAAATGGTTGTGCAGATTTGTAGCATTTCACCTCAGCATTACAAACGTCAACGCACCGGAAGCCGCCATTTAAACAGTGAGTGAATGAATGACAGGCTGTGCACCTCTTGCTCCTTTGTAACATCGCGCAAGACCAATAAGAGGGTGAAGCGGAGAAGACTAGTAATTAGATTTACGTTAATCTTATGTTCAATGTTTGCGGAAATAAATATGGGGAAAGAAAATCGATTCGTGGCCTTTGAGAATCGATTTTGAATCGACCACATTTAAAAAAAGATTAATCGAAAAATCGATTAACAATTGTTTTTGCCCAGCCCTAATCTCCATAAAGTTGGTAAGCAGCAGGAAGCATGAAGTGCTCTAAAACTTCCTGGTATATGGCTGCGTTGACCTTGGATTTCAGAAAACACAGTGGACCAACACCAGCAGATGACATGGCACCCAAACCATCACTGACTGTGGAAACTTTAAACTGGACCTCAAGCAACATGGATTGTGTCCCTCTCCTCTCTTCGTCCAGACTCTGGGACCCTGTTTTCCAAAGGAAATGCAAAATTTACTTTCATCAGAGAACATAACTTTGGACCACTCAGCAGCAGTCCAGTCCTTTTTGTCTTTAGCCCAGGCGAGACGCTTCTGACGCTGTCTGTTGTGAGTAGGGATGGGCAACAGTGGTCGAGTAATCGAGTACTCGAACGTGACAGCGATCATCGATCATGAGAACGATGATCGCCCTGACTTTTAAAAAAAAAAAGTCTCTTTTTTATTGATTATTGCGTCATTTTGCGCGGTACCGGAGGTCTGATTGGTTAGCGTTATACAGCACGCCTCCAGACCGCGGCGAAATAAAGTGAAACTGAGGCGTCCACTACAGTGATGGAATCATGAGATCATTAAATGGTTATTGCAAGATGTGCAGCGCCAATCTGTCATAGCCTACATAGCATTATAATGAAGATGGAAATAGAATGCTGTAAATTCTCTGTGCTTAGTTCCCCGTGTATACAAATACTATGTTTATAAAAAAGAACAGTGAACAAGTTTACAAGTGGGTAATTAAAAAGAAATTAAGAGCCACAAAATTGTCACTCTCTTTTGGTACACTTGGGTACATTAAAACAGAACCCATCTCTAAATTTCAAATGCATACAATTATGTTAAATACAATTTTGATGCAACTTTATTCAAAAAAATGTATCTGAGAAGTATTTTATACAATTTTGTTTTTATGGATATTTTGATATATTTATTCTAAAACATAAAAAGGATATGATTTTCAGCAATTTTCAGTAAAGGACAAGATTTTCTTGCGATTTTGCCGACCGTCATTCAGACTATATCTCGGAAACGCGCCAACAAAACCGTCTGTAATTTGGGTCGATCGTAGTGCCTGACGAGGCCTTTCGAGGATCGAGGCTGTAACCGGGAATGGGTGCTTTCTTTGCCGGGCGCGCTGCTCGGACATCTCTCCAAGCTTCCTCTGCGCGCACGCTGTCACCGCTTCGCATGTATGTGATCTATTTTTAGCGGTTGTGTGCTCTGCTGTTCTTGCAACGTCTGGGTGATGTCTCATCATCAAATGGTTGTGCAGATTTGTAGCATTTCACCTCAGCATTACAAACGTCAACGCACCGGAAGCCGCCATTTAAACAGTGAGTGAATGAATGACAGGCTGTGCACCTCTTGCTCCTTTGTAACATCGCGCAAGACCAATAAGAGGGTGAAGCGGAGAAGACTAGTAATTAGATTTACGTTAATCTTATGTTCAATGTTTGCGGAAATAAATATGGGGAAAGAAAATCGATTCGTGGCCTTTGAGAATCGATTTTGAATCGACCACATTTAAAAAAAGATTAATCGAAAAATCGATTAACAATTGTTTTTGCCCAGCCCTAATCTCCATAAAGTTGGTAAGCAGCAGGAAGCATGAAGTGCTCTAAAACTTCCTGGTATATGGCTGCGTTGACCTTGGATTTCAGAAAACACAGTGGACCAACACCAGCAGATGACATGGCACCCAAACCATCACTGACTGTGGAAACTTTAAACTGGACCTCAAGCAACATGGATTGTGTCCCTCTCCTCTCTTCGTCCAGACTCTGGGACCCTGTTTTCCAAAGGAAATGCAAAATTTACTTTCATCAGAGAACATAACTTTGGACCACTCAGCAGCAGTCCAGTCCTTTTTGTCTTTAGCCCAGGCGAGACGCTTCTGACGCTGTCTGTTGTGAGTAGGGATGGGCAACAGTGGTCGAGTAATCGAGTACTCGAACGTGACAGCGATCATCGATCATGAGAACGATGATCGCCCTGACTTTTAAAAAAAAAAAGTCTCTTTTTTATTGATTATTGCGTCATTTTGCGCGGTACCGGAGGTCTGATTGGTTAGCGTTATACAGCACGCCTCCAGACCGCGGCGAAATAAAGTGAAACTGAGGCGTCCACTACAGTGATGGAATCATGAGATCATTAAATGGTTATTGCAAGATGTGCAGCGCCAATCTGTCATAGCCTACATAGCATTATAATGAAGATGGAAATAGAATGCTGTAAATTCTCTGTGCTTAGTTCCCCGTGTATCAGCTGTTAAAGGAAATCCACAGAGAAACTAATGAGAACACTCAGACTAGCGCGTGAAGTGTGTGCGCATTCGCGTCCTTTTCTGCAGATGCACATTGTAAGATTACTTTTATGTTGTCTATCTGATTAATCTAATATAAAACGCGTTTGGTTGAGCTTAATAAGATAGCAAAGCGCTAGCTGCCGTTATACCGCTGTTGTTCATTCAATTCAGTTTCTGCTCAAATGCATTAATGCTCGACATTATGGTTTAGAGACGGACATATTATTTTCAGATAGGCTATTTCTTTCTCAGAATCATTGACATTAGTAATGCAGCACTGCTATACTGTTCTCGTATTTTTTAACAGTAGACCTAGTTTATTTAAAGTTGTTTTTCATTATGAGTTCGAAAACGCGCAGTGATGTCAAACACTGCGATCATGAATAATAAAATTAAGTGTATGATGTGCAGAGTCAATCTGTCAAAGCATTATAATGAGAACACTATTTTAATAAAATGTTGTTTCTGTGTGAATTCGTTGTCCGTGTATCAGCGTTGTTAAGGGAAGAGCGCATTCAAAATTTTCCGTTTCAAACCAGCTTGTAAAATCTAGCACGCTGAAGTTCACGTGCGCATTCACGTCCGTTTGTGTTGATTTAAGTTGTAATAGGTTAATATTAATCTGATATAGGGTGCGTTTGGTTGAGTTTATTAACCAGCTAGCAAGCTCTGCAGGCTGGTGTTATTTCACTGTTTCAGCTCAAATGCAATGCTCGATATTATTGACTTGGTTATTTGAGACGGTCATTTTATAAAGATGTTTCTTTTTCAAAGACATTTATTTATCATAATCTAGCAGTTATTTTTTGTTTTATATGTTCATGTTTTCATATACCTGTTTTCATGTCACGTTCGTATTTGTCAACAACCAATTTCATAACAGTATTTTCATTATCTCAATGACGGACATGCCCCGCCCCCTGCACATGCCCCGCCCCCGAGTACTCGAGTACTCGTTTTTGAGACCTATCGATGATCGAAATGAGAAATTGACAAAAATGCCCATCCCTAGTTGTGAGTGGCTTGACACAAGGAATGCGACAGCTGAAACCCATGTCTTGCATACGTCTGTGCGTAGTGGTTCTTGAAGCCCTGACTCCAGCTGCAGTCACCTCTTTGTGAATCTCCCCCACATTTTTGAATGGGGTTTGTTTCACAATCCTCTCCAGGGTGCGGTTATCCCTATTGCTTGTACACTTTTTTCTACCACATCTTTTCCTTCCCTTTGCCTCTCTATTAATGTGCTTGGACACAGAGCTCTGTGAACAGCCAGCCTCTTTTGCAATGACCTTTTGTGTCTTGCCCTCCTTGTGCAAGGTGTCAATGGTCGTCTTTTGAACAACTGTCAAGTCAGCAGTCTTCCCCATGATTGTGTAGCCTACAGAACTAGACTGAGATACCATTTAAAGGCCTTTGCATGTGTTTTGAGTTAATTAGCTGATTAGAGTGTGGGACCAGGTGTCTTCAATATTGAACCTTTTCACAATATTCTAATTTTCTGAGAGACTGAATTTGGGATTTTCCTTGGTTGTCGGTTGTAATCATCAAAATTAAAAGAAATAAACATTTGAAATATATCAGTCTGTGTGTAATGAATTAATATAATATACAAGTTTCACTTTTTGAATGGAATTAGCTAAATAAACTTTTTGAAAATATTCTAATTATATGACCAGCACCTGTATACAGATATTCCCTAAACAGCCACAGGTCAGATTTTCCGCCACAGCAAAGAGCTTATTAATTACGAAAAATATAATTTTTTAGGGGTTCAAGCACGAAGTGCTGAAACCCTATTGTAATTGTACTGATTTTTAGGGGTTCAAGCACGAAGTGCTGAAACCCTATTGTATTTGTGCTGATTTTTATTATTAGGGGTTCGAGCCCGAAGGGCTGAAACCCAATTGTAATTGTACTGATTTTTATTAGGGGTTCAAGCATGAAGTGCTGAAACCCTATTGTATTTGTAAGGGTTTTTATTAGGGGTTCAAGCACGAAGTACTTCAAGCAGGAAGTGCTGAAACCCTATTGTAATTGTACCGGTTTTTATTATTATTATTCTCCGGTAAAACGCATCGTGCAGCCCAAACCGTAAGTGCTGGAGCATTGAAACTTTGTCAGATGGTAGTACAAAAATCGAGGAGAGGTTATCAAAGTATGACCCCGATTGGCCAATATGTGGCGCTATAGCAATCAATTGCGCATAACTGCTCATAACTCCTAGACCGTATGTCGTAGACTCAAGTGTCTTATATCATTGGAAAGCGGAATACCTGACATAAAAATTGTATATCTTCGATTTTATTTCCGGTATGCAAATTTTTCCGCCATTTTGAATTTTGTCAAAAAACTACTTTTGGGAACTAGTCCTAGGTGTTTTGTCCGATCAGAACCAAACCAGTGCCAAAATGTTCTCTGGAGTCTGCATATCAATAATCATTGAAAAAAAGTCATAATTTGGATTCACGGTCGTCAAGGGGCGTAAAAATTGATGTTAAGGGCGGAGCCTATTTTACTAAAAAGGCTATAACTCTAGATCAAAATGAGATATCTTCACCAAACTTGGTACACATGTGTATGGGCTGAGTCTTCGGTCACGATAAAAGAAATGCGATGATTGAACACTTGGTGGTGCTATAACACGAAAAAAACATGAAAAAGGCTATAACCACCCAACCGCTAGTCCGATTGACTTGAAAATTGGTATGCAGGGTCTTGGTCCAAGGTACCATATATGTCTTAGAGGCAATTGGCGTATCTCAAAAAACATGGCCGCCACAGCCAATTAAATTTGAGCACCTATTAGACAATGTTAACGGAGGCCGATCGGCTCGAAACTCGGAGGGCATGTTTGACTCATGGCCCTAGAGGTCTGTAAGAATTTTGAAAGAAATCGGCCACTAGTTGGCGCTAACGAGTTTTATGGCTCTGTAACACATCCACGAAATATGCATATAATTTGATAGAACTCCTCATACCAAACAACTTTGCCTCTAGAACCATTGCTGTTAATCAAATTGTTCATTAAATATTTGCGATTATGTTTAAAACCTACTTTTGCGAACTAGTCCCTGGATTTTTGCCCGATCGGAACCAAACCAGTCTAGGACAATTCTCTGGACTCTCTAGATCAATAATTATTGAAAAAAAAGTTGAACTTTTGCATTTGGATGCAGGGTCAAAACAGGGTCATTTAGAAAAGGGGCGTAGCAAAATACACTCAAAAGCCTATAAATCCTAAAGGAAAACTCAAAACTTCACGAAAATCGTTACGTATATGTGACATAACATGCTGAAGAAACATGCAAAGTTTTATGGAGATCGGACCATAGGTGGCATTATAACTGTTAAAAAGCTTTGAAAACCATGTATTCCATATGGTAAATTGCCTGTATTGGCTGTAAATGGTATTTTCCATCTCTGTAATCAGGTGGGGTTAAAAACATAATATGCATAAATAATGACAGATCTCCTTATCCTGAACAACTT
This sequence comes from Gobio gobio, assembly GCF_949357685.1. NCBI lineage: Eukaryota > Metazoa > Chordata > Actinopteri > Cypriniformes > Gobionidae > Gobio > Gobio gobio. Next base: position 29,939,611 of record NC_137104.1, on the reverse strand, counting down.
TGCCTCAAGAATCAATACTGTCAATCAAATCGTTCATTAAATATTCATGATTATGTTAAAAACCTACTTTTGCAAACTAGTCATAGATTTTTCGACCTGATCAGAACCAAACCAGTGCAGTACAATTCTCTGGACTCTTTAGAGCAATAACTATTTTTAAAAAAGTTAAACTTTTGCATCTGAATGTCTATAACAGGGTTATTTCAAGATGTGGCCTTGACCAAGTGTCCCCAAATGCCTATATCTATTCAATGAATGCTCAGATATTCTTAAAAACAAGTCAGAACATGTGTAATATGCTAGCCTGGCTCCGCCCTCCTACGTACTTCCGCTCAATTTTCATTTTCCTTCAGTACTACGTCTGGGACTGCGGTGTATGCTTAGGTTTTCCCCCGAACAATTTTTTACCGGTCCAATCAGCGAACAGAGGGAGTGGCTGAGAGCGATGACGTTGATGTCGTGCGCTAGTTTGAGTTGTAGTTCAGTAATGGCGGCGGTGAAAGATGCGAGTGTGTGGCAGCGCTGACGAATGTCCAGAAGTTAAAAGTGTGGCGAGGTGGACGAGTGAGCGACACCGGTGTGCGTGATTGAGACACACCGATCTCGAGGGAGCACGGAGGCATATAAGGACGAGCGACACCGGTGAAGGACGAGAGAGGACCAGGCCTGGATTTTAAGTTTGGTTTTGTTATGTTTGTGCGCGGCAGTCGTCCGTGAGGGGCTGCCGCTTTTACTTTCATTTTGTGTTTATTTGATTAAAAGTTGTTAAACGTTCGCCGGTTCCCGCCTCCTTCTTCCCTGAACAAACGAACTCCCGTTACACGGAGCAAGAACAATCACTGCTGTACTGCTGATGTTGTGGTCCGGGAAAAGTATTTTCCAGCTCGCTCCGTTAGTGGTGAAGGAGTTGGCTGAAGCCGTCCGTCTCCCACCACCCGCGAGAAAAACCCAGGCTTTTGACAAACATCAAGGTCGTGTGGTAATGTAATTGCTGTCCGAATCCACATCTCTGAGTTTTCAAGAGTATATCACTTCAAAACTCACTGTTTATATCCTTTATAGACCCTCTCAGAGCACTGTGCGGTTGCGTGAGCTGTAATTTGCATTTCTAGACTTGTATTTCTTTAAATACTGGCAAGTGTTTACAAGAGCAAAATATTTCACCACCGCTCAAAAAATAAAAGAAGAAAAGCACGTAAACATTTGAATTGGGCTGTTATTCAAGGCAGCATTTATTCTTATCATACTAAGCATATGACATTTTATTGACAGCATACAATCATGTTATGATTGCACGAGATATGCACCACGAGAGCAGCGCGTTCAGATCACAAAACTCTCCTCTCCACCGTGAATAAATAACAATCCGAATGTACTAATGCACGAGGTTTTATCACTGACACTGAGGTTGTGTGCTCAGTTAATGTGAGAATCAAAGGCGAACGGCGCGTGACATACGTCACGACCAAACGTTAGTGATTGGTTAGGCAGATCCAGAGTGACTCTTGGCAGATCCAATAGTTTTAAACTTCAACAGAGAACCCGCCTTCAAGGAAGTAAACGCTTGTCAATGGAGAGTGGCCAGACTCTATGTACAAATGAAATGTACGAGAGTCTGGTAAAACCAGGCTAGTAATATGCCTCCAAACAAGCATGACAAATTTCAGACAGATAGGACAATATTTGCCTCTATAACAGTTAAAAAGGTGAAAATTACAGAGTTCATATGAAAATAATGACCAATAAGTGGTCGTTTGCTGCCCCCCGCTGTTCATTTTATTGTACTACACTCTAATATTGATCTATAAGTCATATTCAGACTTTTAAAAAATCTGTATTTTTACAGTTACAATCACATTTAGTCAAAATTCATCTATTAACTATTACCATTGACAATTGTCACATTGAGAAATGTGAATCTTGAAGGAGACTTGCAGGAAACATTTTGTTTACTGCAACATCATATAGTTCAAATGTCTGTATCTACAACAAAATGTGTGTGTGTAGTCCTATGTTTCTGAATACATTTTTAATAATCTGATTAATAGTTACAAAGAGTTATGTGAAATGATTATAGACCATAGCATTAAAAAAAGTGTGTGTGTGTGTGTTAGGGATGGCTCGATACCACAATTTTGGCTTCGGTACGGTACCACAATCTAATACCGAAGTACCGATATTAAATCGATACCATACAGGGTCTGAATTTTGATGCGGGTATTGCTCATAATTTTACTCACTCTCGCAAGTTTTGGGTTTATGAAGCGGGAAATTACCGCAAATGTTTATTATTAAATTAATCAACAAAGATTATCACATTAATCAGTCATTTGGAAACTTTTTTGTAAGTAATTTCAGCATTACTGCGCGTCTCCATTCTCTCAAAATGAGCAAATTGCTTCTGGCTTCAAAAGACATCATGCATGGACTATAAAAGCATCTGCACGCTCAGATTCAACACTTTCGCTTCCGTTGATCACTGCCCACGTCTTTTTAAACCTCGCCAATTTTAACATGCAAGCGATTTTATAGCATTTCGTAATACTTATGGGACGAGAGCTCTTTGAGAGAGAGCTTTCTTTGCGCTCATGCCAACAACAAACACACACACACACACACACACACACACACATACACACACACAGGCCTAAAGAGCTCAGGCCTAAAGAGCTTGCGCATTCCAAATTAAATTGTTTTTCCTCAGTCAAATATACACAAAATTATGTCAAAAATGTCAATCTTTAGTGAGTAGTCACATAAACAGAGTTGGGTATGTCTTTCGCGGATGTAAATAGTGCAATAGTATGCGTGCAAATATTAGGTCTAAAGTAACGTCACTGGTTGAAACGAACGCTGGAGATTTCATTATATTTAAACGATACGTTCTTATGTATGTGCGTTAATCAGTGTTAAAAGAAAAATGTCTAAATTAGATCATTAGAATTATGCACTCACCTGTCGATCTCATAATGTCTTACAAGTCAGGAATTAAGTGACCGATGCTTGGCAAGGTTTGATGGTTCTTCAGCAGTTTTATAAGCAAAGTAATTCCAAGTTTCACGTCTACTCCTCTCTTTTTTTAATGAGTTTTGTGCGTGTTGAGTGAGATTCAACTGCTGTATTCATCTTGTTCTGTTGCCACATTTGCCGGTTTCACGTCAGTTTGGGTAGCGCGCTGCCACCTAGCGGTGAACTTCGGAACAGCAGCATATACCGAAATGAGCAAAATCATGATATCGTACCGTTTGAAATAAAATATATACCGGTATTTTTCCAGTACCGGTATACCGCGCATCCCTAGTGTGTGTGTGTGTGTGTGTGTGTGTGTGTGTGTGTGTGTGTGTGTGTATAAGCATGCAGAATGGAATTAACATGGAAGACCAATTTGATATACAAGTGATTTTATAATGTCTATTGCAAAGCAACTGTGAAAAGACTTTATTAATAAGTAGAATGTCCAGCAGAGGGCAGCAGAAGACCATTTATTGACTCACTTTCCTTTTAAAGTTAATAATTTTCAACAGTATTTTGCACTAAAGCAATTACTATTATAACACACTCATATTTTGTAAGAGTTTATCTCTTCATTTGTACTGACACTTCACATAATTACTAGCAATGTGGTAAATCATGGTAAATCACATTAGAAACATGGTAAATAATACTAGAACATGGTATATCATGGTAAATTATGCTAGAACAGGGTAAATCATGGTGTATTTCACAAAAAAATGTGACATGCTCATAGACCATTAAAAGATATTTTCACAATAACATATTTCATTGTGTGTGTGTGTGTGTGTGTGTGTGTGTGTGTGTGTGTGTGTGTGTGTGTGTGTGTGTGTGTGTGTGTGTGTGTGTGTGTGTGTGTGTGTGTGTGTGTGTGTGTGTGTGTGTGTGTGTGTGTAACCATGCATAATGGAACAACTGGTTTGAAGCCTGTTTCAGAGCCTATTTTACTAAAAGGGCTATAACTCAGGAACGAAATGAGATATCTTCGCCAAACTTGGTAAACATGTGTATGGGCTGAGTCTTTGGTCACGGTAAAAAGAATTGTGAGGATTGAACACTTGGTGGCGCTATAACATGAAAAAAACATGAAAAGGGCTATAACCACCTGACTGCTAGTCCGATTGACTTGAAAGTTGGTATGCAGTGTCTTGGTCCAAGGTACCATGCATGTCTATGAGGAAATTGGCGTATCTCAAAAAACATGGCCGCCATTGGCCAATGAAATTTGAGCACCTATTAGACAAGTTTAACAGAGGCCGATCGGAACAAAACTTGGTGAGCATGTTTGACTAATGGTCTTAGAGGTCTGTAATAATTTTAAGAAATTGGCCACTAGTAGGCGCCAATGAGTTTTTACAGCTCTGTAATCTTGGATGTTTCACATATTCCCACAATATTGATATCATTTGATAGATCTTCTCATACTGAACAACTTTGCCTCTAGAAACATTGATGTCAATCAAATCGTTCATTAAATATTTGCGATTATGTTAGAAACCTACTTTTGCAAACTAGGCCCTGTTTTTTTGCCCGATCGGAACCAAACCAGTCTAGGACAATTCTCTGGACTCTCTAGATCAATAATGATCAAAAAAGTTGAACTTTTGCATTTGGATGGCTATAACAGGGTCATTTAGAAAAGAGGCGTGGCAAAATACACTCAAAAGCCTATAAATTTTAAGAGAAAACTCAAAACTTCACGAAAATTGGTGGGCATATGTGGTTAAAAACCTTTTAAAACCATGTTTCCTATGGTAAATTGCCTATATTCCCTGTAAATTGACTTTTCCATCTATTATTTCAGTGTTTAAAATCTTGCTAAATAAAACTTAATGTCTTTTGATGCTTGTGTGCTTAAAGGGGCTATATGCGTTTTTCTGAAATTTAAACTCGCAACTGACACCTGTGGCCAAAAAACAGAACTGCTCTCATTTTCTGCTCGCTCTCGCAGCGGTGGTGACGTCACATCCGCAGACAGCGCGGGAAAAGACGACCCGCCAGAAAATAGGAAAAATAGGATACAGGCTTATAGGTGCACCCACTGTGAGCGGACAAGGTGTCAGTATGCTCATCAGGAGATGTTTGAGTCATAAATGGTAAAATAAAAAGGCTATTGTTACGTTTATTTTGGGGAAAAAGTTGCATATAGCCCCTTTAAAGGCATTAAAGGCTTGAACCCCGCTAAATGCTGCTTGCAGCTTTAATTAGGGGTTCAAGCACGAAGTGCTGAAACCCTATTGTATCTGTGCTGATTTTTATTATTATTATTCAGACCTAAAACGCATCGTGCAGACCAAACTGTAAAGGCTAGAGACTTGAAACTTGGCCAATAGGTAGTACAAAAATCGAGGAGAGGTTATCAAATTATGAGCCAGATTGGCTTATAGGTGGCGCTATATTTGTGCTGATTTTTATTATTATTATTCAGACCTAAAACGCATCGTGCAGACCAAACTGTAAAGGCTAGAGACTTGAAACTTGGCCAATAGGTAGTACAAAAATCGAGGAGAGGTTATCAAATTATGAGCCAGATTGGCTTATAGGTGGCGCTATAGCAATCAATTGCATGAAACTGTTCATAACTCCTAAACCGTATGTCGTAGACTCAAGTGTCTTATATCATTAGAAAGCTGAATATAAAATGTATATTTTCGATTTCATTTCCGGTATGCAAATGTTTCCGCCATTTTGAATTTTGTCAAAAAACTACTTTTGCGAACTAGTCCCTGGATTTTAGCCCGATCGGAACCAAACCAGTGCAGAAATGTTCTCTGGAGTCTGAATATCAATAATTATTGAAAAAAAGTTGAAATTTCGATTCACGGTCGCTAAGGGGCGGAAAACGAATGTTGTGGGAGGAGCCTATTTTACTAAAATGGCTATAACTCAAGAACAAAATGAGATATTTTTACCAAACTTGGTATACATGTGTATGGGCTGAGTCTTTGGTCACGATAAAACAATCGCGACGATTGAACACTTGGTGACGATTGAAAGTTGGTATGCAGTGTCTTGGTCCAAGGTACCATGCATGTCTATGAGGACATTGGCGTATCTTAACTTGTTAACCCGCATCGGATCGTGGGCGGGGCGCTTGACGTGAGTGGGCGTGTGTGTACTTTTATTTACTTTTGTTTTATACAAAATATTCAATCAACTATCACAAACTATTTATCATTTGAAAGCTAAAACAATCAAGATTCATGTTCTGAACTTGTTTTTGCAATAAATACACCAGAGAGGAAAGGGTTAAATGAAACGCTAAAGGACCGGCCATGTAAACATTAGCATAATATTACTTATTATTACATACTTTTTGCTCAAGTCGTTTCTGAGATATAAGCCCTAAAAGGTACACATTTGGTCGGGCATAACTCCGGACCCGGATCCCAGTGATGGTCTCGTTTGATGGAGGCCTTCGAGCACTCTCTATATCCCGAGTTTCAGAATTTTTTATTATTTAACTCCAGAGATATAAGCAACAAACCAATTCCTTCATTTATTTATTCATTCCTTTTATGCATGATTCTCTGAAGCCACCTGCTGGTTAAAAGACATTTTGTCATACTACTGACTCTATAATTCATATTTAGAGATTATAAAATCACTAATATAACATTTACAGTCACATTTTGTCAAAATAATTGGCTACATTTCAAATGTCTTTATATCTGCAACAAAATGTGTATGAGTGTAAACACATTTAAAGGATTTAACATGGAAAAGGTGCCTAAAAACACACACACACACACACTTTTAAAATGAAATTTAGCCAATGAGTGGTTCTCTGCTGTAACTTGCTGGTTCAAGTAGTCATTTAGTCATTCTACTCTATTGTTCTTTAATTCAAATTTAGACATTATAAAAACACCATTATAACGTTTACAATCACATTTTGTCAAAATAATTTATTTCACATGTCTATGTCTGCAACAAAATGTGTATGTGTGTAAGCACGTTTAAAGGAGTTAACATGGGAAATGTGCCTTAAAACTAACACATACTTTTAAAATGAAATTGAGCCAATGAGTGGTTCTCTGCTGCCACCTGCTGGTCAAAATAGTCATTATGTCTTAATTCTTAGTAATATTGTTCTTTAATTTATATTTAGACATTATAAAATCCCTGTTATTACATTTACAATCACATTTAGTCAAAATAAATTTATTTCAAATATCAATATTTATATTTGCAGTAAAATGCGTATGTGTAAGCACATTTAAAGGAGTTAAAGGTCCCGTTTTTCGTGTTTTTTTGAAGCTTTAATTGTGTTTACAGTGTGCAATATAACATGTGTTCATGTTTCGCGTGTAAAAAAACACAGTATTTTTCACACAATTTACTTATCTGTATACTGCTGTTTTCACTGTCCTCAAAACGGCTTGAAAGATTTCCCTGTTCTATGAAGTCCCTCCTTCAGAAACACGTAACGAGTTCTGATTGTCCCAGCGCTTCCCGTGTTGTGATTCGACAGAAGCATAGCGTACGCAGAGCGCACGTTACCGGAAAGGTCACGCCTCTCACCATAACGGGGATGCATGCGCTCAATGATCTCTAAGTACAGCGTCCCTGGGAAAGCCAAACAAAGGTGACTTGACTCCGGGATGAAAATAACAGCGTCTCGACGACATGGCAACAAACAAACTATACGAACGCAACCGAACGCAACACTTCCTATTCTCCACGCGGGAGCAACAAGACCACGCCCCCTTTTTCGCGTGTTCTTGTGGGCGGAGGTTAGTCGACATACTGCTCTACTGACGTAATTAAAGCAGGAAATACCAGGATGTAGTCCTAACCGGCCGTTCGCTGTAGGCTTTGAAAGGGAACTTCTGTTAAATAAAATATCTCGCTTGGCATTAAACTTTGAGCTTTATAATTTTACAGGTATTATAAATGCTCTAACAGCAACATTACACACTAACTAAAGTTTGAAAAATGGGATCACGAAGAACAGGACCTTTAACATGGAAAATGTGCCATAAAACAAACAGAACATTTTAAAATGAAAGTGAGCCAATGAGTGGTTCTCTGCTGCCACCTGCTGCTCAAAATAGTCATTATGTCTTAATTCTTCGTAAAATTGTTCTTTAATTCATATTTAGACATTATAAAATCCCTATTAAAACATTTACAATCACATTTAGTCAAAATAAATTTATTTCAAATATCAGTATTTATATTTGCAGTAAAATCCGTATGTGTAAGCACTTTTAAAGGATTTAAAGGAGTTAACATGGAAAGTGAGCCAATGAGTGGTTCTCTGCTGCCACCTGCTGGTCAAAATAGTCATTCGCTGAGAATTCCCTCTGGCTCTCAGCGAAGGCGGTCGAATTCTCTCCTCTCGTCTTCCTCCTCCCTCCTCTCCTGCTTGCTTCTCTCGTCTCGTCTAGTCTACTGTTTTAAACTTGAGAGACTCACCACGCACTGCTCTCGAACTAAAAATTATGGATTTGATCAACTGGTCTCTCAACGCAATTGACACCATCTTCTCAACGAGAAGCTTGGGTTCGGGGGAACCTGACTGCCCTGCCGGAACGTTTGCTGCTGGCTACACGATGGACGCGTGGGAGAGGTGGCATGTTGTGTGTCTAGCGGCACTTTCCGTAGAGGACATTGAAGACATCTACCTATTCGGTTTCATGGTAACAGGATTTCTGCTGATTGGATCAGGCATTGCCCTGGGATATCGAAGAATTCAGGAAGCGGTGACAGCTGTTCAAAGCTCCACAAGGCTGCCCGTCATGATTGAAGCAGTGGGCAGAACGGTCATCTCTCAAACTGGGACTACTAACCGCAACATGGATAACATCATGGAGATGCAACGCAAGATGGATATCATCACGGAAAAGCTCACTGCTCTGCAAAATGGTTTCAGAGACCAGAACGAACTAAGAGAGTAATCATAAATTGTGGCTACTCGCTCCCAGACCAAACAAATTCCAATCTTATCTGCTTTCGGCTCCCTCAACCAGCATGGTCTTGGCCAAGGCCGCTGCTGAGACAATAACTCCCCCAGAAGAGCACTGCAGGAAGACGCTCTTGCACTCATCCCCCAACCACCTGCTGACTCGGACTGGGATCTGATCAAGGTTGTCTCCACAGCAACTTGCGGACTGGAGCACTGAGATTACGGTGCCAGGCGTGTCTCTCCAGGCCTACACAAACATGCACATGAACTTTACAGACACACACACACTTATGCACACACCCATCTCTCACCTTCGCCGCTTTGTACCCCCAGTCTGACAAGCGGGTCTGTGACCAGCGCCTGAAATGGCTGAAGGACCGGGACGCCTGGCTGTGCTGGGACACCTCAACCCCCCACTCCTCTCCCCTGTTGCAAGTCGTGTTTCATGTTGTAATGTGTGCTCATGTTGCTGAGATGTTTTTTTACTGTTCTCAAACTGTGCTCCCATAGGAGCATAGTCTGGGGGTTGCTTTTTTTCATCTCCTCACCCCTCACTACCTATCCTCATGTTATGCTGTATTTTCTGTCCAACTCAAGAAGGCGCCGCGCGATGGCGACTCGGTGTTACTCGCACAACACCAAAACACATTTCACTGCCAGCTGTATATTGTATATAACTGTGTATGTGACAAATAAAACTCTCTCTCTCTCTCCCTCTCTCTCTCTCTCTCTCTCTCTCTCTCTCTCTCTTGTCATACTACTCACTAATATGGTTCTATAATTCACATTTAGACTTTATAAAGTCACTATTATAACATTTACGATCACACTTTGTCAGTTTATCACTTAATTTCACCTAAGCTCTGTTTGAACTAATTTACTTCTTAAAGGCCTTAAATGCTTAAAGACCTTAAATGCTTGAACCCCGTTAAATGCTGCTTGCAGCTTTAATTGCTAATTATTATTTTATTTCAGTTCGTTTTTCAGTAACTGTTGTTAGCTTCGTTTAGTTTTAGTTTTTCATCTATTATGATTTTTTAATTTAATTTCAGTTTTCGAAATGTTTTTTGACCAATAGAATAAAGAAAGCAATATCTTTGTCATTAGTATATTTCAATGGTTAAAGTTACCAGTCATTGTGCTGCACTTTATTTGTACCTTTTTGTTTTATTAATTTATTTTTATTTATCCATTTACCCCTTTTTTAGATTTTGAAAGATAAAGATATTGTTTGATAAGTGAGATCTCTGATTGTAGTGCTTGAAAAGTCCTTAAGTCCTGGAATTTCATTTTAGAGTTTCTGTACAAACCCTGGTCTAATGTCTGTGTTTGTGTCAGGGTGAGGTAGATGCAGCTGTGAAGGTGGAGTTTGATGAGGACAGTGCGCTGGGCTCCAATGGAGGAGAGAATTCCCTCATTTCTCCATCCGGCCTTCCCAACCCAGGAGCCAAACCCAAAGCTCCACGGGTTAAGCGAGAGAAGAAAGAACCTGGTAACAATAAATATTGGCACTGTATTTAACTTAAGTTTACACTCAAAAGTGGTTTGTTTATTTGTTTGTTTATATTTTAGTTTTTATATAATCTTCAGGTACTCCAAAACAAAGGAAGCCAGCAGGTGCTAAAGGTCCAGCTAAGAAAGTAAAGAAAAGAAATCCATGGTCAGATGATGAAGGTGATGATGATCGTTCCGACAATGAGCTGGATGAAAATGAACCTGTTATTCCCAGAGACACCACATCCAGGAGAGCCTCTGGTGTGTGTGCTTTTAATACTACTATACAAAATGTAAAATGTTATTGTTATAATCATTTAAACCAGGCCTGTGTGATATGATGGTACATCAGGCTGTGCGTTTTATATCACCCTATATATTTGCATGGCTATGAGTGGACAGGACTGCTGTATGTTATTTACACACAAGTGTGATGAAAAAACATTTGACTATATATCCATATATCTATGGAAGAAATAATTGACATTTTTAGGTTGAATTTCCAACAAAAGTAACATATTCATACTGTGTTAACATGGAAACCTGACATTTTAGACATAGCCTGAACTTTTCTATTGTGTTGTTGTTTCACAGCTGTGAAGGCCAAGTACACGTTTGACTTCTCTGAGGAGGAGGAAGAGGATAATGGTGACGAAGAACAGGAGAATGATGCATCACCAGTTCGCTCCTATAAAAACACAGAGCAGCAAAATGACGATGATGATGATGACAATGAAATTTTTTCTCCAAAAACAACATTTACTTTGTATGTATTTGTATATTCACTTTTGGGTGAATCTCACACAAAAGCTGTCAGAAGCATTTTAAGATTTAAGTTCTTATTTCATAAATTATATATTTTTTGCATAGTTTTTGCTGTTTTATTTTCATTACAATTATACACATTTCTCATTAGTGTAATGTAAAAAAAGACTGCATAATTAGTACTGTTATTGTAACAGCTCATCTCATTACTATGTAAATTGTTTAATATTACTACTATTTGAATTGTAAACAATATTCAGAGTATCCTTTTTCCTTATTTCCTTTGTACTGCACTTATGCTGATTTAAATTAAAATGTAATTGTATTAGAGTAATTATTTTAATATAATAGGGAACAAAATAACCTAACAAAATCTGAAAATAATGACATCTTATGTTTTTGGTGAGGTCCACCCACATAATGAAACAATGTAGTTACTATTATTCTCAAAGTGACAATCAAATATGGATACCAACTCTTTAATTTTAATTAAATAATTTTCAGGCCTACTTCACCAGCGAAGAAAAAGGAACCAGAGCCTGTATTGTCATCTAAAATGGCATATGCTGACAAGAGCAGCGATGACGGTGTGTGTGTGTGTGTGTGTTTGTGTTCAGTGGTGGTTTATCATGTTAATAATGTGCATGTGTTAATGATGTTTATTTATTCTTCAGATGTGAAGTCAGACAATGATGATGACAGGGGTCCAGTGTTCTCATCATATTCCAGCAGTTCTGCTTTTGACAAACCTCCAGCTAAAAAAGGTCCAGCTAAATGTTTAAATTAACTCGAAACTGACCCTTACTACTAGGGCGGCTCAGTATATCAAAATATTGCAAATGTACATAACGCGGTATGCATTTCGCAACGGCTTGCGATATCTGAATGATTTTAATTTGATTGCAGTTCTGATTTTAATTTGATTACGGTACTCACGCTGACTGACACACACTTTCATGGCTTATTGCACTTGAACTCTCAAATACACACACAGTTGTGTCAAATACACAGTGTCAAAAGGCCTGTCATGACGAGTATTCATGTAAACACAGTCGGTTATGTGAACCTAAACAGTTGGGAAAGAAATTGGATGTGTGTCAATAGGATCTGTGTATTAAGTCTTAAAGTGACAGCAGCTTATTACAGTAAACCTGCTGCTGTCAAACAACAAAAGAAAAAGATAAAAACACTCACTGCTCTTGACTGAATAACTTTTGAAGCTTTAATATGAATCAGTAAGTGATTAGACTATGCAGTGTTTTATTTTTACATTTGATTATTCAGGTTTCTGTATTGTTTCTTAAGTGAATGCTACTGTTAAATAGGTCTAATGTTGGCCTACCTGAAAAACTTGAGCTCCTATTATTAGTAATTTGCCTCTTTGCTCCATTCATAAGTCGCATTGGATAAAAGCGTCTGCTAAATGATTAAATGTAAATTTAAATGTTCTTAAGTTGTAGTGATGCTTTCTTTTCCCAGAAAGAATGTGAAATTCAGCTTTGCATCACAGGAAAAATTGGTTATACCATTTTCTGTTTTTAAATTTATTTAAATGTAATTTGAATAGATTTTACACACTTAAAGCATTATTGTATCGTATATTGAGTATCGCATTATTTAACAAGTTATTTCATATTGCATAACCTACTTTTTACGTAATGTTTGTTCTTCCTCTTATTGTGAATGATTCACAAGTGCATTTTATTACAAAAAATATTGCACTAACAGTATTTCATCAAAATGCAATAATTTCCTGATCAAATCCTGATGGTGAAAATCTGGTCCCGCTTTACTTTTTTAAAAATGTCATTAAACATCCTGTTGCACTCTTTAAATTACCAGTATAAATCCATATGACTAGAAAGATATTGTACAGAGATCTCTATTAGCATGCGTTTATAGTGGCCATGTAGCTCACCAGTTCAGCCCAGGACGAATTGGGATCACTTCAGGGAGCCCCTATCAGCTTCGAGATATAGAGAATGGGCCATTGGCGTGCAAGATTTGCATCTCGTGCTTCACCCCGCACCGCGGGTATAAACTGGAAGCGAGAGCAGCGCACTATTGTAATTCACTTCGGAGCCGAACGGTGTTCAATTTGAAGAGCTAATTTGACTGCTATTCAGCAAGAGAGAGAGAGAGAGAGAGAGAGAAGAGGACGCTTCTGTTGGCGTGAAGGCACACAACAGAGCAACAGCTGACCACTGCAGCAAAAACACAACTGCTGTTCTCACAGCAAACATTGTTGGTATCGTGAGGGCGTGGTTGTCAGTGAGTGCAAACACAGGCTGCACTATCCTCTGTGTGTTGCCGCAGTTGTCCCTGGGTGCTTCAGCACATCTTTAAGAGCGTTTCATCACAAAAAGAGCAACACGGGTGTGACACTGCGTCTTTTTCAAGATGTCATTCCACCTGTGCGTTTCTGGATGCGGTCGTTCCCTTTCACCCGTTGACGGTCACAATCTCTGTCTCACATGTTTGGGCGTTCACCCGCGGATGAGCAGATGTCGATCGCTGCATCGGAGGAGGAGTTCCAGTCCTCGGAGGATGAGGATTCGGCTGTACTACCTCCCTCTGGGAGAGTGGCAACGGTCGAGTCGGACCCCAAGTTGACGGCTATGCTTTCCCGGGCCGCTGGGAAGGTCGGGCTTGAGTGGAACCCTCCACCACGTCCCGAACCTTCCAGGTTGGATGATTGGTTTCTGGGGGTGGGTCGCGCTGGTTCCATTCTTCCCGGAGATGCATGAGGAGCTGACTAGGTCGTGGACGGCGCCTTTCAGTGCCAGAAACAGACCTAGTGGCTAGGGATGCTCCGATCGATCGGCCAGAGATCGGTATCGGCCGATAATCATATTTTATGACTCGATCGGTACTCACTAACTTGGCCGATCTCACGAACCGATCGCAATTTGATGATGTCATCACGTGAGGGCGTACATGTCGCGTGGGGTAGGTAGTAGCAAATATTCAAACGAGAGCTTTGTAGGCAGAAGTGGAGAACGGTTCCATGTGAACAGCAGTTGAACACCGGTCAGTCGGTCCTAAGGGATGGGCGAATGCCGTTCAGAAGAATAGCGGAGTACGCAGAGTGAGCTGATGCAGGGAAAGTGCATGATACAATTTGTCCTAAACATGACACTTTTATATTAAGGGCTTTAAAATAACTGGTAAGATATTGTTAATGCGTAACTTATAGTTTAAAGCAGCTTGTCCTGTCACTGTTAGACGCTCTGAGAGATACTTGTGCTGACTGACAGATAAATACCTGCGGTGTTTAATCCGTTTGAAATGTGGTGCTTTCCTCAGTGCATAACTTACATTTCACAGGGATATTCTCCATCTGTAAATGTTAGAAAGTCATGCAAATATGTCCATTTTTCTGTCAGGAGACGACGAGCCTTCTGCATGTGAATCTCCGCTAAAATTCAGACTTCCGCGAGCGCCGTCACGCGCATCCGCGCCAGGGTTGCCAGGTTTCACAACAAAACCCGTCTCACATTTGGGGGGTAAAATATGTGGGGTTTTTTGGCATAGTTGCCTACAAAAATTCGTATTCCAGGGGCTAAATATCACATAATTGGGGTCTCTTCAACCCGCGGACATGAAAAACATCCCGCGGCAACAGTGTTGAAGTAGCCCAATTCCGCGGGAAAATTGCGGACTTGGCAACACTGGTCCGCGCCAAACAGACGGAGAGCTATAGGATAGGAACGCAATAATTCTTACTAAAGTATACATATTTCTAAAATATTTGTTGTTTGACAATAAATGTGCCATATGTAGAATTTTAAACCTACAAGTATATATATTTTTATGAAAGTGACCACTTTAATTGGGTAATAAAATATAGGCTAACATGCTTTTGTTTTTATTTTCATTTTTAGTTCAGTGAATTAAAAAACAAAATTAATAATACATGCCTCCATTACATTCACTGTATTTGTTTATAGCCTTCTATATCAACATTGTTTTTAGGACATCATGGGGCAGGATGTGAAATAAAATTATTATTAAAATAAATACAGATTTTTTTTTTTTATCTAAATAGAAAAACGTAGAAAATGCAGCCCTATTAAGTATCCTGATATGCATAGTGTTATGCAGAAACCCCAATTTAAAAGGCATAATAAAATGTTCACTGTATAATGAATATTTTTCGTGATTATTTAGTACCCTGTTAAAACAAGTTACATTACAGTACATAATTACCATAAAAATGTAACAAAAATATAATAAAGGCAACATCTATATATATATATTTTTTTTTTATCTGAAAAAAAGGTTAACAGTGATCAGAGAGTTTACAAATCAGTGAAGCATTGGAATCGGGATCGGTATCGGCCGATCACCACGACAAGAAATCGGTACTCGGTATCGGCTGCAAAAATCCTGATTGGAGCATCCCTACTAGTGGCTCCTCCCTCCTCACTACCCTCGACGGCAGGCAGGCCAAGGGTTACGTGGGCATCCCACCAGTTGAGCGGGCCGTCGCGATGCAGCTGTGTCCGGCGACCACTTTCAAATGGCGCAGTGACCAACGTCTCCCATCCAAGGACTGCAAGTTCTCTTCCAACCTGGTTGCGAAGACCACGTCCGCTTTGCATGCCATGGGTTTGCTCCAGGTGCACCAGGCCCAGGCGCTCATGGACATGCACAAGGGTAGCCCTGACCCAGAGCTCCGGACGGCGAAGGACCTCGCCCTCCGGGCGACGAAAGTCACCGCCCGTTCCCTCGGTCAGGCGATGAACACCCTAGTGGTCCGGGAACGGCATCTCTGGCTCAACCTGGCCGACATGAGGGAGACCAATAAGTACCGGTTCCTGGACTCCCCCATCTCGCCGGCCGGGTTGTTCGGCGACGCGGTCGAGAGCTTCGCCCAACAGTTCTCGGCCGCCCAGAAGCAGACGGAGGCCATCAAGCACATCCTGCCACGGCGGCCAGCGCCTCCGCCTGCCCGTTGCCGAGGATGTCCACCTGCCGCCGCCCCCACTCCCGCCCCAGCCCAGCAGCAGCCTATACCTCGCCGTGGGGAGGAGTGCCGGGGGAGAATCCATTGTTCTGTTTTTTCTTTTCCTCCGCTGGTCCCAGTGCCAGCGGTACCCAAATTATCAATAAAAGAGCAGTTTCCAATATCTCTGGGTGCCAAGATTGGCGCCTCTCAGTGTTCGACGCTCCCATGCCTTATCACTCTCAGACACCTCTCTGTTCGCCAGCAGGGGGTGCTGGCTGTGGGGACGCACCCAAGCGGCCTTCCCACACTCGCACACCCCATCAGCGGAAGCAGGTAAGTGTTGCGCAGCACAAACAGACCCCACTTCGGGCCGCCATCATGCCGCCCAAGTCGGGTCCCTGCATGCCGCCTCGCTGCCCTGCTGCGGGTACGTCTGTGGTGCCGTTGGTCCTGCTTGCACGGTCGCTGGGAGCCTGGCTAGCGCTTCCCAGGCCATCTCGCTGGCTCATCCGTACCATCAGACTCGGCTATGCGTTTCAGTTCGCCCGGCGTCCCCCCAAGTTCAGGGGCGTTCACTTCACCTCCGTGTCGAAGGAGAACGCTCCTGTGCTCCAGGTGGAGATTGCGGTCCTACTGGCGAAGGACGCGATAGAGCCGGTCCCTCTACCTCGTACTTCATTGTACCCAAGAAAGGCAGCGGATTACGGCCGATCTTGGATCTGCTGTTCTTGAACCGGTCCCTTCACAGGCTGCCGTTCAAGATGCTCACGCAGAAACGCATCTTAAGGTGCATCCGTCCCCAAAATTGGTTTGCAGCGATCAACCTGAAGGACGCGTACTTTCATGTCTCGATTCTCCCTCGACATAGACCGTTTCTTCGTTTTGCGTTCGACGGAGGAGCATATCAGTACAAAGTCTTACCCTTTGGGCTAGCCCTGTCCCCCTGAGGTGGCCATTGCTCCTACGAGAGAGCGTGGTGTTCGCATCCTCAACTACCTCAACGACTGGCTGATCCTTGCCCAGTCGCGAGGGCAGTTGTACGAACACAGGGACGTGGTGCTCAGACACCTCAGCCAGTTGGGGCTTCGGGTCAACTGGGAGAAGAGCAAATTCTACCCCACGCAGAGGATCTCTTTTCTCGGTATGGAGCTGGATTCGGTCGCCCGGACACCGCGCCTCACACAGGAGCGCGTCCAGTTGGTGTTGAACTGCTTGAATTCGTTCAAACGCTTAACTGTGGTACCACTGAAACATTTTCAGATATGGCAGCCGCAGTAACGCCGCTGGGATTGCTTTATATGAGACTGCTTCAACGCTGGCTACACGACCGAGTCCCGAGATGGGCGTGGCACAGCGGATTCCTCCGTGTCCAAGTGACGCCGAGTTGTCGCCAAACCTTCAGTCCGTGGTCGGACCCTTCATTTGTATGGGCAGGAGTGCCTCTAGAACAAGTGTCAAGGCATGCTGTTGTCTCCACGGATGCCCCACGTACAACGGGCTTGCAGTTTCGGGTCTGTGGACGGGGCCTCAACTGCAATGGCATATCAATTGCCTGGAGTTGTTAGCAGTTCGTCTTGAACTCAGCCGGTTCAAGGAGCCGCTCAGAGGCAAGCACGTTCTGGTCCGTACGGACAGCACTGCAGCTGCTGCGTACATCAACAAACAGGGTGGTCTACGCCAGGGGCGCCGCTAAGGGGGGAAAAGTTAGGACGATTCTAAGGGCCCACACACTTTTGGGGCCCCCAGAGATTGGTTTTATTAGTAGTAACAGTACAAGTAGTAATGTAATGGAAATAATAAATGTATAATCTACCAGAGTTACAAAAAGCAAAACACTCCACTCATGAACTGCTCACGGGTTAAAACGACATTTGCTCAAATCCCACTCCGACATGAAATATCTTTGTACTGTAGGCTACTATCATTGTTGTAGCCATTAAAAAAAAAGTTATTTAGTTTTATATTTATGTTTAAATATTATAGTTGTTTTGTATGTCTATGTTGTCAATCTGTCCATCTATGTTGATTATGAAAAGTGAACAGCATAAGTGAGAAAGGACACATAAGATGTGCAATGACAGGAGACATGGAGTGGGTCAGACATGATTGTGACCACTTCATTAAGTTTTGTTTTGTATAAATTGTATCTTAATTTTAATCAATGTTTCATTAGCCAATTGGGGCATTCTGGGTAAAGCGAGCAGAGCTTAATTGGTCAGTATTATTAAATTGCAGACAAAGATTTTGGATAGCTAGGTTGGTGCGGTAGGGGGCCCAACATCATATTCTTTCATAGGGCCCAAAATTGCTAGTGGCGCCCCTGGTCTACGCTCCCGTCGCATGTCACAACTCGCCCGCCATCTCCTCTTATGGAGTCAGAAGCATCTGAGGCTGCTTCATGCCACTCACATTCCGGGCCTCCTCAATCGTGCAGCCGACGAGCTCTCACGTCAGCTGGTGCTCCCAGGAGAGTGGATACTCCATCCCCAGGTGGTCCAGCTAAAATGAGTCGCTTCGGGACCGTACAGGTAGAGCTGTTTGCTGCCCCGGACACGACCCACTGCCAGTTCTATTCCCTGACCGAGGGGACCCTCACCTCAGATGCTCTGGCACACAGCTGGCCCCGGGGCCTACGCAAATATGCGTTTCCCCAAGTGAGCCTTCTTGAAAGTTCTGTCTCTGAAGACAGTACTCCTGACTGCATTGGCCTCCATCAAGAGGGTAGGGGACCTGAAGGCATTTTCGGTCGACGAATCGTGCCTGGAATTCGGGCCTGGTAACTCTCATGTAATCCTGAGACCCTGGCCTGGATACGTGCCCAAGGTTCCCAAGCGCTGCCTTCAGAGGAGGCAGACCCAGCCCTAGCTTTTCTCTGTCCAGTCCGTGCCCTGCGGACTTACGTGGACAGAACGCAAAGCTTCAGGACCTCAGAGAAGCTCTTTGTCTGTTACGGAGGACAGCAGAAGGGAAAGGCTGTCTCCAAGCAGAGGATGGCCCACTGGATAGTGGATGCCATCGTTTTGGCGTATGACACCCAAGATGTGCCCTGCCCGCTCGGGTTAAGAGCCAACTCCACCAGGGGTGTAGCTTCTTCCTGGGCGTTGGCTCGTGGCGCCTCGTTGACAGATATTTGTAGAGCTGCGGGCTGGGCGACACCTAACACGTTTGCTAGATTTTATAGCCTCCGTGTGGAGCCGGTAGCTTCCCGTGTGCTCGCTTCCCATAGCCAGGAACACCGAAGTGCCCGTTCTAGTGCGTTTATCTGCTCCAGTCGAGTTCCCCTAAAATGGCGAACCCTGTTGAGTCCTCCGCAACCCGCAGCAGTTGGATGTGACGGAGCGTCCAACGCCAGGTCTAACACTTGTATGTATTGGTGGAATTTGAGTTTGACATATGTTTGACACCCACGGCGGTACCATATGTGTATTCTTCCACGGTACAGCTCCCTACGGCGAGCTTGTGCCATTCCCTCGGCAGAGCTTCCTCTGCCGTCTCAGTACGGTGTTGTCCCCCGCCCGCAAATGGCCGGGGCCACCCATGGGACTTCCGTATTTTGCACTGCCCAAGGTCAATCCATACGTGTATTCTCCACATGGTAACTTCCTCCGGGCATGATGTGGCTATCGCAGCGGCCCTCCCGGGCACGCGTTCCCTGCGTTATCCAATATTCAGTCTTGGGGGAACAGCAGTGTGACTCTCCCTGCGTGAGTTTTCCCGCCCGGAACAGACAGGATCTGAGGGGCTCTTCGCTGGGTGCTGGAAGTGGTAGTAACTGTGAGTTTTCCAAAGGGATCCCAATTCGTCTGTGACGTACGTCGAACGTGACCGACTGAAAGGGAGCGTCTCGGTTACGTATGGTAACCCTCGTTCCCTGAAGGAGGGAACGGAGACGTACGTCCCGTCGCCACAGTTGCTGTACCATCACTGCATGCCCGAGTCAGTAGTTCGGCTCCTCAGTGAAAAACAATAGTGCGCTGCTCTCGCTTCCTGTTTATACCCGCGGTGCGGGGTGGAGCGCGAGATGCAAATCTTGCACGCCAATGGCCCATTGGCCCGTTCTCTATATCTCAAAGCTGATAGGGGCTCCCTGAAGTGATCCCAATTCGTCAGTGATGTCCGTCTCCGTTCCCTCCTTCAGGGAACGAGGGTTACCATACGTAACCGAGACGTTATGATCTTAACTAGTAAATGTGAATTGCCAATTTCCAGTCTGTTAAAATCATTTTGTTCTGTTATTCCAGCTAAGAAACCTGCAGACACGGCACCTAAACAGAAGAAAGCTCCAGTAAAAGCCAAGAAGCCTGATACATGCATCTGGGACTCTGACTCAGATACAGGCACTAAAAAAGCACCAGCAACACCAAAAGGGGGTGGGAAAGGCAGAGGCAGAAAGAGGAAGCAGTCGAGCTCAGAGGAGGATAATTATAACCCTGTGAAGAAGACTGGAAAGACTGCCACCAGCAGGGTGAGGGATATATCTTCTACTAATAATCCCATAAGCTATGTCTGTAGATCTGAACAATTTTTCAATGCAGAATGCATTGCATATAATGCATTTTAAGTAGTTTATTACAGTTCCTTTGAAACTGCATTGATTTGGACCTTCAACATTTTGGTTGCCATTGAAGTACATTGTGTAGTTTTCCTCAAAAAACTTTTTTTTTTATAACAAAAAAAATACATACAAAAAAATAGAAACGGGAAGATGAAAAAAACACAATAAAACATTACAGTAAGAAGATACACAGAGGATTCTTTCCCCTCAAAAAAAAAAAACTCAAGTACAATCATGCACACAGTAAATACAGCAGTGCAACAGCCAGGCAATACAAGATTAGTATCAACATCTAGACTGGTGATAGATGTGAGGGGAGAAAAGGGGATCACACACAAAGAGCAGGGTCAAGCTGGAGAGTTTTGATATGTTCACGAAGGGGCTGCCAAAGCTTAATGAAGATGGTGCTAGGTCGGTGAAGAGAGTACCAGTTTCATGAAATAAAGAACATCTCTTATCCAGTGAGTGTAAGTTGGAGGGTGAGGGCTTTTCCAATTCAACAGAATTAAACGCCTAGCTAAAAGAGTCAGAAAGGCTACAAAATCTGAAAAGTGAGAAGGCAAAGAATGGCCAGGCAGGAGAACCCCAAATAAAGATGTGACTGGACAGAGTGGAATATCCGCAGAGGTAATGGCTGACAATGAGACAAAAATGTGCCTCCAAAAGGAAGACAGGGCAGGACAAGAACATGTGAATTAAAGTGGCTGAACCAGAATGACATCTGTCACATTCCGAGTCAATAGAGGGGTTAATGCGTGCTCTCAAAAAACGTTCTTTTCCACTGAAGAAAGAAAGACATGAACATCTTGGATGGCATGGGGGTGAGTAAATTATCAGGAAATTTTCATTTTGAAGTGAACTAATCCTTTAACATCACCAAACACACTATATAAAAGGCTCAGTTAAATGTGACATGTATTATAATGGGTTTATAGAGACATAACGTAACACAAACACACACACACACACCAGGGTTCCCGCGGGGTCTTAAAAAGTCTTAAAATGTCTAAAATTATTTTTTTTTAAATTTAAGGCCTTAAAACGTCTTAAAAACGGCCAGATTTTCACCCGAGGTCTTACATTTTATTTAGTTAGGTCTTAAAAAAAAGTGTTATCCTCGTTCGTTTCCAGAAATGCTGGCTGCAGGAAGTTATTAACGTTACACTGTAGCAAAAAAAGTATTGAATCGCGAAAGCGGAGCTCTAGAGTCTTTGCTGGGCCGCCCTCAGAGCGTTCGTTCGGTGTGTTGTAGTTCTTTCTGGGGGTGTTGGTACACGTACTCGGTGATAAAACTACAAATCCCGTGATAAATGCAATTACCTGCCCGCAATATACGTCTACATTTAATAACGTTGTATTTTTCTGGACAGAATGAGGCAGACATGCATTGTTTTATATTATTCTAAACAGTGATAAAGTCTGCACTCAATCAGCACTGCATACCTTATTATTATGACAATAGAGAAGGCTTTAAGAACTCAAATACACCATAGCTTGATGCAGTCGTGTTTATTGTCTTCGTTTCATCAGTCAAAGCGTTTCTATCTTCAGTTTATCCTACATCGCTAACTTCACATTAGGGCTAAGGATTACTTCTCTGAGGGAAATGTGGAGTTTCTGCTCAAGGGCGCCCTCTGGCTTCCAGTATGAATGAAAGTTTGGGTAACAAATATGAAAAATAATACTTCTCTCTAAATAAATTTATATGACAACCCATATGTTTTTCTCCAATGTACAGTTTTTCCCCCACAGTGGATGCATAAGAGGCTCATATTTCATATTAAATACATAGACTTTAAGAAATTTATATCACAGATAAAAAGCACAGAATTTCTTTCTTTTTTTATTTTATTTTTTACAATAAATCTTTAGACCTTTCTAATGATTTTTAGTCATAGGCTGTCTGCATATTAACAGGTAACCCAGCAGGTTTTTTTTGTAAAATAAGTTTTCTGTAAAATATAAATGTTATTTTATTAGTATTATTATTATATTGTTATATTTATTCTTAAATACTCTATTTTTTTATTTTTTAATAATTAAAATGTTATTGTAATAGTAATATTTCTAATTTTGTTAAATATTTGTATTTATTGAATATAATCATTATTATTAGTCTCGTTAATATATAAACATTAATATATAAAATGTTATATGCATACACTTTTCATTTGTAAAAAATAAATTTAAAAAATTGCATTTTAACCAGAATAATCGCAATTAGATATCTTCCCCAAATCGTGCATCCCTAGTTTATCCTATCTCCCTAGTGCATCCCCTGTTCAATCTCTATTAGGCTATTAATATGCTGTTTTGTAATCTATTCTATTTGAGGGCAAGTTTGTTTTAGCCTATTTTCATTTTGGGCCTAAGGTTTTGGGCATTTGGCACGTTGTTGGCTGTGGAGGGTTACTAATGTCATTGCTTTTTTTATTATTTCTTTGATTTAAATAATTTTGGTAATGCGTCGTATAGGTCTTAAATTTCAATCTTTATGGTCTTAAAATGTCTTAAAAAGGTCTTAAATTTGACTTTCTGAAACCTGCAAGAACCCTGACACACACACACACACATATATATATATACAGGTGCTGGCCATATAATTAGAATATCATCAAAAAGTTGATTTATTTAACTAATTCCATTCAAAAAGTGAAACTTGTATATTATATTCATTCATTACACACAGACTGATATATTTTAAATGTTTATTTCTTTTAATTTTGATGATTATAACAGACAACTAAGGAAAATCCCAATTTCAGTATCTCATAAAATTAGAATATTACTTAAGACCAATACAAAGAAAGGATTTTTACAACCCCAAATCAGAAAAAGTTGGGACAGTATGGAAAACGCAAAAAAAAAAAAAAAAAAGTAATTTCTAAATTTACTTTGACTTGTATTTCATTGCAGACAATATGAACACAAAATATTTCATGTTTTGTCTGGTCAACTTCATGTCATTTGTAAATATGCATCCTTTCCTGTCATTCAGACCTGCAACATATTTTAAAAAAAGTTGGGACAGGAGCAATTTAGGGCTAGTAATGAGGTAAAATGGTTAAATAATGATGTGATATGAAACAGGTGATGTCAACAGGTGATTGTAATTATGATTTGGTACAAAAGCAGCATCCAAGACAGGTCTAATCCTTTAGGAGCAAAGATGGGCCGAGGATCGCCAGTTTGCCAACAAATACGTGAGAAAATTATTGAAATGTTTAAAAACAATGTTCCTCAAAGAAAGATAGGAAGAGATTTGGATATTTCACATTCAACAGTGCATAACATAATGAAAAGATTCAAGGAATCTGGAGGAATTTCAGTGCGTAAAGGACAAGGGCGCAAGCCTAAGCTGAACAACCGTGATCTCCGATCCCTCAGGCGGCACTGCATCAAGAATCGTCATTCATCTATAAGCGATATCACCACATGGGCTCAGGACTACTTTGGCAAACCTTTGTCAAGTACCACAATACGTAGTTACATCCACAAATGCCAGTTAAAACTGTACTGTGCCAAAAGGAAGCCCTATGTTAACAGTGTCCAGAAGCGCCGTCGACTTCTCTGGGCTCGGAGGCATCTGGGATGGACCATCACACAGTGGAAACGTGTACTGTGGTCAGATGAATCAGTATTTCAGGTATTTTTTGGGAGGAATGGACGCCGTGTGCTCCGGACCAAAGAAGAAAAGGATCATCCAGACTGTTACCAGCAACAAGTCCAAAAGCCAGGGTCTGTCATGGTATGGGGTTGTGTCAGTGCCCTTGACAAAGGTAACTTGCACTTCTGTGAAGGCACCATTAATGCTGAAAAGTACAAGTCCATGCATATTTCAACAAGACAATGCAAAACCACATTCTGCACACATTACAAAGTCCTGGCTGCGGAGGAAGAGGGTACGGGTACTTGACTGGCCTGCCTGCAGTCCCGACCTGTCTCCAATAGAGAATGTGTGGCGCATTTTGAAGCGCAAAATGCGACAACGAAGACCCCATACTGTTGCCCACCTTAAGACTTGTTTGCAGGAAGAATGGGACAAAATTACACCTGAAACACTTGGTGTCTTCAGTCCCTAAACGTCTTTTAAATGTTGTGAAAAGGAATGGCAACATTACAAAGTGGTAAATGCTTTACTGTCCCAACTTTTTTTTTAAATGTGTTGCAGGTCTGAATGACAGGAAAGGATGCATATTTACAAATGACATGAAGTTGACCAGACAAAACATGAAATATTTTGTGTTCATATTGTCTGCAATGAAATACAGGTCAAAGTAAATTTAGAAATCACTTCTTTTTCTTTTTTTTGCGTTTTCCATACTGTCCCAACTTTTTCTGATTTTGGGTTGTAGAAATCTTGGCCAACTGAAAAGTATGAACATGAAATATATGAGCATGTACAGCACTCAATACTTAGTTGGGGCTCCTTTTGCCTGAATTACTGCAGCAATGCGGTGTGGCATGGAGTCGATCAGTCTGTGGCACTGCTCAGGTGTTATGAGAGCCCAGGTTGCTCTGATAGTGGCCTTCAGCTCTTCTGCATTGTTGGGTCTGGCATATCGCATCTTTCTCTTCACAATAC
The DNA here is from genome assembly GCF_949357685.1 of Gobio gobio. Taxonomy (NCBI): domain Eukaryota; kingdom Metazoa; phylum Chordata; class Actinopteri; order Cypriniformes; family Gobionidae; genus Gobio; species Gobio gobio. Next base: position 29,914,338 of record NC_137104.1, on the reverse strand, counting down.
CCCATAGATTTTCTATGGAGTTAAGGTCAGACGAGCTTGCTGGCCAATTAAGAACAGGGATACCATGGTCCTTAAACCAGGTACTGGTTGCTTTGGCACTGTGTGCAGGTGCCAAGTCCTGTTGGAAAATGAAATCTGCATCTCCATAAAGTTGGTCAGCAGTAGGAAGCATGAAGTGCTCTAAAACTTCCTGGTATACGGCTGGGTTGACCTTGGACCTCAGAAAACACAGTGGACCAACACCAGCAGATGACATGGCACCCCAAACCATCACTAACTGTGGAAACTTTACACTGGACCTCAAACAACGTGGATTGTGTGCCTCTCCACTCTTCCTCCAGACTCTGGGACCCTGATTTCCAAAGGAAATGCAAAATTTACTTTCATCAGAGAACTTTGGACCACTCAGCAGCAGTCCAGTCCTTAGCCTAGTCTTTAGCCCAGGCCAGACACTTCGGACGCTGTCTGTTGTTCAAGAGTGGCTTGACACAAAGAATGCGACAGCTGAAACCCATGTCTTGCATACATCTGTGCGTAGTGGTTCTTGAAGCACTGACTCCAGCTGCAGTCCACTCTTTGTGAATCTCCCCCACATTTTTGAATGGGTTTTGTTTCACAATCCTCTCCAGGGTGCGGTTATCCCTATTGCTTGTACACTTTTTTCTACCACATCTTTTCCTTCCCTTCGCCTCTCTATTAATGTGCTTGGACACAGAGCTCTGTGAACAGCCAGCCTCTTTTGCAATGACCTTTTGTGTCTTGCCCTCCTTGTGCAAGGTGTCAATTGTCGTCTTTTGGACAACTGTCAAGTCAGCAGTCTATGATTGTGTAGCCTACAGAACTAGAATGAGAGACCATTTAAAGGCTTTTCCAGGTGTTTTGAGTTAACTAGCTGATTAGAGTGTGGCACCAGGTGTCTTCAATATTGAACCTTTTCACAATATTCTAATTTTCTGAAATACTGAATTTGGGATTTTCCTTAGTTTTCAGTTCTTATCATCAAAATTAAAAGAAATAAACTTTTGAAATATGTCAGTCTGTGTGTAATGAATGAATATAACATACAAGTTTCACTTTTTGAATGGAATTACGGAAATAAATCAACTTTTTGATGATATTCTAATTATATGACCAGCACCTGTATATGTGCATTTAATAAATCTGAATGTAGTGGAAAAGTTCATTTATTTCAGTAATTCAACTTAAAAGGTGAAACTAATATATTATATAGACTCATTGCATGCAAAGTGAGATATTTCAAGCCTTTATTTGTTATAATTTTGATGATTATGGCTTACAGCTTATGAAACCCCCAAATTCAAAATCTCAGAAAATTAGAATATTGTGAAAGGGTTCAGCTAATTAATCCAAAACACCTGCAAAGGGTTCCTGAGCCTTTAAATCTCAGTCTGGTTCAGTAGAATTCACAATCATGGGGAAGACTGCTGACCTGATAGTTGTGCAGAAAATCATCATTGACACCCTCCACAAGGAGGGAAAGCCTCAAAAGGTAATTGCAAAAGAAGTTAGATGTTCTCAAAGTGCTGTATCAAAGCACATTAATAGAAAGTTAAGTGGATGGGAAAAGTGTGGAAGAAAAAGGTGCACAAGCAGCAGGGATGACCACAGCCTCGGGAGGATTGTCAGGAAAAGGCCATTCAAATGTGTGGCTGAGCTTCACAAGGAGTGGCTTTAGTTACTGCATCAAGAGCCACCACACACACACGGATCCTGGACATGAGCTTCAAATGTGGTCAGAAGCGTCTTAACTGGGCTAAAGAAAAAAAAAACTGGTCTGCTGCTCAGTGGTCCAGCCCTCTCTTCTGATGAGAGCAAATTTTGCATCTCATTTGGAAACCAAGGTCCCAGAGTCTAGAGGAAGAATGGAGAAGCACACCTTTTCAGTGGCTCAGTGGTACAGTGGTACAGTGTAGGTTGTATATAAACCGGAAGGTTGGTGGTTCAATCCCCGGTTCCACCTGTCCAAGTGTCCATGAGCAAGACACCTAACCCCGACGAGCTGGATGGCGCCTTGCATGCCTGACACCGCCGTCGGTGTATGAATGGGTGAATGTGAGGCAATATGTAAAGCGCTTTGGATGGCCATGGGTCTGTTGAAAGCGCTATATAAATGCAGTCTATTTACAATCCAAGATGCTTGAAGTCCAGTGTGTCTGTGTTGGTTTGGGGAGCCATGTCATCGGCTGGTGTTGGTCCACTGTGCAGCCCAAGTCCAGAGTCAATGCATCCGTCTACCAGGACATTTTAGAGCACTTCATGCTTCCTTCAAGCAGACAAGCTTTATGGAGATGCTGAAAACACTGTAAGCCGTGACACCTCCCCTCTTAAAACAGAGACCCCTAAAAGGGAACTCTGCAAACAAAAAACAAAAAAACTACAACAACCAAGTATGCATAAATTCGTGGCTCATGTACAAATGACACTTACCCCTTTTCTTCTCATCACCTACCCAACTCCATCTTTTAGTATTCTCAGGCGCCTTGAAAACACTAAAACAGATAAATCTAAGATCAAGGGCAAATGACATTTTACACAGTTGGGTTTTATTCATCCACCGGAGAACGGGACAAAGCATCCGCCATAACATTGTCTCGCCCCCGAATATGGCGAATCTCCTAACTATATGGCTGTAATAATATAGCCCAACGAATAAGCCGTTGGTTAGGGCTTCGTAATGATTGTAAGAAAGTGAGTGGATTATGGTCTGAAAAAACAACCACAGGCATTGAACCACCACCCACATACACATCGAAGTGCTGCAGTGCCCACACCAAAGCCAATGTTTCTTTTTCGATTGTAGAATAATTTGATTGATATGAATTAAACTTCTTCGAAAAATAACTAACTGGCCTATCAACCTCATTATCGTCCTTTTGCATTAGTACAGCTCCTGCACCAACCTTACTTGCGTCTACTTGGATCTGAAACGCTCGATCCCACCGAGGCGCCACTAACACTGGAGCAGTGCTCAGCAGAAGTTTTGCATTCGGAAACCAGCCTGACAACCAGGAGACCATTCAAACTTATTTTTAGCCTTTAACAGCTCAGTAAGTGGGGCAACTACAGTCGAGAAGTTTGCACAAAAACCACGATAATATCCATTCATGCCTAGGAATCTCATTAGCTCCTTTTTAGTAGTTGGAGCGGGGAAACTATCGATTGCTCGTACCTTTTCCCGTACCGGACGTACTTCTCCCTGTCCCACCACTTTTCCCAAATAAGTCACCGTGACTTTCACAAACTCACACTTCGCTAGATTTATAGTTAACTTGGCGTCTACAAGATGAGCAAACAGAGCGTGCAACCGACAGAGCTGTTCGTCCCACGTCTGACTATATACCACAACGTCATCTAGGTACACGGCACATCCTTCCAATCCTGAGACAACCCGATTCATAAGGCGCTGGAAGGTAGCTGGAGCGTTTCGGAGACCGAAACTCATGACATTATAGGAATATAACCCCGAAGGGGTAATAAAAGCCGAGACTTCTTGTGCACGAGGAGTTAAAGGAACTTGATAATACCCCTTTAAAAGGTCGATTTTAGTTACGAACTTAGCTGACCCTACGGAGTCAACACAATCTTCCATCCGCGGAAGCGGAATAGAGTCAGGCTTCATAACGCTATTTAATTTTCTATAGTCAGTACAAAATCTGTACGTCTCATCTGGTTTTGCGACCAAAATGCATGGTGACGACCAACTGGAATAAGATGGTTTCGCAAGCCCAGCATTTATCAAGTACTTTACCTCAGCTTCCAAAAATTTCTGCTTTTCAGGATGAACACGAAAAAACCTCTGTTTAACAGGCAAAGAGTCTACAACATCAATATCGTGATATATCAGATCAGTACACGAAGGCGTATCGGAGAAAAGTGACAAAAACTCTGTTATCAAACTGATCAGTTGCTCACGACTTTCTTCGGGCAAATGTTCCAACAACACATCCAATTTATCCAGTTGTTCAGAATTACAAAGTCGGGGTTGAACAATACAATCAGACGTAATGTTCTCGCCCTCAGTGCAATTGGACAATTGGACTCACCCCTGACACAATCGCCATAGGCTTGACTTCAGCACCAGGGACAGCGTTTTCACGTGAGCGGCAGAAATACGGTTTCAACAGGTTCACGTGAGTTTGGCGTCGAAACAATATAATTTTGATCCGTTACCCGTTTCAGGACGCTATAAGGTCCTGCAAATCTTGCCAAGAAAGATGACCCAGTAACAGGAAGCAAGAGTAAAACTTCATCGCCGGGGCTAAATTCACGACACTCGGACTGACGATCAAACCAGGTCTTCATTTTCAGCTGTGCTTTGACTAGATTTTCACTGGCCAATTTACCTGCAAGGTATAGTCTACGTTGAAAAACATTAACATAATCCAAGATATTTACAGGCATTTCAGTTTCGGTCACGTTATCTCTCAAAAGTGACGGGCCTCTTACCTTGTGTCCAAACACCAAATCGTTAGGGCTAAAACCAAGGCTCTCTTGAACAACTTCGTGTCCGGCTAACATCAACCAAGGAAGCCCCTCTTCCCAATCTTCATTCAGTTCATTACAATACGCTCTCAACAGTTGTTTTAACGTTTGATGAAAACGTTCGAGAGCTCCCTGGCTTTCAGGATGATACGCACTACTTTTATGTTTCACACGCAGTTGTTTCAAAACCTGGTCAAACATACGAGAAGCAAAGTTGGTTCCTCTGTCAGTTTGAATAACTTTTGGAATACCAAAAACGGAAATAAACTGAGACAGAGCTTTTACCACAGATTTGGTGGAAATTGTTCGCAGGGGATACGCAGCAGGATAGCGAGTTGTCTGACACATGACAGTGAGTAAATAATTAGAACCTGCCTTCGACGGATTAAACGGCCCAACACATTCAATGGTAAGATACTCAAAAGGATTTGCTCACAGCAGGAATGAGAAACAACGGTGCTGGAGCCAAAACCTCATTTGGTTTACCTACCATTTGACAAGTGTGGCACGTCTTAATAAATCTCGCCACATCTCTTTTTAATCGAGGCCAGAAAAAATAGCACATTACACTATGATATGTTTTCTTAACCCCTAAATGCCCAGCGATATCCCCGTGAGTAGTTTTCAGCACCAACTCACGCAATCAATCCAGAACAACAATCTGAAATATGGGTTCCCCCACAACACGATCATTACAAGACATCCACTTGCGGACTAAGACACCGTTACTCAGGAAATAACCAGAAGCCAAGCTTTCAATTTCTTTATGGGACTTAACAGACGCAAACAATGTCTTCAACCCGGCGTCTTTTCCCTGAGCAAAAATTAGCTCATCACGGGAAATCGATGAAGGCAACACAGACAAGTTGACTGGATCAAAGGGAGATTTTTCTATTTCACCATCACTCTGGGACCCATTTTTCCAGTACTCATGGCTCGAGTTAAAAAAACCTTGGGAAAATCTTGGACACTCTTATCTGCCTCTGCAGACAAATTTGGATTTGTTTTCACCATTGGAGGTACCACCCCACACACAATTTCCGGGCAAATTATTTCCTAAAATCACATCTACACCTTCCATGGGTAATGAAGGTCGCAACGCAATTTCAACTTCCCCACGCGCCAGTTCAGAATCCAACTGAACCCTATGCAAAGGAGCAGAGAATATGTCTAACCCAATTCCTTGGGTCAGAACACTATTCCCTGTACTAGATCGAGGAGAAAAATTCCACTTTGAGTCTAAAATAAAGGATTCAGAAGACCCTGTGTCGCGCAGAATACTTATGGGTACTTTAACTGAACAGTTAACCAAAGAAACATACCCCGTGGTAATAAAAGGACCATAATCTGCCTGGGACCCTCCGTACTTATCTGCATTTTGATTTTTCCTTCCATCAGAGATTCCCCCAACCCATGATGTTTCGTCAGGAATAAGAGCTGACGCAAGCCCAACAGCTTTAGTACTGGCCTTATACTTGCCTTTCAACACCGGCATTCCTTTTTCCAGTGGCCCTTTTCCAGGCAATACCTACAAGTGGAATTTGGATCTATTTTTCTATTAGGTCTATACTCTGCCTTTAACAACGTCGGTTGTTTCTTAAAATGACTTTCAAAGTGATGATCTTTTTGATAGAAACCAGAATTTTTGTGAATCAACACTAATTCGTCAGCTAAAACTGCTGCTTTAGCTGCGGTTTTCACCTTTTGTTCATTTATGTACGTCACTATCCGCTCAGGAATAATATCTTTGAACTGCTCCAAAATTATCAAGTCACAAAGACTCTCAAATGAATCTATTCCTAACGAAGCACACCAACGCTTAAAGTGGGTCACGAGCTCTCACGCCACCTCAACATGAGTTTGCCTTTCTCCCTTTCTCCATCCCCTAAACCGCCGACGATAAGCTTCAGGGACAAGTTCATAATCTGTTCGATCTGCTGCTGAAAGTGAAATAAACACTTCTTGAGCATTGCCTTCAAGAACGCTTTGAAGTAAAAGAGTTCATTCGGCATCATTCCAACCTCTATCATACACAACACTTTCAAACAGAGAGAAAAAAACGTCTAGATTTTTTTCGTTAAACCTAGGCAGCAACTTAGTCATATTTGCAATATTTAATCCCCTATTTGAAACCAGTTGATCACCCGAGGAGTCAACACTAATACTCCCTATTTTCCCCTCTGCAATCAACTTTAAGCGTTCGGCTTCCTGAGCTAACTTAACTTCATGAACCTTTTGCTCACTCTTAAATTTCTCAAAGTCCCTTTCATGCTCTCATTCTCCCTCTCTTTTCTAATTCCAGCTGTCTGTCTAGATCGCGTTTCTTACTCTGCTCTCGTTCTCGAATTCTCATTTTTTCCAGTTCTAGCTGTCTGTCTTGATCGCGTTCCTTACTCTGCAGGTTCAAAATTTCTAACTGCTGCTCAAACGTAAACCCGCCCTGCACTCCCGTCCTAACAAGTGGCGTTGACGTACCGTCTGGTGAAACCACTTCCTCTGATTGTGCATCTGCAGTTAAAATCATCCTCTCTACTAACTTCTCTTTTACCACATCCCGAAAATGTTTGACCTTTATACCTTTTGTTACCGCTACCTCAAAATTTCTGCAATTTCTCCAACGTAGGAGCAGCCAAAAGATCTAAACTTCACGTTTAACCATATATTTTCCACTCAAATCAAAACTGACTACCGTTCTCTCTCACCCAATTTCCTGAGATCACAACCCAGATGAACAAACAATGCACAAAGACTAGTGCAAGGCAGATAGCACCATAATGCCAGAAGAAATTAAGAGCCGTCCCGTATCTAACTAAGAAATCAACTAAATAAACTCACCCCTAGTCTTCAGCACGCCCACATGCAGCTCAACGGCTAATCCGTCTACCCGTGTCCGACGTGCCAAAAACAACAAACTAAAACAAAAAAATAAAATTAAAAACAGCGTCACCGCTCTTCCACCTACCACGGGAGTTCACGTGGCTCTGCCGATCTTATCAGACCAATTAATTCTTCTTGGCAATTATAGTACAAATCTGTCTTACCTCTAGTCATGCACAACAGAAATCGACCCCGCCAAAGTCCCAATACTTTAACTGCAGGACGTTGTTTTCCTCTCCAGCCCCAGCAAATTACCAAATCAAAAAACCCAAACAAAAACAAATTTCCAATGTTCCATGTTGCTTTATCCCCAAGAATAATTTTAATCAAAATATTACTTACCAAATAATCAAAACTCATCCAATTAACTCCTATAATTATTACCGAATAGAGTTAACACAATTTGACTGAGCCTCTCTCAGTTGAATAGGCGAGCCCCCATTATGTTACGTCCACCTGGCTCAAGGTGAAGCAACATAAGACAAGGGGAGGCCACACATGGAACTCAATTTAACAAATAAACATTTAATAGAAAATAAGTCAAAGTAATAATACAACAACTCAATTAAATAAAGAAAAGAAAAACAATCTGGAACTGAAGAGGAAAAGATGAACGACCACAGTCCAACTCCGGCATTCCTTTTGTATTCGCGGTCTCTTGACTCAAGTGCAATCACCACACCTGTTCCTGACGCTCACTCTAGAACATGGAACAACGCAACCTGGTGGAAAAACACTGTAGGCCGTGATTATATATATATATATATATATATTAGGGGTGTAACGGTTCGCGTATTCGTACCGAACGGTTCACGGGGTGAGTTCCAAATGGAATCAGTATTCCCTATTTGATCATCCCTATGTGAGCAGGACACGCGTGTGCCGTATGTAGCAGTTTGGAATGCACTTGGCAAAGGGAGCGGCGTAATTTCCTCATTATCTTCAGCTGGGATGTTCCCGTGACAATGCAGCGCCAGCATAAATAAATATACAATTCATATTTTTAAGAGTTATATTACTTTTTATATACAGTATTACAAAGCATATTTTATAAACATTTTAAAATAAAAAATGTTTATTTTTATTTGCAACAGTTAGGCTAAAAAAAAGAAAATGATGCAGATAAAACTGCGACATCTGCTGCAGTGTTGCCAAGTTCATACATGCCCGCAGGTTGAAGCGACCCCAATTGTGTGATATTTAGCACCGGGAATGCATATTTCAGCAGGAAACCCTGCCAAAAAGACATATATTTTACCCCCCATAAGAGATTTTTACCAAAAAAACCCCACTGAAATGAGACTGGGCTTGTTTTGGGCTAGTTTTGAGTAGCGATTGGGCGGGTTTTGTTGTGAATATCTGGCAACCCTGATCTGCTGACGGACACTGTGCTGCGTTGTCACCGGAACATCCCAGCTGAAGATAATGAGGAATTTACGCCGCTCCCTTTGCCAAGTGCATTCCAAACTGCTACATACGGTACACGTGTGTCCTGCTCACATAGGGATGATCAAATAGGGAATACTGATTCCATTTGGAACTCACCCCGTGAACCGTTCGGTACGAATACACGAACCGTTACACCCCTAATATATATATATATATATATTAGTATATGTGTGTCTTGTCTATATATATATATATATTAGTATATGTGTGTCTTGTCTTTCTTTGTATCACAAAGTTGTATTGTATTTTTTTTGTAATGCGTAATGAGTGAATTTGTACTGTTGAAATTTGTCATACAGATAAAGTGCAGGCTTGTGTATTTTCAATCATTGTCATCAAAATCGTAGCCATAGTTTAGTTCTGAAAATACTGACAGCATTGTCAGTTGACAAGCATTTTGACTTGTTTGTGACCAATGACACAAGCACTTGTCATTCTGATGGCACTGATATGTTAATCAGTTTTGAGACATGAAGGATTTTGAGCCAGTTACAGGCCTTTGTGAGTAATCCATTGTGTGGTGCTGTTTGTACGAATTGTTTTGAGAAATGTACTTACTGTTTAGCAAATCTTAAGGAAGATTTAAGAAATGTACCAAAGCGACTGAAAAAAACAGAAAGTGCAATTTCTGTCACTGCTGTGAACTGACCACTGCATAGAATATGAATAATATGAGCTTAGTAATATGAGCTACTATTTAGCTTACACACTAAACGTGGTACTTGAGGCCCACTCAGTGAAACCTTCACTCATGTACCTAATCTTCAGGCCAAGTCTGTAAAACTGCACACACATTATTTGCATTATACTCAGTTTGCAATTGTAAAACAAACTTATTGCAAAATGCTTAACAGTTAGACAAAAAAGGAGCCATAGTTTCAGAAATTGTGTGTATGCAAAAAACACTAGTGTAACAATATGTGTAACAAATTGAAATTTTTGGCCTGCAGGGGGTGCCAATGGTCTGGCTCAATCTCCAGACCATTGGCACCCCTGCAGGCCAAAAAATTAAATTTGTTACACAAATTGTTACACTAGTGTTTTTTGCGTACACTTTTTTTGCTTTTTTTTTTTTGTTAGGTCGGTAAATCCAGGCTTGAGCTCAACTTTTCCGGTTAAAGCATTAAAATAACGGCAGAACCACAATATTTTCTAAATAACAAAATTGTGTGATGCAAGGTGGTAAATAATTTTGCGCACTGATGGTGTCTGTACTCAAGCTGAACTCGGTGCTCAGATGTGTCCAGATAAGTCCAGTTCTTAAATTTTTTTGCAGTTATCCATGAGAAAGAGTAAAGTGTCTTATCATGTTGTGTGTGTGTGTGTGTGTGTGTGTGTGTGTGTGTGTGTGTGTGTGTGTGTGTGTGTGTGTGTGTGTGTGTGTGTGTGTGTGTGTGTGTGTGTGTGTGTGTGTGTGTGTGTGTGTGTGTGTGTGTGTGTGTGTGGCATGTAGAAACCAAAGAAGCCAGCATCTGAGGATGAAGATGATGATGACGCAGGTGTGAACAGCTTCAGCCGTATGGACTCAGGCAGAGATCGATCCGGTCGAACCAAGAAAGAAGTCAAATATTTCGCTGAATCTGATAATGATGATGATGACGACGATGATATGTTTGACTAGAAAACACACTCACACTCAGTCCAGAAAAATGCTTGTTGAAGAACAGGTTCTCTGTCTTCTACCCAGCAGAATTTTGTACATTTTACCCTCCATTTTAATTTTAGTTTTTTTATTGTGATGTTGAATTCTTTCTACGGTGTAGCTGTTTTACTCTTTTTATTGTTATTGCTATATTATTATTATTATTATTATTATTATTGGATTATTGTTATGATACATTGACAATGTTGTTTTTTTATCTTTGAATTGTATTTGTCCTGAGCAGCTTTTAGAGATTTAGACCGCTGTGCTTTAGCACCTTTAATGGTTCAACGTTAGAGATGACTTACCTTTTTGAGATGACTTGGAAATAAACATGAAATGTAAATTATTTGTTGGTCTCAAACATTTTGCAGCATTTTAGTGGTACTATACAAGTCAATACAAGTTTAGCTCTATGTGACATGATGTTTATTACCACAGAAATTAATCATCCTGCGGTTTTTAAAAACAAGATGTGACGCAGAACCAGAAGTTGATCTGCATAGAAAAGTAATCCAAGGATGCAAAAATTTTGATTTAGATTTGATTTGATTTAGACAACTATAACAGCACAACATTTAGCATTGTGAATGAAACAACCTACACATGGAGCATCCAAGTACTTCCAAACGTTTTAAAATAAATAAATTTTTATTGTTTTGCCAGAAGAGTTCATTGTAAAGGCAATGGTAAACATAAACAAAAGCACTGTTAATGTCCAAAAAGAGAGATAAAACAGGAATTTACAATTGGATACAAACACTCAGGATTCTGATCGAAAATATTCTTGATTTTTCATTATCTAAACTCCTTGTGTCCACAAGGTTTAAACAAGCTGTTATTTACTAATTTCATCCATAAGAGGTTTATTTTTTAGAAAAACAAAAATGTTTTGTAAATGTTAAAGGGCTGTACCATCATAGGTTCAATTTGGGCCAACTTTGTGTTTGACAGTTGACTGCCTTTCAATGAGAAATCAACAAGATGAAAACAAATCTTCTAACATTTGTAGAACATGTTGGTTTTGGTCTCTATCTTGGGTTCAGAGCTCATGTAAGCTCGTAAAGAGCTTCCTTTTTTTTCATCAAATAGGAAGTGATACATTTGTATTTTTTTGTACAGAGACCAGCAAACAAATGCAACCGTGTCGACATACAGTATGACAACAGCAAAATTATGTTTCCTATTATTAAAGAAATAACACACAAGCAAACTGTTGCATCTCTGCCATGACACAAGCTTAGAACAATATCACATTCAGCATAAAGCATTATTGAACAATCCAGATAAGATGCCTGGACCCTCAGCAGTGGAAGCATGCAAGGTCATTTTTATAAAGATTAACAAGGCACATTTGATAACCCTTGTTACCAAATTAGATTTTTCTAAGCAAGTTTTGAACTTGGATCTCTTGCGACATATAGTTATGATAGTTGCTAACTCAGTCAAACACAATGTCAACTAGATAGAAAAAAAAACAGTCCTCTTTTTTTCTGTGTAACAAAGCATAAAGGGTACACATTTCAAAGGATCCAGCTTTCATAGCTTACGGTTTTAATGAGCAAAGATTGTAGACGCATGAGGGAATTGTGGGTGGCGTGGGGTTTTAGTAAAGGCATTCGTTAGCTGTTTAATTTGTTAACTTCAAAGACACATGCTGCTCCAACAAAAACAAAGCAAGATGTGGAGCAAAAACGTCTCTGTTACGTATGGTCACCCTCGTTCCCTGAAGGAGGGAACGGAGACGTACGTCGGACGTACCGACGAATTGGGATCACTTCTGGGAGACCCTATCAGTTTCGAGCTATATAGAACCGGCCAATGAACAATTGGCGTGCAAGATTTGCATCTCGCGCTCCGCCCTGCACTGCGGGTATAAACAGGAAGCGAGAGCGAATGCACGCTGTTTTTCACTGATGAGCCAAACTTAGTGACTCGACCTGCAGTGATGGTACAGCAACTGTGGCAACGGGACGTACGTCTCTGTTCCCTCCTTCAGGGAACGAGGGATACCATACGTAACCGAGACGTTCCCTTTCAGAAAAGCGCACGTATCCGTCTACCATAGGGGAGGGAATGGCGCAGCAAGCCGACACTAGAACAGGCACTTCGGTGTTACTGACTATGGGAAGTGAGCACACAGGAAGATACCGGCTCTACACGGAGGCTATAGAATCTAGCGAATGTGTTAGGTGTCGCCCAGCCCGCAGCTCTACAAATATCTGTCAGCGATGCGCCACGAGCCAGCGCCCAGGAAGAGGCAACACCCCTAGTGGAGTGGGCTCTTAACCCGAGCGGGCAGGGCACGTCTTGGGACTCATAAGCCAAGACGATGGCATCCACTATCCAGTGGGCCATCCTCTGCTTGGAGACAGCCTTTCCCTTCTGCTGTCCTCTGTAACAGACGAAGAGCTGCTCTGAGGTCCTGAAGCTTTGGGTTCTGTCCACGTAAGTCCAGAGAGCACGGACTGGACAGAGAAAAGCTAGGGCTGGGTCTGCCTCCCCCGAAGGCAGCGCTTGCAGGCTCACCACTTGGTCCAGGAAGGGAGTAGTGGGAACCTTGGGCACATATCCAGGCCGGGGTCTCATGATCACATGAGAGTTACCGGGCCCAAATTCCAGGCACGATTCGTCGACCGAAAATGCCTGCAGGTCCCCAACCCTCTTAATGGAGGCCAACGCAGTCAGGAGTATTGTCTTTAATGACAAGATTTTCAACTCAGCTGACTGCAAAGGCTCAAAGGGCGCTCTCTGTAGTGCAGTTAGCACCAGAGTTAAGTCCCAAGAGGGTAAGGAGGGAGGCCGAGGCGGATTTAGTCTCCTCGCCCCCCTCAGGAACCTGACGATCAGATCGTGCTTACCTAGAGATTTTCCATCTACTAGCTCATGATTAGTGGCGATAGCGGCAACATCGACTTTGAGGGTGGAGGGAGACAGCCTTCGCTCCAACCCATCTTGTAGAAAGGAAAGCACAGACCTGATCGAACATCTTCGGGGGTCTTCTCGGCGAGAAGAGCACCAATCGACGAACAGGTTCCACTTCAACGCATAGAGGCGCCTCGTAGAGGGGGCTCTAGCGGAAGCGATGGTGTCAACTACCGCTTGCGGTAGGTCACCTAGAACCTCTGCGTCCCGTCCAGGGACCAGACATGGAGTTTCCAGAGGTCTGGACGCGGGTGTCATAGGGTGCCCCGTCTCTGAGTCAGGAGGTCCTTCCTCAGAGGAATGGGCCAAGGAGGTGCTGTCGTGAGGAGCACTAGTTCCGGGAACCAAGTGCGGTTGGGCCAATACGGAGCGACCAACAGGACTTGCTCCTCGTCCTCCCTGACTTTGCACAGTGTCTGTGCAAGAAGGCTCACTGGGGGAAACGCATACTTGCGTTCTTCCCGGGGCCAGCTGTGGGCCAGGGCATCCGACCCGAGGGTTCCCTCGGTCAATATATAAAACCACTGACAGCGGGTCGTCTCTGGGAGGCAAACAGGTCTACCTGTGCGGCCCCGAAACGACTCCAGATCAGCTGGACCGCCTGGGGATGGAGTCGCCACTCTCCCGGAAGCACCGGCTGACGTGACAGCTCGTCGGCTGCACGATTGAGCAGGCCCGGAATGTGAATGGCACGAAGCGACCTCAGATGCTTCTGACTCCAAAGGAGGAGATGGCGGGCGAGTTGTGACATGCGACGGGAGAGTAGACCACCCTGTTTGTTGATGTACGCTACGGCCGCAGTGTTGTCCGTCCGGACCAGAACGTGCTTGCCTCTGAGCGGCACTTCGAAGCGGCTGAGTGCAAGACGAACTGCTAACAACTCGAGGCAATTGATATGCCATTGCAGTTGAGGCCCCGTCCACAGACCCGAAACTGCAAGCCTGTTGTACGTGGAACCCCAACCCGTGGATGAGGCATCCGTGGAGACAACGGAGTGCCTGGACACTTGTTCTAGGGGAACTCCCGCCCGTAGGAACGAAGGGTCCGACCAGGGGCTGAAGGTTTGGCGGCACCTCGGAGTCACTTGGACGCGGAGGAATCCGCTGTGCCACGCCCATCTCGGGACTCGGTCGTGTAGCCAGCGTTGAAGCGGTCTCATATGAAGCAACCCGAGCGGCGTTACTGCGGCTGCGGATGCCATATGCCCCAGGAGCCTCTGAAAATGTTTCAGTGGTGCCGCTGTCCTGCCTTTGAACGAATTCAAGCAGTTCAACACTGACTGGACGACTGTCATGGCGACCGAGTCTATCTCCATACCGAGAAAAGAGATCCTCTGTGCGGGACAGAGTTTGCTCTTCTCCCAGTTGACCCGAAGTCCCAACTGGCTGAGGTGACTGAGCACCTTGTCCCTGTGTTCGCACAACTGCTCTCTCGACTGGGCAAGGATCAGCCAGTCGTCGAGGTAGTTGAGGATGCGAACATCATGCTCTCTCATGGGAGCAATGGCCGCCTCCGCAACCTTCGTAAAGACGCGGGGCGACAGGGACAGGCCGAAGGGTAAGACGCTGTACTGATATGCCCGTCCCTCGAACGCGAAGCGCAGAAAGGGCCGGTGTCGAGGGAGAATCGAGACATGAAAGTACGCGTCCTTCAGGTCGATCGCTGCAAACCAATCTTGGGGACGGATGCACCTGAAGATGCGCTTCTGCGTTAGCATCCTGAACGGCAGCCTGTGAAGGGACCGGTTCAGGAATCGCAGGTCCAAGATCGGTCGTAACCCGCCGCCTTTCTTGGGTACAATAAAGTAAGGGCTGTAGAACCCGGACTTCATATCGGCTGGAGGGACCGGCTCTATCGCGTCCTTCGCCAGTAGGACTGCGATCTCCGCCCTGAGCACGGGGGCGTTCGCCTCCACTACAGTCGTGAAGTGAACGCCCCTGAACTTGGGGGGACGCCGGGCGAACTGAATCGCATAGCCGAGTCTGATGGTACGGATGAGCCACCGAGACGGGCTGGGAAGCGCTAGCCAGGCTCCCAGACTCCGAGCAAGGGGGATCAACGGCACCACAGACGTACCCGCAGCGGGGCAGCGAGGCGGAACGCAGGGATCCGGCTCGGACGGCATGGGAGCGGTCCGAGGCGGGATCTGAGTGTGCTGTGCAACACTTACCTGCGTCTGCGGAGGGGTGAGGGTGGCGAGGCATAGGAGCGTCGACCACCGCCAAGCGCGCTCTCTTGGCACCCAGAGATATTGGAAACTGCTCTTTTATTGAAGTTTTGGGTGAACAGAATTCAAACAAAAGATTCTCCCCCGGCCCTCCTCTGGGGGAGGGAGTGGTGCTGCAGCCATCTCCCGAAGAGCAGTTTCCTCCATCTCTGGGCGGCCCGTCTAAGGGTCGCTTGCGACGACGCTTGCCACCTGGCTTGGCAGCGGGCTGGACATCCTTCCCACGGCCGGCCCCACGCCGTCGGCTGGTGTTAGGCTGCTGTGGTGCCTTGGCGGGGGCGGAGGCGGCGGCGGGTGGACGTCAGAGGCGACGAGCAGTCGGAGGCGGTGCCACCGGCGGCGGGTTGGAGGCAGCAGCGGGCCGCCGGGGCAGGATGTGCTTGACGGCCTCCGTCTGCTTCTGGGCGGCCGAGAACTGCTGGGCAAAGCTCTCGACCGCGTCGCCGAACAACCCAGCCGACGAGATGGGGGAGTCTAGGAACCAATATTTATCGGTCTCCCTCATGTCGGCCAGGTTGAGCCAGAGATGATGCTCCTGGACCACAAGCGTGGACATCGCCTGACCGATGGAACGGGCGGTGACTTTCGTCGCCCGGAGGGCGAGGTCCGTCGCCGTCCGGAGCTCCCAGAGGAGCTCTGGGTCAGGCCTACCCTCGTGCATGTCAAGGAGTGCTTGGGCCTAGTGGACCTGAAGCAACGCCATGGCATGCAGGGTGGACGCAGCCTGTCCACAAGCCTTGTAAGCCTTCCCAGTCAGACCGGAGGAGAACTTACAGGCTCGGGACGGGAGACGTGCGTCACCGCGCCAGTTGGAGGCGGTCGCCGGACACAGTTGCATCGGGACGGCGCGCTCCACTGGCAGGATCCCCACGTGACCCTTGGCTGGTCCACCATCGAGGGTAGTGAGGGGGGAGGAGTCACTCGGTCGGTTTCTGGCTGAAAAAGGTGCCGTCCACGACCTCGTGAGCTCCTCATGCACCTCCGGGAAGAAAGGTGTCGGGGCGGGACACTGAGAACCAGCGCGACCCGCCCCGAGGAACCAATCGTCCAACCTAGAGGGTTCGGGACACAGTGGAGGGTTCCACACGAGCCCTACCCTTTCGGCGGCCCGGGCAAGCACAGTAGTCATCTCGGAGTCGGGGGCAGCCGTTGCCACTCTCCCAGAGGGAGGCAGTACAGCTGACCCTTCATCCTCCGAGGACTGGAACTCCCCCTCCGATGCAGCGATCGACATCTGTTCGTCTGCTGGAGCTCCGAAAGTCACCACTGGCTGCCCATGGGAGGGACCAGCGGGTTCTCTCGGGAGCTCTGCCGGCTGCGGAACCGAGGGAATAGGGGCCTGCGAAGTTTCACTCGCCGGGTTTGCCCTAAACGTGATCCTCAGATCACCCTGGCCATCCAAAGAAGTAGGTCTACCTGGGATGGGTAAGGGGACTCCGCCTCCCCGGAGGTAGGAGAGTCTCGATCTTAGTTCCGAGATAATCATGTTCCCGCAGTGGGAACATGAACTATCCACAAACGCCGCCTCAGTGTGCTGTTTGCCCAAACATGTGAGACAGCGATTGTGACCGTCAGTAGGCGCCAGGGAACGACCGCATCCAGAAACGCATGGGTGGAATGCCATCTTGAAAAAGACGCAGCGTCACCCGTGAAGCTCTTTTGTGAGGAAACGCTCTGTGCTGAAGCACTCAGGGGGAACGCGACAGCGCACGGGGTTTGGTGCAGCCCGTGCCTGTACTCAAAACAGGAAAAACACCCTACCAGACCAACAGAAATGTGTTGCTGTGTAAACAGCAGTTTTTCTCTGTTCACAGAGCAGCTGATGAGTCAGCGCGATCCCGCTGGAATGTGCCGTCTCTCCAACACGCGTCTCTCTCGTTCTCCGGTCTTCTTTCAATAACTCGCTGATAGCAGCTGAATACTTAAAATACGTTTTGAGAGTCCTCTTCAATCGCCGTTTGGCTCTGAAGTGAATGACAGCGTGCATTCGCTCTCGCTTCCAATTTATACCCGCAGTGCGGGGCGGAGCGCGAGATGCAAATCTCGCACGTCAATTGTTCATTGGCCGGTTCTATATATCTCGAAGGTGATAGGGGCTCCCAGAAGTGATACGTCGAACGTGACCGACTGAAAGGGAACTAGATTTTTAATGTAGAGTGATGAAGTACAAAAATGAAAACAAAGATTAATACTGCATATAGTCTAAAGTTTGTAATTCCTTATTCACATTCAGATGAGTGAGTCGGTTCTCCCTTATGACATAAGCAGATGTGCAGTGAGATAATATAATAGGAGAATGTGTTTATAATTGGCCAGTTCACCCAAACATAAAACTCTGCCATCTTTTTCCTCTTTGAGATTTAAAGGGATAGTTCACTCAAAAATGAAAATTACCCCATGATTTACTCATCCTCAAGCCATTAGGTGTACATGACATTCTTCTTTCAGACAAACACAATCAGGAGTTATATTAAAATATGTCCTGGCTCTTCCAAGCATTATAATGGCAGCCCAAAATTTGAAGACCAAAAAAGTACATCCGTCATTTATAAAAGTAATCCACATGGCTAGTGTCACATATCTTGTCTGTCTCTGTTGTTTTTTGTACTTCCTGGTTTCATTTGTCACATGTTCCTTTGTCTGAGTTTCCCGCCACTTGTCTGTTTCCTTAGTTACCCTCGTTAGTCTAGTTCTGTTCAGCTGTGTTTAGTCAATCATCTCCTGTATCACCTGTCCTTCATTTATCCAGTCATCTGTGTTTGTATTTAAGTTCCTCTTTGTTCATTCATTCTTTGTCTGGTCACGTTTATGTAAGGTGTGTTGCTATGTCATATGTCAGTCTCTCCTGAGTCTCCTGAGTATTAAACGTTGTTTGAGTATTCTACTTACCTGTCTTTGCCTTCCTGCCTGAGCACACCCGTAACAGATGACCAGACCAAATACCGACTGCAGCATGGGCCTTATCTCCCGAGACCCAGCTGACCTGCTGATGTCCATCTCCCAGGACCAGCGGCCAATTGAGGAGTACGTCGAGGAGTTCCTCATCTTGGCACACCAGGTACCATGGGGAGATGGGACACTCAAGGGCATTTTTTGGACTGGGCTGGATAACCACCTGTTACGCCAGGCACCTACACCAGCAACCACATGCTCCCTGGCCCAATACCTTGACTATGTGATGTGGCTGAGTGGTTCTCCCCTTAGGGTCGTGAGGTGGATGAGGACACCACCGCCACTCAGTCACAGTCACCCAGTTCCACTCCAGGCCCAGTACAGTGTCCAGTTATGTCTCCAGCCCCAGACCAGCATCCTGTGGGGCCTCCAACCCTCAACCAGCCAGCATTCTCCGCAACACCGGAGAGTGAAGGGTGGTTAATAAACTTTGGGAGCAATCCTACCGCTCCGTGTTTCCTGGACTCCGCTCCAGCCCTCCTGGACTCCGCTCCAGCCTTCCACGAGCCCGCCCCAGGCTTCCACGAGGCCGCCCCAGCCTTCCACGAGGCCGCTCCAGCCTTCCATGAGCCCACTCCAACTCGCAGGACGGCTCCAGCCCACAAGCCTGTCCCATTCCACGAGCCCTTCATTCCACCCCTGAATTTCCCAAAGAAAATTTTGGGGGGGGGGGGGGGGGGCTATGTACCAGTGGGTGGGAAACATGTGGGTGGGGCTCTGGTTCTGCCAAGGCGCCCAAAGACTCCTGTCCCGCCAAGGCGCCCAAAGACTTCTGTCCCGCTTAGGCGCACAACGGCTCCAGACCCGCCCAGGTCTCCTGCTCCGCCCAAGGCTCCAGACCCGCCCAGGTCTCCTGCTCCGCCCAAGGCTCCAGACCTGCCCAGGTCTCCTGCTCCGCCCACGGCTCCAGACCCGCCCAGATCTCCTGCTCCGCCCATGGCTCCCAACCCGCCATGGCCGCCCATGGCTCCACCCTGGAGGCTTCCCAGTCAGGTCCCGGTGCTCCTGCCTCGATGACTCCAGGGTGCCCGCCCCCCCTCCCCAGTTGGTCTATCTACGGCACGAGGACGCGGCTACCGGGAGGGGTGCGTTATGTCACATATCTTGTCTGTCTCTATTGTTTTTTGTACTTCCTGGTTTCATTTGTCACATGTTCCTTTGTCTGGGTTTCCCGCCACTTGTCTGTTTCCTTAGTTACCCTCGTTAGTCTAGTTCTGTTCAGCTGTGTTTTGTCAATCATCTCCTGTATCACCTGTCCTTCATTTATCCAGTCATCTGTGTTTGTATTTAAGTTCCTCTTTGTTCATTCATTCTTTGTCTGGTCACGTTTATGTAAGGTGTGTTGCTATGTCATATGTCAGTATCCTGAGTATTAAACGTTGTTTGAGTATTCTACTTACCTGTCTTTGCCTTCCTGCCTGAGCACACCCGTAACAGCTAGGGGGTTATCGATGGGTTTTTGTAAGAAAAATATCCATATTTAATAGGGGTGTGCATTGGCACTGCCCTCACAATTCGATTCGATTACGATTCACCAGGTAACGATTCGATTCAATTCGATTCTACGATGCATTGCGATGCATCAAAATTCTACTGCACACAACAAGGCAAATTTTTAATCAGTCATGACTCATGAGGCAATACAAGCAGTCAGATATTGAACAACAGATTGTATTGGCTGCTATGTGTGTATTATCACTCTCCTGTATCTTTGACATAATGTCATTAAATAAAATAAAATTGAATGGTACAGTAAAAAGCTTTAAAACGGGGCACTTCATGAACTCCTGTGCAAATATTAATCCGTAATTACAGTCACACTATTGTAACAACAACCACCACCCAGGCACCCAGCAATAAAAATATTCAGTGCAACACACACAGTAACGTTGACACTAGGGACTCGTCAATTCTCGTGCTTGATTTTAGTGTGGCAGGCGCGTAAGCAGCGCAGATTTTTTTCGGCGCCCATGTTAACAGATTAGAGCATTCACATCGCACGCAGAGGCGGCGCGGCAGCGCATCGCAGGAGGAGAAGCAGCAGTGCCGCGATCGTTTCGGCGCCGAGTCTATTTTTGCTGCTCGCGCTGATTTAAAGCCACAGTGGATTGTTCTTGATCAAAACTGACCAGATTAACATGGAAAATAACAAATTTCACCATGAAATCACGTAGTGAAGTGACATCCAGAGCTGTTAAATTTTTTTTTTTTAAAAACACAACACTGCCAGAAGTTTTTGCCCAAACTTCAAAAGCCTGTTTAAATTATTAAAACTAGAAGCATATATTCACTTTAATGTTAACTTACATTTATCATGTGAACTACTTATATAGCCTACAACAAGTTATATGCATATGTGTTTGGGACAGAGGGGAACACGGTCGCATTTGCAGCATGCTGCCCATCATAAATCAAAGCACGAGACAGACGGGGCTCGGAGGAGAAGACCGGAAAATGTGACATAATGTACAATATGTCTGTATTTGCAATATCCGCGCGAGACAAACGCTGCCAGTGTGAATCCACAATGGGAGCGCGGGCTCCGGCTCTCCATACCCACCGCTCCGCACGCGGTGTGAAGCCGGCGTCAGAATCCGAAATGTGCCCAGATGTCCGCTTTCCAAGCTTTGGGTGCGTTTTTAATTACCCGTCTATCGCGGTCATCTCCCTCCGCCTCAGCCATCTTGATTGTTGTTGTTATGACCCTGGAAGTAGGCTAATTGAAACTTCACAACTTTATTGTCCAACTCAAGTCCAGAAAATAAACGGTGACATAATCGATTATGGCACTTTGCCGCATCGATGCTGAATCGTGCATGCCCCGCATTGCGATGCATCGCTGAATCGATTATTGTTGACACCACTAATATTTAACATGTTATAAAGTAAAATATCTAGCTCTGGCAGACCGCTGTCCGTATTCAACTTAAGAAAAAAGCTTAACTGGCACAATGTTGATGTCGGGCGTTTTGAACTGCGAGAGGCGTTACACTTTCTTCGTAAGTTGAAAACGAAAGGCGAACCGCCGGAATTTTACTTTATATGCGTTAAATATGGATATTTTTTTTCTTACAAAAACCCATCGATTCGTTTCAGAAGGCCTTTATTAACCCCCCGGAGCTTTTATAATGGTGTAATAATTTCACTTTTGGGCCCAAACAAGGGACGCCAATTATGTAGTGATTTAACCTTCGTCCATCCAAGGACGTTAAGTAAGGTAGTGATTGGTACTCACGTCACCACGGACGTTGTGATTTTTGGATCACACGTCACTTAAGGTGTGGTTGTGAGTACATCAGATGACCACCTTCCCCCTCTCTTAGTTTGGGACACCAGTCAAGGTCTTTTACCTTGGCTCTATGAGAACACTCCAAACAGGAAGCGGTTCAATCATTTTAGATTGAATGTAAAGTGGGGAGAGTTGGTCAGCTGATTTATCTGAAAGATTGGTGAGATTTCTAACTTGTAGAGCCTTTTCTGTATTATCAGCACAAGTAAGACACAATTGTAATAAAATAGATTTTATTAACAAAAGATAAACAAGAATAACTAACACAACTACTAAATGAAAACAATGAATGATAAAGGAATAAAGTGCATAAGATGCATAAAATACATGTGATTAAGTTGACTGTGGCTATGGAAGAGTTGCGTTATCTTATGGAAAGATAAACTGTTGTTTCTCTGAAACTAAGGTGAAGAACCTTATTATGCATCAAACAAATAACGAAAGATTATTTGTTATTAACTCGCATCAGTTAAATTACCTCTAATGTAAATTAGAAAATCATATACTGATAATATGCAACAATGCCAAGGTTTCTGGAAAGAGGTTTGGTTAAGTGATATTTACGTTCCACTTGGTTGAGTAAGCAGACCGATGGAGGTGACTTCTTCCACTGGTTGTGCTGGGTAACAATGCAGTGGGAAAGGAGCTGGAATCCGTTTCAACAGTCTTGAACACGAAGATCTGTGGGATGCTGATCTCCTGGAGCACGCAGATGAGGCCCTGAAGTAGGTGCAGAAGGTCCTTAATCTGGAACACGCAGACGAAGGAACCTCGAAGTGAAGGTTTGCTCTCCTGAGCTTAACCTTGTTGCAAATGTCTCTTTGTGTCTTCTGACTCTATGGGTCAGACACTCAGGACTTGGTCAATCCGCTTTGGTCTCTCTGGCATGGAGACTCGAGACGTGCTGTAGTCGTCTCGCTGGACTAAAACTCTGAACGTAGTGGTTAATGTCTCTTTCCTCGCAGGCTGGAGGCTCAGAATGTGGTCGTATCTGTTGCTGCCTCACAAGCTGTAGATTCAGATCCTTGGATCTTTTGTTGTCTCTCTGGATGAACCAGAGGCTCAGAACTTGGTTGCTCTGTCACAGTCTCATCCTCGCGGGACAGACTCAGAACTTGGTGAACTGTTACAGTCTCATCCTTGCTAGGGAGACTCAGAACGTGGTTGCTCTGTCACAGTCTCTCTCAAGGAGAAACTCATAACATTACGGTGTATCTGTTATGTCTCTCTTGAAGGGAGACTCAGAACAAGGTGTGTCTGTTGAAAGGGTACCTTTATCCTTTTCCGAATAGGAGGAGATTGCAATTTGGCGCTTCTCCATTCTAGTGTTGCGATTGGCTGCTGGCATCAGAGGGGGTCCACAGTGAGACTCACCCTCCTTTCTCCTGTGGAACTCATTTGCATACTGTACACAGTTAGAAGCCTTTAAAGTGTCTTTAAAGTTTCTCTGAATAAGGATGAAATGGATGTGTGTAGTTTACATCAGTCTTAAGGTTTCCAAACATAGTTATGACTGGATTTGGATAGATCATTTTGGTCTTTCTTTCACCCACTACTGCTGAGGTCCTGTGCAATTTTTATGGCAGTCATAGACCAGGACACTAGGGATTTGGGTGAAGTGCAGAAACTGCATGTGGACCAATGAGATGTCTTGTCCTTCCTGGGCTTGGTACAAGAGTTCTTCTTATTGCCCTCTAAGAGGTGTCTGGATGTTGTCCTAGCATTTTTATCTTATGGCGTTGGACAGTTTGTTTGTGTCAGTCCACCATGATCCAATCAAAACTAAGCAAACCTTTGTCCACCGTTATGGACTGAGAGGGGCCCGGCCATTAACTGGGCCCTGGAATGTGTTGTCCACTACAATGGATAAATGCACTTTTTTGAGCTTCAAATTAGGGATGGCCCGATACCATTTTTTTCCAAACCGATACGAGTACGAGTATTTACATTTGTGTACTTGCCGATACCGAGTACCGATACCGATATTTCTACCGCGAAAGTAATTACAGGCTACCAGAAAAGAAGACAGAACACGGAACACAGGTTAGAAGACTGTTTTTATTTTCTCTGCTTGTTTTAACAAGTCTAAAATAAATAATGAGTAAAATAATAAATGTAGGCAATTTCAAATAAAAAATAAATTATATATATTTCTGTGTAAACAAAAAGCCTCAATACTGGCACTGTCTTCACAACTGACAAAATATAAATAAAACATATTGTACAGTCAACACCGTCAACTCAACAATATATCAATGAAATGTTTGACAACGTCTGCAGCTTTCAATTTAACTCAATTTCAATGTAACTGTTGTGTAGTCTCAATGAAACACTTACATATTTCAATTAAACAAAACATCAATGTAACTACTGCAAGTCTCAATTAAACTACTGCATATTTCAATTAAACAACAATTAAACTATGGCACAGTGAAAGCTCCCTTGTTTCAATTAAACAAACATTTCAGTCAGCGGTGTGATCTGAACTAGCTTAGGTACTTTTTGGGAGAATGAGAGGCAGGTTCTTTTTGATGAACAAAATCATCTCTGCATAATCAGCTGTGATTCTGTTTCTGTCGGCATTCACAATATGTGACACTGAGCTGAACAGCCTTTCACTGTCAACACTACTGCAACGTAAAAATATGAAAGTAAAAATGATAAATTCCAGACAAACTCATTCATATTAAAGATGAAATATTGTTAAACAATTAAAAGCTTATTTATTTAAAGATTATTTCTTCAGTAGTACAATGTAGGCTAGCAGTTTGACCACAGCTAAAGTCATCTGACTACTGCCAACACAAACTGTTGTGAAGACAGTGTGATTAAATAATGAAGTGTATGCTGTCTGCATGTGTGTGTGTGTCCTGGTATTCCCTACTTTGTGGGGAAATGTCTCCACACGGATGATAATATTATAAGTAGTAAATGATTTGTAAAAACAATGATAACACCTTTGAGCCTGTCAATATTATGTGAACATGAAATCTCAAACACACAGTAGCTACTATAGTTTCTGTTGTTGCACCTGCGTCTCTCGCGTATGAAACGGCATTCTAAAAGCAGTGAGCTTAAGTTCAACGTGCGTCTCATTACCTTGTGTCATTACCCATTTCACTGCCACGAACGCATTCTTTGTGAACGGCCGTTGAACAGAACTAGCGATGTGTGTTCACTGCACGCGTCGCGTCAAAGGACAGCGGTTAATCTCCTCAGCTCAGTCACTTGCAACAGGCCACTGACGTGCTTTTTCACGTCATGAAACACTTTCGGTAGCATAGCGGTTGTAATGTGATGGCGACTCGGAATTTCGTATCGCGGCTCCAGTATGCCAAGATGTCGAAATCCTATATTTTCAACAGCTGACAATTGCTGGTCATCAAGTACAATAAAGTATGCAATTCCCTCTGTTATTTTTAGTGCCCGTGGATTATCTCTGGACATCTTCTCGCGCTTCTGTAAAACCGGTGTTAATGTTGGCTGCTGAGTTGCTTGTTTAGCTTGACTAAACTGTGTGTATTCAGCACTATGATGCGTCTTCAGATGTTTAATTAGATTGCTGGTGTTAAACGATGTACTTTCTTTTCCTCCTCTTGACACCTTAGCTGAACATAACTTACAGTCTGCCTTGCTGCTGTCATCATCCCTTATCTTGAAATGAGCCCAAACCGCCGGCATTTTACGTTCATATGGCGTTCACATAGACAAAGCGGCGGCTCGCGGTGGCCAGTTTCGTTTCACAAAACGCGCGTGGTATCGGTGCGTGGTATCGGCTCATTTTTATGAGTACGAGTACGAGTATATGAGGACAGTATCGACCCGATGCCAGTGTCGGTATCGGGCCATCCCTACTTTAAATCTTGGGCTGCCATTCACTGCCATTATAATGCTTGGAAGAGCCAGGACATTTTTTAATATAACTAGATTTTATTCGTCTGAAAGAAGAATGTCATATACACCTAAGATGGCTTGAGGGTGGCTAATCATGGGGTAATTTTCAATTTTGGGTGAAGTGAACTATCCCTTTAAGTAAGATACAAATCTCATGTCTTTCCAAAGCCTTATGACTTTTCCTTTTCCTCAATGGAACACAAAATAATATGAAAGTTGTATGGGCTTGAAATGACGTGAGGGTGAGTAAATGGCAGATTTTTTGGTGATCCGTCCCTTTAAGTAAAAAAATAAACAAAGACTTACAGTGACCCTATCCGACTCTGTGGGAATAACTGATTACAGTTAAGTTCCACGTTAGACTTTACACCATTACACAAAATGATCCAATCATACAAAGCAAGAGAAAAATATAAAAAGACACTTTCATGAAAAATAATATGACATCTGTATCCTGGTCCTCTCAGGGGGGCAGTTTAAGTGGAATAAGAGTTTAAAGACTAAAATGTCACACAGCCAGACCTGAAGCCTTTATAAGAAATTCATCATAAATCAGCTAAAGATAGTGTCCCATTGTAAAAATGGTAATCCAGCGACCCTTGTTTTAGTAAGAGGTATATTACAAACTCAGGATCCGTTTAAATGAAGCTCTTAAATTAAGCAAATAATCAACTTTCTGATCAAAGCTGAAGGCGATCACATCACCTTATCTTAGAAAAAAACGTGTTTCACATGAAAATGAAAAAATAATAGTAAAAAAAAAATAATCCTCATCTGTACACAAAACAATGTTCCCTAATGAGTGCACACAGAGATAAATGAAATAAAATGACAGGCTTGTCAGTCTTGCTGTAAAGAATTGCAATGTCCCGTCAAGTTACTGCAAAAAAAGATACTTACGTAAAGTTTGATGATTCTGGTCACTTGGCCCTGAATCGATGTGCGTTTGAGTGAACCACACTAAATTCTCAAAAGGATTTCAAAACCCACTTATATCAGCATTTTCAACCACATGGGATGGATAGTTTCACTGCTTAAAATTCTCTTAAAATGAAAGATTTGTCATTATATACTCATCCTCATGTCATTCAAATCTGTATGAATTTCTTTATTCCACAAAACACATGAGGAGATGTTATGAAGAATGTTCTTGTTGCTCTTTTCCATGGAGTGAATGGGGATTGAGGCTGCAAAAAGAGCATCATAAATTAACTATATAAAGTGTTCATATGACTTGTGCGCTGTTTCTCATGTCTTCTAATGACATATGACAGCTTTACGATAGAAAATGACTGAAAATAGAGTGCTGCAGGGATGACGTCATTTTGACTGAACTTAGCATCACCCTGGTTCCCACGTCAAAAAGCCTATATTTTAAAATATTTTACCATTGGCTTTGGGACAACAAGCAGTGACCAACAATATTTTGATATTTACACCTTCTGTTCATTAAAAAAAAATCTTCATAAACATCTTTTATACATTTTGAAGCCTAAATACCTTGAATCTTGAAGTAAAAAGGTAAAATTAAAGGCTATAAATGACTACGGGCACACGCCTTTGCCTCCGAGCCCCTCCTGCAAATCTTTTAATCTTTTTTTAATCTACATGCTACATGTAAAGTCTGAGTTAGAACTGTTTGCAAGAGCAAAAACGCCATTAACTTGAGGACGATGGAACTGGAAATGCAAAAATACTAACTCGTTTCCCAGTTTTAAGACTCATTACTGCAGCACTCGACTGACATAAAATCTAGTTTGGTGTCTTTGTTTCCAAACAAGTGTGCTGTATGGCATCCAAAGACTTGGAATATAGCACATGAGAAATCTTTAATTGTGTGCTGTATACATACAGTATTAACATCTCATATTTGTAAAGATGAGTGGGTGAGTATGACAGATTTATTTCTGGGTGAACTATAAGCCTGTAAGGCTGAAACCCTATTGTATTCGTTAATTTTCCTATGATGCATCATTCTCCATCTAAAACTGATCGGGCAGACCAAACCGTAAGTCGTAGAGACATGAAACTTTCAGGGCTGGTAGTACTCACTACGACTACCAGCGTCACCGAGGCACACCCCGACCGGCCTGACGGGGGCGCTACAGCAAGCAAAAGTACAAAATGGCTCATAACTCCTAAACCGTTAGGCGTGGGCTCAAGTGTCTTATATCCTTGGAACCCTTGGCTCAAGGCGGACAACATGCAACACGCCTCGGATTGGCTCGTCACCCTGGGAAAAACTTCGGGTATTTTGGCTTTTTCCAAAAACCTACTTTTGCAAACCAGTCCTAGGTTTTTGGCCCGACCGGAACCAAACCAGTGCAGCAAGATTCTCTGGAGTCTGAATGTCAAAAGTTATCAAAAAAAAGTGCAAATTTGAGTTCACGGTCCCTAAGGGCCGCCAAAACGCTTGAGGTGGGAGGAGCCACTTTTACTTCACTGGCCATAACTCGTCAACGGAATGAGATATTTTCACCAAACTCAGCACGCCTATGTACGAGCTCATTCTGTGGCTGCTTGAAAAAGGACACAGCGACTGGCCACTTGGTGGCGCTATAAAGGTTAAAAAGGGGTCAAAATGATGTATTTCAATGGAAAATCCCATTATATGGCTGAAAGCGGCCCTCTACCGGCCTGATTTGCATAGAGCTTCACCAAATCGGGCATGCACATGCGTCACGTGATCCCAAAGAACAGTGGCGGCGCCAGGGGGGGGCTAGGTGGTGCTGCAGCTCCCCCTATAATAGCCATAGCACCTGCCCAGCACCCCCAAGAAATGTATGTAATTTTTTTATATTTATATTTTAATGTCATGTTTGAATATTCTTTTTCATGTTTTTAAAATAGGAATTAAATAATTATTTAAAATTATATATATTTAGTCTAAAATAAAATGAGGCCCAAACAGGTGATCTTCTTTGGCCAATGGGCTCGGTGCCCGCGAACATCTGACCTTAACTTATTTCAGCTTGTTTTTGATAGCGAGTTTTAGCAAAGTAAAATAACGTTACACCAAAATGGATCGTTTTTTGCTCCCTAAATGTTCACGTTCTGATTCACATCCTGAAACGAGAAATGAGACCGTGAAGGTACAGACACAACACTCGTCGTCACAGAGCCTCAGAGTCAGGAACAAGAAAATCCTGGGGATGAACTTGAAGACGGAGAATCGGCAGCGGCGGTTTCCATTGAGGATGCTAACGTTACGGTTTGTGCTGCAGGTCGGGTTGCCACCGTCCCGTAAAATACGGAATCGTCCCGTATTTACAAGCAAAATGACACGTCCCGTATCAAACCAATACGGGATGCAAATTGTCCCATAGCCTATTTTACATAGGTCCACACATAGTTCAATTAACATACAGATTTTGCTGTGCGGAGAATACTGATAGCAAATATAAAGAAATCAATTTCACAATAAGTAGTACAGGAGCTCATTTGTGCGTGATTGCGTTTTAGCGGCTTTGCTGTCATAGCGGTGGAGTCTCGAGAACATGCGCTGTGCCAGTGTGCCTGTAAACCTGCGCGTTTTTTTAAAAACATGTTGAGCTTGCGTCGCGTCCACCGTTTGAACGCAAGATCTCCAGATATAGAACTGATTATCAAAAAGGTATCAATAGGTCTCTCCAGTAACTCATGATGAACTTCAGGCCAACTGCACACTTTATGAGAAGCATTTCAGTGTCTCAGACTGACTGTCTTAAAGCAGCTGCGGTGACAGACCGGTCTATGTGACAGACACATCCCTGCTTCTAAAGGTATAGGCCTATAGTTTTTTTTAATGGATAATATATAATTTTTTTAATGGATAATATATAATATAATATTCCATACATTATCAGAGCTTGGTAGACAGAATTATACATTTTTTAGACAGGGTAATTAATATATTATAGCCTAATAAATGTTATTATTAATTTATAATTTAGCTAGGCTATATTAATCATACATAATAAATAATCCTGTCATATAAAGTTTATGACATTTAAAAAATATTTAGATAAAAATGGGACAAATAATTACATGATAATATAGTCATAATTTAAGTAAATTAATAAAAAAAATAAACATTTTTGAAATTCAAAAAAGTGATTACTGGTTCAGAATGGCTGCTTAAAGGGACAGTTCACCCAAAAATGAAAATTCTGTCACCATTTACTCACCCTCAAGTTGTTCCAAACATGTATACATTTCTTTGTTATGTTGAACACACAGGAAGATTACTATGGAAGTCAATGGTGCTCCCAAAGCAGCCTGGTTACAAACTTTCTTCTAAATATATTTTGTGTTCAGCAGAACAAAGAAACTCATACAGGTTTGGACATCAAGAGGGCGAGTAAATGATGACAGAATTTTCATTTTGGGTGAACTATCCCTTTAAAGTGCACCAAATAGGCTCTAAAGAGTTCTTTAGAAATAAATGAATGGGTGTCCCTTATTTGGCCACACTAAAGGTGGCAACCCTAGGTCAGACTAGTGTGTTGGTAACTGGCTGTGTGATTTCGTGATCTGAGCATTTTAGGCCGAAGCGTGTGTCTGTTGCTGCTCCGTTGTATTCAGGGCTCGACTATGACTTAATTGTGTGAAATAACATTTTCAGAGGTTTACATTGGCAGGCTTATTTATGTTGTATCTATAGCCCTTGCGTTGAATACTTAGGCCTATTATAATTATATATATATATATATATATATATATATATATATATATATATATATATATATATATATATATATATATATATATATATATATGCCTATAGTTGCGGAACGAATATAGTTAATGCGGGCGTGTACGCTGTAGCGTCTGGAGTGTCTCCCAACTAGGATCAAAGTGGTGAGTCGTTTGGAGAAACATCAGAGATGTTTTCCTCCAAACAGCTCTGCATATAAATTAAATTCCTGCTCCAACGGCTCCAACAAGTCTGAGTCAAATTGCACCACCGACTAATTAAGACCGGCTAGAGTGTGACCAGAAGATACTATGATGGCCCTTTCTGAGCTTCAATCAGATTCTAATCAGCCAGGACACCTCCCTTACACTTCAGTCTAGAACGGCCGGGGGGTGACCCTAACACACACACACACACAAGCATTCCTCTCTATTTAGCCTTTAATTAAACTATCCCAGAAATTACATATATGATGATTTCTTAAGGATATGCATGCTCCCCATATTTCTTATGTTTGCGTGATGTAAGAGCTATCTTAAACGCTCAAAATTGCTCTGTATAGAAGATGCACTGCCTTTAGGTCTGTAAACCAAGGCATGTTTGATGTCTAAAAGGTCCTTTTTCTGTGTCTTAGTCAATGGTACAAAGTATATGATTATGAGATGTACCGCTAGTATGTTTAGTCCTTTTGGAGTGAAACTTTACTAGTTCTGGCTTCCAGCAAGAACATTCCATTGAGTAATAAAGTCCGAACAAAGAAACTGCCTGAAATTCACACAAACGATTGGTCGCCGCAGGGAAAATGGGTGTAGTTTAATGGACTTTAAAGGACACTAACACCAACACAGTTGTTGCTCAGTCAACTTGCAAGGACCCCGACGAGACAAATTTCCTTTTCCTCCCATCTCATCAGCGCGGCTCGCGGGCTTCGACCTGCGAGCCGGCGCGGTCCAGCCAAGCTGTTGTTTTCCTTTGAGGATCGACGCGCTCCGCGACAACAGCCAGCGGCGCGCTCCATCAGACCGAGGAACCTAGCTTGGACGAGATGAACTTTCCCTTCCAAGACGCTCCCTTCCCAAACACCTTTAAAACTCCCGCGGACCAACTAAGCTCCGGAAAAACCAAACGGAGAGAGCGCTTCAGCGCACGAACACTGAGAAATGCCAACGCACGCATTTCGCTTTACACAACACAAAGAAACCATGCAAGTATCAATTCTATCGAAATTTAGATGCGTTTTAAGATTGTACCCCTGTTTAAGGTGATATGGTTCTTGCTGGCTCTAGTGGTTATGTTCGGGAAGGTGTTGGATCGGATTCTTCCTTTCCCTTCTCCTCATCCCTCCTCCTCATCCTTTCCCTTCTCCTCTTTCCACTATTCTGTAAATACATGTATTCTTTATTTAGTCATATGTAAACGTAGTATTAATCTTTATTAAAACCATGATATCCACGTTTTGATTGTCATTGTTTTGCTCACAGAACACGAGTCCCTTTAATGTCAGATCTAAGCTACGAGCTCTTATAAGCATTGTTGAATGCCTTAATTAATACCATAACTCGGAAAGTTTGTCCTTTGTGGCCAGAGGGATAAACTTACCGAAAATTGGGTAGGAAGACTAGACCTAGTGAGTGGATAAAGAATTACAGCTCGTTCTTTAAACGGAACAGAGAGGAATTTTGAATCAACTCCCTAGAGGTTATTCTGTGATTATTTAATATAGATATATCTGTAGTTAATTGCAATAAATTGTTGTTAACCATATATATATATATATTATATTGCATAAATACAGAGGTTAGGTATTCCCCTTTTGGGTGATTTTGGAGATATGTGATTAGATTATAACCCGTTATGATTAATAATAAATCCCTAAATATTAATACCCACAATTCCCTATTGAGCTAATTTTTAATTTAAATATATATGTAACCCTAAGACGCTACATATTTTGGTGGAGAATGCGGGCACATTTTAAACTCTGTTTTGTGAGCAACTTTGTCAATTTTATGTGTATATTATTGGTGTTAATTGTTGTCTTGTATGCGCGCTTCAGTGAGAGAAGTCGCAATCGCGAACTCACGGATCTGTAAATGAAAAGCCCAAAGCTAATTTCAGTTAGTCCCATGTTAACAGCGTCTATTTTGGTCAAACATTTTAGTCACTGTTAATTGTTAAAAAGAAACTGCAGTTCATAATATTAAAACTGTCTCTGTAAAGGGAAAGAAACTTCTTTTGCAGAACATTTTAATATTATTAATACCACCTGTCAGAACGAAGAAATCTTCTTTCAGCGTGATGATATAATGAAACCCACCTGTCAGAACGAAGAAGTCTTCTTTCAGCGTGATGATATAACGATTTGAGCGAGTTCCTCTTATTCGTTTTGTACAAGGCCTTATCAATCGCTAGATTTGAATCATTGCGTGTTCCAATGTTATTCAACTGAGCGATCTCACCCCCTTAGGTGGAGTTTTGGCATAGCTAACCAGAACACACACCTTGCACAAATCAACCAGAAAAAAACTGCTGGCCAGTATCTGCTTGATGTGTGAATGGGAGTATTTTATTTTAACCTTGATCACGTTAAAATTTGTTGCAGAGAAAATACTCTGTTCTACATTTGTGTGTATATGCGGTAAATAAATCCGGCCACACACTCTGTGTGCTTCAAATTGGCACAAAGGAAATTTGAAAACAAATTCCCTTCACACTTGTGATTGCAGTTAAATCGCTGCGTTAGGAAGCTAGACCCTCCCCATTTTCGGACGCTCAAGCTTCAAATCACCTAATTTATGGGTAATGTAATACCTCCGAGTAACACAAGGGGGCAGCCCGCTAGGTGTGCTGCACCTCTCAAATTACCCACGCCTGACTCCACTACGCCATCTTGTGGACGTCTGCAGATGTTTTCCTTATTAAACTCTCTCAAGCGAACTCTCGTTATTTTATTTGTTTACTATTATAATTATTTTTATTTATTTCCTGTTATTGCTATTGTTTGATATCATTCAATCTTTCGGGTTCAATGACTTCTCACACTTATTTAAATTTGGTTTAAACAAAGTTTGAATTTGAATTTAAATTAAGTTCTCCTTTCAGCGAGTGATGCTACCTAAGGGGAATAAGCCCCTTTGTGACATCTTCTGCTAAGTCAGTTTCCCTTTCTTTCTAATTTTTTCAGTTTGAGTTATTTTTGCTTGTCTTTCCTTTTCTTTTCCTTTTTTTTATTTTTATCAATTGGTTTCTTCCATTTCATACCAGTCTGATACCCTGCACTTATTTAAATTTTGGTTTAAACAAGTTTGAACCTGAATTTAAATTAAGCCTTCTCTTTTCAGCCTGCGATAGCCACTTATCAGTAGCACGCCCCCTGCTGGGCACTCTCATAAGTTGGCTTTCCTCTCTCTCTTCTCCTTTGGCTCCATTTCCGAATAGATTAATTTAATTAATTCTATTTCTCCCTTTTTCAAGGTTGTTCTGATAATTACCAACATTATCATCATTTTATGTTTTAGTACTATTTATTGAATAGTCTTTTACCTCACTTACTTTACAGAATTATTTGAATTTGGTTCAAACAAGTTTAAGCTTAAGCTGATGTCACGTTTTCCTTGTTAGCCATTTGTATATTTACAGATAGTACCTCCCCTAGTGCTTGTGGTGAATTTACGGTTGTCTTCTGGCTGAGTTCCGGTGAGTGGAGTCACCTGGCCTGCGTAACTGACACCGGTCGTGTGTGAATCACAGACACCTCTGTCTCCGTACCATTGGCGGCGGCATGCAGCAGACTAAGCATTTCGGGCACTCCAGGGAGAAGTCAACGAGTCCAACTGAACCGCTCAAGGGCATTTTGGTTAAAGGAACTGTATGTAAGAAATGTATTTCAATTAATCATAATATGGCCCTGATATGTCACTAGACATTAAGAAATCATGTTAATTTCAAATATTTATATCACTGACAACGGTTGTCCGGCCAAGATATTGTCATTTTAAAAGTGAAGTTGCACCTCAACTGATGTTGATGTTGACATGTTGTGTTTTGGCCTGAAGCGCCATCCTCCACCTGTCTACCAATCACGAAGTCAGTAGTGTTTCTGCATTCGGGTTGCCCGCTCTGCTCTAGTTACCACAGCTGCAGCTACAAACTTTTTGGATAAACAATGTCTAACTTTACGAAACCTAAACGACCTCGTTATGAATCAGAAAAACGTCGTGACAGTGTCCAAAATAAAACAAGGATTTGAGATGCCTTTGAAAGATAGAGACGGCTGAAAACGGAGAATAATTTGAAGACTGATGCCAACGTTGCTAATTTTCTCCTGGACAGGTAAGGTTCATCTATGTTTGGCTAACTTGTACTTAATGTAAATGGACATTTCAAATATGTATGACAGTCGAACAAAGATATGCATGTTCGTGCAAAGTAACGTTAGGTTAGCGCAGATGGAGGAGGTGGGTCATTGAATTGAAAAGGTAACGTTAAGGAATTGTTTGGTAAATAAAAACGGCGAGTCGTCATTGCTAACATTAGTAATGCATTATCAGAGCCCGTTTCTCTGTCATTATGCTGGGACATTGAGGAAAACAACAGTAGCACGCCTATTAGCACTGTGTAAACGTATTTGAGACAGTAGCCTAACGTTACCTCAATAAAAATGATTCCTCATTCGTTCTTCGCATATATAGTAGACAAAACATACTGCAAGTTGACCTGTATGACCATTGCTAATGTTATTTAGCTTTGCTGTAATTGTACTATAGTATTTTTTCATGTGGGAATGTACTGTCACATACGAGCGTTCATATTTACGATTATATTTGGCTAATCGCCATTAGTACATTTTTGCGATTCATAATTACTTCACAAAACATCGCTCTTGAAGCATAAACATAATTAACAGAAAGAAAAAAAACTTACTGTGTACGACTCGTCACTTGCCATTGAAAGCTCCGTGTAGCAGCCTACCTTCCTGCTGGATCCTGCAGCCTAGCTGGCAACCTCGAGTCAGGGGGAGGGGGAGAGGGGATACACCGCTCTACAGTAATTTGAAAGTGATTGCAAAACCAGTTTTGGCCACAGTCCTACATACAGCTCCTTTAATTACTCTGATCCTCCGTTTGGACTCCAAAGGGATTTCAGAGGAAACCCAATTTCAACCCTTCAGTCTGGCCGTTGACCAAACTTACCTGAGTGCTGCCCAGTCATGCTAAAAGTCACACGCTGTTTGAGTGGGCGCACCGTGGTACCAAGGGACGAGGATCTGGGAACACCGCAGTCGAGTGTCCAGGGACCGCCGGCGAGATTGACCTCACCATCGGTTCTCACCTGAAGCGACCCCGATTAACCCCAGGCATAGTAAGTTAAATAAGCCCATTCACTTATTGCAAGCCCTAGAATATACATATTCCCGGTCATTTAAGTGTTTGGCCACACCTTTCTCCTTTTTTTTTAAGCCATACCTTTCCCCTAGGCTTTATAGCTCAACAGCGCCCCCTCACTCGTTGGCCCTGTCATAAACCCTAGCATTGGTATTAAGCTTAGAGCTTTTCCATATCTATCTCTTCTCATGTTCTCATTTTGTGTTATTTCGTGCCTTCTTAGTATTCTTGGTTATTTTGCGCTTTTCTACTCTACCGTTCTGTTGTTTTGTTTCTTCCAATTCACCTAAAGACAGAACCTATGAGAGCCATCAAGGAAAGCTGAATAATAGATTGACGATCAGCAGCCAGTGTCAGTAAATGACCCACTAGGCTACCGCACTGTCAAAATTGTTATTTAAATCCGACACTCACCCACACAAATCGGCCCCACCTGGCCGCTCACGGCCAAGACAACAGGTGCACGGCCTAGATTCCACTAACTGTCTGCACCAGTTAGTCCAAAATTGCACACGCAATTAAATAGTCACATATGGCTATAAGCACTAAACCCTATACGGACTTGCATTGGCCTCTTTTGTGTTGTCTTTCTCTTGCCCACAGTAAGCGGTGTGTTCCGTTCATCCAGCCCCACCGCCACTGGGATCACGTCGAGACCTGATCGAGCACCGTGACGACTGCGTTCCTGCCTAAAGCCACAGTGACCTGCAGCCCCTGAGCCAAGAACGGCAGCGTTGAAGCTCCAGGCTGAGGAGGCCCGGAGGAACCAGGACCACGCGCAGAGTCGACTAGATCAGCTACTCCTCGAGACCCTGGACCGACGCGGACGGAAGGATGGAATGGACCTACAACTTCGGGAGGAAGTTAAGAGACTCCAAAATGCCCTGGCAGAACTTTGTGTAGAGACAAGCACAGAGAGCAGTTGGAGAAAGAATCCGAAGAGGAACCAAAAGAAAAACTCCAACGAGGTGAAGCTCTCCTAACAAGAGCAAAGATTGAACTGAAAAAAGAAAGAGACAGCAAGGCCAAAGCTTGTGAAACCCACTTGCAAACGGCCCATGCCAAGGTCCAAGATTTGGTTCAACAAAAAGACCATTCAAGACAAAGAACTTGAAACTGTTCACAGAGAACTGAAGTTCACATGTACATTGCACAGTGAACAGCAAGGGGAAACACACACCACACAGTTTCCCCTGACAAGTGGGCCAAGAAACCCCCAGCCAAGAGTTCCAAGCTCAAAAGGGGGGTGAAAGCCCACTGCCCAAGTTGTCACCAGCCAGCAGCCAAGAGCCCCCACCAGCAGCAAAGGGGGTGGGAGCCAATCCAGAGAATCGTGCTCAGGCACACCATGGCTTCCCAAGAACTCTACAAGCTGGCCAGAAACATCCCAACTTTCACCCCAAACCCTGCAGGAAGCCAAGACGCGCACACCTACCTGCAGGATATGAACTTTCACTTGCAACCTGTGGCTAACGTGACCGCATGGAACCAATTAGGTCTACTCCGAGGTACGTCCAGCCGTGAGGCGTGGCATTTCCTCGATCGGCAACCTGAGACCGTAAAGTTGGACTGCCAACAGCTACGGGACTGCCGACCAAAAAGCCTGTGAGAAACCCAATGATTTGCCCTGTCTCTGATCACCGTTCAGAGCTGGCTCCAGGGGGCGCCCTGCAACAACACAGTGACAGACTTTGTAACCGTCAAGACCGTTCCAAGCCAGCAGAGAGCAGCGCAACCGGCATGGTGCCCGTCTTAAGCACCTGTCCGAGCACTCTGAAAGACTCTGAGGCAAGCCACGTCTGTCTAACCACCCAAAGGTGGAGCCACGTGAGATGCCAGCCGACAGCCCAGAAATGGACGATCCTCATCGGCAGCACACCTAGCCCAAACAGCCAGCGGCGGAACGGCTCTCCCCAAACAAACCCAAGACTGAGCACTCACCAGAGCCAAACGGCGCAGCTTCATCTGAGTCAGCAGAGATCCTGAGGATTCTGAAAGAACTTCTCGCAAGGGAGACAAGAAGGACAGGCCAGACACCTTACGACTGTGACTAAGACCGGCACCCAACGTCCTTCCTGACTGCTCTCCTACTGAACCAAGCACTGTGCACCAACCACAGTCCAAAGATCCAGAGACTTCATCACCAAGTGACGGCGTCGCTCAACCCCCTTAGCTGACAGCTGCACTTCCTGAACAATCGAACTCTGAAATCCCAAAATGTGAGTTAAATGTGCAGTCATACAGCCAAAATGAGATCCAACTTGAACAAATAGCTCCCATCCAGCTAACGATGGGCCTAATGAGTCTGGTACACTCAAGGTACATCTAACCAATGGACACGTACCCCTTTCTCGTCGGCAAAAATCTGCTAGATCGTTTTGAGCCCCTACTAGACTTCAAACGGCTAAAGATTTGGGCTCAAGTACGAGAACCTCTGCCTCTCCATCCACCCAGATCACCTGAGCCAGACTGTCAGGTCACAGAGGTCACTAGAAATCCTGCAACCAGCTGCGAGAACACTGTCTCAGCACCAGAGCAAAGTTCAAGTTCGCTACTCCGCACTTTTCAACTCACCATAGACTCTGACTTTCACTGCCCCAAGGTCATGACCGACCTCCAGCTGAATGATGTAACAACTACAGACATCATACTCTCACTATGGGCAGACAACTCAGCCATCAGTCTAGCACTGTTCAAAGCCCTCTTGAAAGACACATCCAACCTTCCATCTGCAAGCAAGCGCACCCACTGCCCGTTGGACCCCTGCCTAACAACCATGGTAACTATCTAGGGCACCTGCACTTTGAACTTGAAATGGAACGATCAGTGTTCCACAACCAACACCTGTTCGAAGCGTGTGATGACATCACAAGAACACACAACATGACTGTCCACCGGGAAAAGGTGACAGGACACTCAAGGCAACCCGGCCTTGACAAAGACTTGAATGACCGAACTGATTCCCTGGCCAAGACTGGCACACTTCACGGCAATCTATGGTCACCTCCCACCCACGCAACCACCCGTGATGGCGCTGCGATAACCTGCAGCAAACAAACATATTCCTGCGACGATTCCAACATCACAGCCGTTTACGCTTGCTCTACAATTTCCATCAATGACACAGCTGACATGCAAGCCTCTGACACTGCCATACAAGCTATGAGTAACCACCTCTCAGACCCCTCCAACCACCCTGTCACGATGTCTGACTTCACTGCTACCACAGGCCTCAGACGACCGCATGACGGCAAACACATGCTGTGTGCGAAAACAAACATTCTGTGGTGTGCCTCTGATGCCCTCACAGCGCTAAAGCTTGTGAGGCCACAGTGTCAAAAGGGGGGTAATGCTAAATGTGTGCCCACAACGCACCATGTGCCGGACGCCACGGTACCAGAGCCACAAGACACAAAAACAAGTGGCATATTGGCCTGGCATGCAGCAAGTCGTGTCAGAGTATGTCAGAGAAGTGTCTGGTTTGCTGACAATTCTAGCCGGCAAACCCAAACCCCAGAGCCCCTGCAACGCAGAGGAGTCACAGTCCCGTGGTCAAACAGACTGGGCAGGATCCCTTCCCAGATCGACGAGGGACCACAAGTACTTCCTCACAGTTGTATGCCAGTTCTCCAAGTGAGTAGAATGTCATTGAGCACTCAACGACACCAAGTTGAACGAACCAATCGAGCTGGGGCCAGCATGCTGAGAAAGTATGTGTCTGCCAACCAGAAAGACTGGGATGTGAAACGTCCGTTGGTGCTCATTACCATCAGAGCCACCCCGCATGAATCAACTCATGTGTCTACTTTTGAACTTGTGACTGGGTGTCAGACGACCCTGCTGCATCAAACAAGAGACTCTAGCTTTGTCAGAACTTACACTGCTCACCAGCACATTGACAAACTACACCTGAAGTGGCTCAGACAGCTGTTGAACCATGAGAACAGCTGGACACGACTATCTCAGGGTCACAGGAGCTGCTGACACCAGCAAAATAGCCCCTGAACAGGACTCACCAGATGAGTGCTGCAAAGGACAAGCTTCCAACTCCTTGCCACACACGGCTCAGGCAAGCTCACAACAGCACTGCCACAAGAAGCAGAGCAGAACTCCGATCCTTCGGACTTCTTGTGACTGAGAGGCTAACAACTACCCGCTTCCCTCCTGTCACCAGCACTAGGTCAGTCTGAAACCCTCTTCAGGCCACACAGACCCCTTACCACTTTCTGAGACCACAAGCAGAAACCTGCGCCACACAGACGGACTTCAGGATGACAGGTGACGCACCGTCATGGCACCTGCTGCCTCGACACCTGTTGCACAAGGTCAGAGACCTGAACTTGGCTACTGCCTGCCTTATCTGCCGTGGAGCGACCATCACTCCAGGGGACACAAACAACCGGAGTATGTGGATTCAAGTACCAAAGGGTGCCATCCTCCACCTTGATGATCTGGCATCGTAATACCTCCCGAGTGAAGAGTACTGGTCAGAGCTGGAAACCCCATCCTTCTTCAAGAATCACAACTTCACTCTAGATCCAGAACTGGAACTAAAGATTGAGAAAGGGGGGGGGGTCCTAGCCAATTGACATCACTCCCATCGACACGGCCCTCCAAGAACTGTCCCGGCTGCCCATCCTGACCAACTCCCCTGTTGGCCAAGCGCAGACCCCCGCCGACACAGCTCTTTACCTCGCTATAGCATTAGGCCACACCCTGACACTGGGCCTGGCTTTCATCCTAGTCAAGAGGGTCCACGAGATGTGAGAGTCCATGACCAAGGACACGGCCTCTCTCCCCCTAGGATTCAAACATAACCCACGGAAGAGAGGTACCAAGACAGAGACAATGCCAAATCTCATCAAGATGGACTCTCAGCCTGAGGAACCAA
The DNA here is from genome assembly GCF_949357685.1 of Gobio gobio. Lineage (NCBI taxonomy): Eukaryota > Metazoa > Chordata > Actinopteri > Cypriniformes > Gobionidae > Gobio > Gobio gobio. Next base: position 29,873,630 of record NC_137104.1, on the reverse strand, counting down.
AGGCTGAGAACAATTAGAGACCACCTGCCACTCGACCACCATGATCCACCTGCCATCCGACCATCATGATCCACCTGCCGCTCGACTACCAAGATCCACCTGCCATCCGACCGAAATGACAACTGTCATCCGACGAGGTCACCCGGACTTCGTCACATGACAAAGGGGGACTGTAGCATCTGGAGTGTCTCCCAACTAGGATCAAAGTGGTGAGTCGTTTGGAGAAACATCAGAGATGTTTTCCTCCAAACAGCTCTGCATATAAATTAAATTCCTGCTCCAACGGCTCCAACAAGTCTGAGTCAAATTGCACCACCGACTAATTAAGACCGGCTAGAGTGTGACCAGAAGATACTATGATGGCCCTTTCTGAGCTTCGATCAGATTCTAATCAGCCAGGACACCTCCCTCATGCTGCGTTCACACCAAACGCGAATAGAGCGTCAAAATCGCGTCTACCGCGTCTAGTTTCACGCTCGAACATTGTGAATGCATTCGCGCGTCCGCAGCGAGTTGGACACGCGCAGAAATCGAGCGTTTGAAGCGAAATTGACGCGCGTTCAAGGCACTCCAGGAGAAATATGTCATAAAACACCACTCTGCCTCTTTCATTTTCATTAAACATAAATATTAAGCATTAATAGCCACACAAATGTGGTCCAGGCAACTCCTACATTATCTTCACTGCATGTATATTTAAATATCCTTAAAATATAAAGTTATGAAACTTCTCTTTGCCCTCAGTCAAAACGATTTGGCAGACAACAAATTATAGATTCATGAGAGCAAAGATCGCCCGTTAGATCCACACAAGATGCACCACTACAGGACATCAGAGCCAGCGGCAGACGCCAGAAGGACTGGCCGAGGAAAGGCTGCCTTCGCCGGGGTTATGAGCAGTGATTGCCCGGTGATCGCCTGGATCTCACAACTCCAAAAACACAAGATTATTTTTTTTAAATAGGCGCTCTCTTTATAAATAAACCACAGATTTGAGCTTTGAAAAACTACATTCCCACCTGAAAAAGTCTTAAAACTACATTTTGTGACACAATAGTACTATTTTTAATTTATGCAGGGTTTCTCATACACGTCACTTTACCACGTGACAGCAGCAAGCAGGCTCCTGATTGGTTAACGTGGCGCGAATTGACGCCAAAGTTCACATTTTTCAACTCGGGCGTCAGACGCGAATTCGCTTCAAACGCGTGAATGCACAAAAGCACCATTCGCGTGTAACGCGCGTATCGTGCAAGACGCTCAATTCGCGTCCAATTCGCACCATTCACGCGAACTGGACGCGCGAATGAGGCGGATTCGCGTCCTTCGCGCCGCGCGAAACGCGCCTTCAGTGCCGCGAGACCTCCAGACGCGCGTCAACGCGCCTTTCCATTGACTTAACATTGAAATCACTCGCGCCAGACGCTCAATTCGCGTTTGGTGTGAACGCAGCATCACACTTCAGTCTAGAACGGCCGGGGGGTGACCCTAACACACACACACACACAAGCATTCCTCTCTATTTAGCCTTTAATTAAACTATCCCAGAAATTACATATATGATGATTTCTTAAGTATATGCATGCTCCCCATATTTCTTATGTTTGCGTGATGTAAGAGCTATCTTAAACCGTAAGGCCTAGAGACATGAAACCTGGCCAGATGGTAGGCCTCAGTTTGGGGACAACCTATCAGAGTATGACCCCGAATGGCCCATAGGTGGCGCTACAGCAACCAAAAGTTCAAAATTGCTCATAACTCTTAGACTGTTTGTCTCAGGATCAAGTGTCTTATATCGTTGGAATCCTTGGCTCAAGGCAGACAAAATGGCTATCTCCATCTCTATTTTGATATAGGCAGGGAAAAGTTTCTGCTATGTCGAATTTTGTCCAAAACCTACTTTTGCAAACTAGTCCCTGGTTTTTCGCCCGATCGGAACCGAACCAGTCTAGGACAATTCTCTGGACTCTCTAGATCAATAATTATCAAAAAAAAGTTGAACTTTGGCATTTGGGTGGCTGTAACAGGGTCATTTACAAAAGGGGCGTGGCAAAATACACTAAAAAGCCTATTAATCCCAAATGAAAACTCAGAACTTCACCAAAATTGATGACCATATGTGTCAGAACATGGTGAGGAAGCATGCAGAGTTTCATGGAGATCGGACCATAGGTGGTGCTATAACTGGCAAAAAGCCTTCCTTCTGATCTTGCTGATCGATTGCTCCTGTCTGCCTGCTGTGTCTGTTGCTCTGTAGCTCAAGTCTGTAGCTCTGTAGAGCCTTGCTTACGTTTGAATCTTTATTTTGATATTTCCTCTTTCTTCTACTGCTAAATATAACTTACTCATCACCATACATTGTTTAAAAATTGCCTATCACGTTAAATTTGACATCGCTAGCTTTTAATCTAAATCACCATCACACGTTAGCATTTTGCTAGCCTGTTAGCTTGTTATCTCTGCACCCGGGCCTCCCTTTTTCTGAGTTCATAACTTGGATTAGTAAATTGTGTCCAGCAAACGATTGTGGTAAGTGGTAAATTGGATTAATCAACAAACACGGTAAGTCATGTCTTCTCCTGTCATTATCACCTGCAGTGCATGCCACATGTTCAGTATAGGCTTCTCCGCTGGCGAAAAGGGCTTCACATGTGATAAATGTAAGGAGATAGTTAGGCTGACGGAGAAGATTTCAGAATTAGAAACACGCATCCATACTTTATCTGAGAGTAGTGAGGATGTAACAGCTTTAGACACTGATTTGGATGCGAATAGCTTAGTGAACTCTGTACATTCTTTGGTTCCGGCTGCAGGGCCCCCGCAGCAGGGAAACTGGGTGACAGTGAGGCAGCATAGTCGCAGACCAAAGAACCGCTTTTCCGTTACGGTTAGAACATCAAACAGGTTCTCCCCTCTCAGTGAAGCACCCACTGAGTATCCTGTTGAAAGTGCCCTAGTCATTGGCGATTCTATTACACGGAACGTGAAGATAGAGACACCAGCTACCATAGTCACTTGTTTACCGGGAGCCAGAGCACCTGACATCAAAGCAAATTTAAAAGTGCTGGCTAAAGCTAATCGTAAATTCTCTAAGATTATTATTCACGTCGGCACTAATGATGTTCGACTTCGCCAGTCGGAGATCACCAAAATTAACATTAAAGAGGTGTGTGAACTCGCTAGTACGATGTCTGAGGCTGTTTTTTGTTCTGGACCGCTCCCGGTAAAAAGGAGTGATGAGATAGTTAGCAGACTATCATCACTCAATGGCTGGTTGTCTAAGTGGTGTCTGCAAAATAACATAGGGTTCATAGACAATTGGAAAAGTTTTTGGGGCAGACCTGACCTGTTGAAGAAGGATGGCATCCATCCCTCTTGGGGTGGTGCCGCTCTTCTCTCTAGTAATCTGGCACATAGTCTTAGAGCTAAACCTTGACTCACTAGGGCCCAGGTCAGGAAGCAGACAAACTGGCTAAACCGACCGTCTGCTAGCTGTCTCACGTTACCGGAGTCAGATAAATCCCAGCATATAGAGACTCTTTCACCTAGATATTATCATATAGAGACTGTGTCTGTTCCCCGAATTAGTAAATACAAAAAAACATCAAAACCATTCAACAGTAAAAATTTAATTGACGTCCAACAAATAAACAAAATATATAATACAGATGAACAATTGATAAAGCTTGGGTTGCTGAATATTAGATCCCTTTCCCCAAAAGCGCTTATTGTTAATGATATTATTACAGATAATAATCTAGATGTGCTCTGTTTGACAGAAACCTGGCTAAAACCTGACGACTACATTACCTTAAATGAGTCCACCCCCCAAGATTATTGTTATAAACATGAGCTGCGTCTGAAAGGTAAAGGGGGAGGGGTTGCTGTAATTTATAATAATATCTTCAGTATTACTCAGAAGTCTAGTTTCAAATATAATTCCTTCGAAGTTTTGGTGCTTTATGTAACGCTATGTAGTGTACATGATAAAACCCGTTCAACATTTGTGTTAGCTACTGTATACAGGCCACCTGGGCATAATACAGACTTTATCAAAGAATTTGCTCATTTTCTATCAGAGTTAGTACTGGCCGTAGATAAAGTACTAATTGTTGGTGATTTTAATATCCATGTTGACAACGGAAAAGACGTATTGGGATTAGCATTTAAAGACACACTAAACTCTATTGGAGTTAGGCAACACGTGTCAGGAGCCACTCATCGCCATAATCATACTTTAGACCTAATATTGTCACATGGAATAAATGTTGATACCGTTGAAATTCTGCAGCAGAGCGATGACATCTCAGATCATTACTTAGTATCATGTATACTTAATTTAGCTAAGGTTGCAAAGCCGCCCCCTCGCTTTAAAAATGGCAGGACAATCACTGCCGCTACTAAAGATTGCTTTTTAAATAATCTCCCTCATCAGTATCATCTGCTCAGCATCCCAGATAGTATAGAAGAACTCGATGTTGCAACAGAAACTATTGACTCTCTCTTTTGCAGTACTTTAGACACAGTTGCTCCTCTGCGCTTAAAGAAGATTAAAGAAAATAGTCCAACGCCGTGGTACAACGAGCACACCCGGGCCCTTAAAACAGCAGCCAGAAAAATGGAGCGCAGCTGGAAGAAAACAAAATTAGAGGTATTTCGTAATTCGTGGAAAGAGCACATGATCACATACAGAAAGGCTGTAAAAACTGCTAGATCTGCTTATTTCTCAACTCTCTTGGAAGAAAACAAACACAACCCAAGGTATTTATTCGATACAGTGGCTAAATTAACCAAAAATAAAGCTTCAACTTCTGATGATTGTAAACAGCACAGCAGTAATGACTTTATGAACTTCTTCACATGTAAGATTGATAATATTAGGAAAAAATTTTTAACCATGCAGCCGTCTAATACAGCATCACATCAGACAGAGCATTGTAGTGTCACTGAGGAAAAATTACACTCATTCACTGCTATAGGAGAAGAAGAATTGGCTAAACTCGTTAAATCATCAAAATCGACAACATGTATGCTCGACCCTATACCAACTAGGCTATTAAAAGAGATGCTACCAGAGGTCATAGATCCTCTTCTTAATATCATTAATTCATCTTTGTCATTAGGATATGTACCGAAAACTTTTAAGTTGGCAATTATTAAACCACTTATTAAAAAACCGCAACTTGATCCTACAGATTTAGTCAATTATAGACCAATCTCAAATCTACCCTTTCTGTCAAAAATACTTGAAAAGGCAGTGTCTTCACAATTATGTTCCTTTTTAGAAAGAAATGGTATCTGTGAGGATTTCCAGTCAGGATTTAGACCGTATCATAGCACTGAGACTGCTCTCGTCAGAGTTACAAATGATTTGCTCTTATCATCCGATCGTGGCTGTATCTCTCTATTAGTGTTACTCGATCTTAGCGCTGCATTTGATACTATCGACCACAACATTCTTTTGAATAGACTCGAAAATTATGTAGGTATTAGTGGAATTGCATTATCATGGTTTAAATCATACCTATGCGACCGTTATCAGTTTGTAGTAGTAAATGAAGATATGTCACACCGATCGCAAGTTCAGTATGGAGTACCGCAAGGCTCAGTGCTAGGACCGCTACTCTTCACCCTGTACATGCTACCACTGGGAGATATCATTAGGAAGCATGGCGTTAGTTTTCATTGTTATGCTGACGATACTCAGCTCTATATTTCTTCACGCCCTAAAGAAACTTACCAATTCACAAGATTAACGGAATGCATAGCTGATATAAAACATTGGATGACTGGTAATTTCCTGCAACTCAATTCAGAAAAAACTGAATTTTTAATTATTGGACAAAAAAGCTCCACAAGTAGTAACCTAGAATACTGTCTAACACTTGATGGCTGTTCTGTCAAGTCCTCGTCGTCAGTGAGGAACCTGGGTGTGCTCTTTGATACCAATCTTTCGTTTGAAAGCCACGTTTCTAGCATCTGTAAAACTGCTTTCTACCATCTTAAAAATATATCTAAATTACGGCACATGCTCTCAATGCAAAATGCTGAACAGTTAGTTCATGCGTTCATGACCTCAAGGTTAGATTATTGTAATGCTCTACTGGGTGGTTGCCCTGCTCGCTTAATAAATAAACTCCAGCTGGTCCAAAACGCAGCAGCTCGAGTTCTTACTAGAACCAGGAAGTATGACCATATTAGCCCAGTTCTGTCAACACTGCACTGGCTGCCTATTAAACATCGCATAAATTTTAAAATCTTACTTATTACTTACAAAGCACTAAATGGTTTAGCTCCCCAATACTTGAGCGAGCTCTTAACATATTATACTCCATCACGTCTACTGCGGTCTCAAAATTCTGGCCAGTTGATCATACCGAGAATATCCAAATCAACTGCAGGCGGTCGATCGTTTTCCTATTTAGCACCTAAACTCTGGAACAGTCTTCCTAACATTGTTCGGGAAGCAGACACACTCTGTCAGTTTAAATCTAGACTAAAAAAAACATCTCTTTACTGTGGCATACACATAAAACACTTTTTCAATGAAATGATTGTTAGGCTGCATTAACTAGGTCAGCCGGAACCGGGAACACTTCCCATAACACCTGATGTACTCGTTACATCATCAGAAGAATGGCATCTACGCTAATGTTAGTCTCTCTGTTTTATCCCGAGGTTTACTGCAGTCAGCTGGATCCGGGCCGTATCCAGATCAGATGGTGGACCTGCGCCCAGAGAAGACCAACACAGGACCCCGAAGTGTCTGGGAGACCGTGATTAGACTCCCCCTGAAACTGCCTCATCGACACGGCATCTCAATAAACCCGTCTCCTGCGTGTTGCCTCCGATCATTCGAATATTGCACTTTAATAATTATTTAATCAACATCATCCTCAATAAACCCGTCTCCAGCATGTTGTCCCCGGTCCCTCGAATATTCTGATCTATTATGACCTCCGAGCTGTAAAACTGCCAGAATAATAATAATAATACGCTGTTTGTTAATTGGCCAGAGGAGAACTGGCACCCCGACTGAGCCTGGTTTCTCCCAAGGTTTATTTTTCTCCATTAGGTCACCTAATGGGGTTTTGGTTTCCTTGCCACTGTTGCCTCTGGCTTGGCGTGCTCAGTTGGGGACACTAAATTTTTCAACTAAACATCGAAATACATCTAAATAATAAACTAAATTAACCATTTAAACTAAATTACTGATCAAATTATTGATCTAAAGCCCACACTGTCACTGTATGATACTTGAAATTTTTCCAGAATGGCTATACAGCTGAATAAAATTATGCTGCATTATTTTCCTGTTTAACACTGTAAAGCTGCTTTGAAACAATCTACATTGTTAAAAGCGCTATATAAATAAAGTTGACTTGACTTGACTTCTTATTAGGGGTTCAAGCATGAAATGCTGAAACCCTATTGTAATTGTAAGGATTCGTAAAACGCATCGTGCAGGCCAAACCGTAAGGCCTAGAGACATGAAACCTGGCCAGATGGTAGGCCTCAGTTTGGGGACAACCTATCAGAGTATGACCCCGAATGGCCCATAGGTGGCGCTACAGCAACCAAAAGTTCAAAATTGCTCATAACTCTTAGACTGTTTGTCTCAGGATCAAGTGTCTTATATCGTTGGAATCCGTGGCTCAAGTCGGACAAAATGGCGATCTCCGACTTTGATGTAGGCAGGGAAAGTTTTCTGCTATGTTGAATTTTGTCCAAAACCTACTTTTGCGAACTAGTACCTGGTTTTTCGCCCGATCGGAACCAAACCAGTCTAGGACAATTCTCTGGACTCTTTAGATCAATAATTATCAAAAAAAAGTTGAACTTTGGCATTTGAGTGGCTGTAACAGGGTCATTTAGAAAAGGGGCGTGGTAAAATACACTCAAAAGCCTATAAATCCCAAAGGAAAACTCAGAACTTCACCAAAATTGATGAGCATATGTGTCAGAACATGGTGAGGAAGCATGCAGAGTTTCATGGAGATCGGACCATAGGTGGCGCTATAACTGGCAAAAAGCCTTCATTCTTATTAGGGGTTCAAGCATGAAATGCTGAAACCCTATTGTAATTGTAAGGATTCGTAAAATGCATCGTGCAGGCCAAACCATAAGGCCTAGAGACATGAAACCTGGCCAAATGGTAGGCCTCAACTTGGGGACAACCTATCAGAGTATGACCCCGAATGGCCCATAGGTGGCGCTACAGCAACCAAAAGTTCAAAATTGCTCATAACTCTTAGACTGTTTGTCTCAGGATCAAGTGTCTTATATCGTTGGAATCCTTGGCCCAAGGCAGACAAAATGGCGATCTCCGATTTTGATGTAGGCAGGGAAAAGTTTCTGCTATGTCGAATTTTGTCCAAAACCTACTTTTGCAAACTAGTCCCTGGTTTTTCGCCCGATCGGAACCGAACCAGTCTAGGACAATTCTCTGGACTCTCTAGATCAATAATTATCAAAAAAAAGTTGAACTTTGGCATTTGGGTGGCTGTAACAGGGTCATTTGCAAAAGGGGTGTGGCAAAATACACTAAAAAGCCTATTAATCCCAAATGAAAACTCAGAACTTCACCAAAATTGATGACCATATGTGTCAGAACATGGTGAGGAAGCATGCAGAGTTTCATGGAGATCGGACCATAGGTGGCGCTATAACTGGCAAAAAGCCTTCCTTCTTATTAGGGGTTCAAGCATGAAATGCTGAAACCCTATTGTAATTGTAAGGATTCGTAAAACGCATCGTGCAGGCCAAACCGTAAGGCCTAGAGACATGAAACCTGGCCAGATGGTAGGCCTCAGTTTGGGGACAACCTATCAGAGTATGACCCCGAATGGCCCATAGGTGGCGCTACAGCAACCAAAAGTTCAAAATTGCTCATAACTCTAAGACTGTTTGTCCCAGGATCAAGTGTCTTATATCGTTGGAATCCGTGGCTCAAGTCGGACAAAATGGCGATCTTCGATTTTGATGTAGGCAGGGAAAAGTTTCTGCTATGTCGAATTTTGTCCAAAACCTACTTTTGCAAACTAGTCCCTGGTTTTTCGCCCGATCGGAACCAAACCAGTCTAGGACAATTCTCTGGACTCTTTAGATCAATAATTATCAAAAAAAAGTTGAACTTTGGCATTTGAGTGGCTGTAACAGGGTCATTTACAAAAGGGGCGTGGCAAAATACACTAAAAAGCCTATTAATCCCAAATGAAAACTCAGAACTTCACCAAAATTGATGAGCATATGTGTCAGAACATGGTGAGGAAGCATGCAGAGTTTCATGGAGATCGGACCATAGGTGGCGCTATAACTGGCAAAAAGCCTTCATTCTTATTAGGGGTTCAAGCATGAAATGCTGAAACCCTATTGTAATTGTAAGGATTCGTAAAATGCATCGTGCAGGCCAAACCATAAGGCCTAGAGACATGAAACCTGGCCAAATGGTAGGCCTCAACTTGGGGACAACCTATCAGAGTATGACCCCGAATGGCCCATAGGTGGCGCTACAGCAACCAAAAGTTCAAAATTGCTCATAACTCTTAGACTGTTTGTCTCAGGATCAAGTGTCTTATATCGTTGGAATCCTTGGCCCAAGGCAGACAAAATGGCGATCTCCGATTTTGATGTAGGCAGGGAAAAGTTTCTGCTATGTCGAATTTTGTCCAAAACCTACTTTTGCAAACTAGTCCCTGGTTTTTCGCCCGATCGGAACCGAACCAGTCTAGGACAATTCTCTGGACTCTCTAGATCAATAATTATCAAAAAAAAGTTGAACTTTGGCATTTGGGTGGCTGTAACAGGGTCATTTGCAAAAGGGGTGTGGCAAAATACACTAAAAAGCCTATTAATCCCAAATGAAAACTCAGAACTTCACCAAAATTGATGACCATATGTGTCAGAACATGGTGAGGAAGCATGCAGAGTTTCATGGAGATCGGACCATAGGTGGCGCTATAACTGGCAAAAAGCCTTCCTTCTTATTAGGGGTTCAAGCATGAAATGCTGAAACCCTATTGTAATTGTAAGGATTCGTAAAACGCATCGTGCAGGCCAAACCGTAAGGCCTAGAGACATGAAACCTGGCCAGATGGTAGGCCTCAGTTTGGGGACAACCTATCAGAGTATGACCCCGAATGGCCCATAGGTGGCGCTACAGCAACCAAAAGTTCAAAATTGCTCATAACTCTAAGACTGTTTGTCCCAGGATCAAGTGTCTTATATCGTTGGAATCCGTGGCTCAAGTCGGACAAAATGGCGATCTTCGATTTTGATGTAGGCAGGGAAAAGTTTCTGCTATGTCGAATTTTGTCCAAAACCTACTTTTGCAAACTAGTCCCTGGTTTTTCGCCCGATCGGAACCAAACCAGTCTAGGACAATTCTCTGGACTCTTTAGATCAATAATTATCAAAAAAAAGTTGAACTTTGGCATTTGAGTGGCTGTAACAGGGTCATTTACAAAAGGGGCGTGGCAAAATACACTAAAAAGCCTATTAATCCCAAATGAAAACTCAGAACTTCACCAAAATTGATGAGCATATGTGTCAGAACATGGTGAGGAAGCATGCAGAGTTTCATGGAGATCGGACCATAGGTGGCGCTATAACTGGCAAAAAGCCTTCATTCTTATTAGGGGTTCAAGCATGAAATGCTGAAACCCTATTGTAATTGTAAGGATTCGTAAAACGCATCGTGCAGGCCAAACCGTAAGGCCTAGAGACTTGAAACCTGGCCAGATGGTAGGCCTCAACTTGGGGACAACCTATCAGAGTATGACCCCGAATGGCCCATAGGTGGCGCTACAGCAACCAAAAGTTCAAAATTGCTCATAACTCTTAGACTGTTTGTCTCAGGATCAAGTGTCTTATATCGTTGGAATCCTTGGCTCAAGTCGGACAAAATGGATATCTCCGATTTTGATGTAGGCAGGGAAAAGTTTCTGCTATGTCGAATTTTGTCCAAAACCTACTTTTGCAAACTAGTCCCTGGTTTTTCGCCCGATCGGAACCGAACCAGTCTAGGACAATTCTCTGGACTCTCTAGATCAATAATTATCAAAAAAAAGTTGAACTTTGACATTTGGGTGGCTGTAACAGGGTCATTTACAAAAGGGGCGTGGCAAAATACACTAAAAAGCCTATTAATCCCAAATGAAAACTCAGAACTTCACCAAAATTGATGACCATATGTGTCAGAACATGGTGAGGAAGCATGCAGAGTTTCATGGAGATCGGACCATAGGTGGTGCTATAACTGGCAAAAAGCCTTCCTTCTTATTAGTGGTTCAAGCATGAAATGCTGAAACCCTTTTGTAATTGTAAGGATTCGTAAAACGCATCGTGCAGGCCAAACCGTAAGGCCTAGAGACATGAAACCTGGCCAGATGGTAGGCCTCAGTTTGGGGACAACCTATCAGAGTATGACCCCGAATGGCCCATAGGTGGCGCTACAGCAACCAAAAGTTCAAAATTGCTCATAACTCTTAGACTGTTTGTCCCAGGATCAAGTGTCTTATATCGTTGGAATCCGTGGCTCAAGTCGGACAAAATGGTGATCTCCGATTTTGATGTAGGCAGGGAAAAGTTTCTGCTATGTCGAATTTTGTCCAAAACCTACTTTTGCAAACTAGTCCCTGGTTTTTTGCCCGATCGGAACCAAACCAGTCTAGGACAATCCTCTGGACTCTTTAGATCAATAATTATCAAAAAAAAGTTGAACTTTGGCATTTGAGTGGCTGTAACAGGGTCATTTACAAAAGGGGCGTGGCAAAATACACTAAAAAGCCTATTAATCCCAAAGGAAAACTCAGAACTTCACAAAAATTGATGAGCATATGTGTCAGAACATGGTGAGGAAGCATGCAGAGTTTCTTGGAGATCGGACCATAGGTGGCGCTATAACTGGCAAAAAGCCTTCCTTCTTATTAGGGGTTAAAGCAAGAAATGCTGAAACCCTATTGTAATTGTAAGGATTCGTAAAACGCATCGTGCAGGCCAAACCGTAAGGCCTAGAGACATGAAACCTGGCCAGATGGTAGGCCTCAGTTTGGGGACAACCTATCAGAGTATGACCCCGAATGGCCCATAGGTGGCGCTACAGCAACCAAAAGTTCAAAATTGCTCATAACTCTTAGACTGTTTGTCTCAGGATCAAGTGTCTTATATCGTTGGAATCCTTGGCTCAAGGCAGACAAAATGGCTATCTTTGATTTTGATGTAGGCAGGGAAAAGTTTCTGCTATGTCGAATTTTGTCCAAAACCTACTTTTGCAAACTAGTCCCTGGTTTTTCGCCCGATCGGAACCGAACCAGTCTAGGACAATTCTCTGGACTCTCTAAATCAATAATTATCAAAAAAAAGTTGAACTTTGGCATTTGGGTGGCTGTAACAGGGTCATTTGCAAAAGGGGCGTGGCAAAATACACTAAAAAGCCTATTAATCCCAAATGAAAACTCAGAACTTCACCAAAATTGATGACCATATGTGTCAGAACATGGTGAGGAAGCATGCAGAGTTTCATGGAGATCGGACCATAGGTGGCGCTATAACTGGCAAAAAGCCTTCCTTCTTATTAGGGGTTCAAGCATGAAATGCTGAAACCCTATTGTAATTGTAAGGATTCGTAAAACGCATTGTGCAGGCCAAACCGTAAGGCCTAGAGACATGAAACCTGGCCAGATGGTAGGCCTCAGTTTGGGGACAACCTATCAGAGTATGACCCCGAATGGCCCATAGGTGGCGCTACAGCAACCAAAAGTTCAAAATTGCTCATAACTCTTAGACTGTTTGTCCCAGGATCAAGTGTCTTATATCGTTGGAATCCGTGGCTCAAGTCGGACAAAATGGCGATCTCCGATTTTGATGTAGGCAGGGAAAGTTTTCTGCTATGTCGAATTTTGTCCAAAACCTACTTTTGCAAACTAGTCCCTGGTTTTTCGCCCGATCGGAACCAAACCAGTCTAGGACAATTCTCTGGACTCTTTAGATCAATAATTATCAAAAAAAGTTGAACTTTGGCATTTGAGTGGCTGTAACAGGGTCATTTAGAAAAGGGGCGTGGCAAAAACACTCAAAAGCCTATAAATCCCAAAGGAAAACTCAGAACCTCACAAAAATTGATGAGCATATGTGTCAGAACATGGTGAGGAAGCATGCAGAGTTTCATGGAGATCGGACCATAGGTGGCGCTATAACTGGCAAAAAGCCTTCATTCTTATTAGGGGTTCAAGCATGAAATGCTGAAACCCTATTGTAATTGTAAGGATTCGTAAAACGCATCGTGCAGGCCAAACCGTAAGGCCTAGAGACTTGAAATCTGGCCAGATGGTAGGCCTCAACTTGGGGACAACCTATCAGAGTATGACCCCGAATGGCCCATAGGTGGCGCTACAGCAACCAAAAGTTCAAAATTGCTCATAACTCTTAGACTGTTTGTCTCAGGATCAAGTGTCTGATATCGTTGGAATCCTTGGCTCAAGGCAGACAAAATGGCTATATCCGATTTTGATGTAGGCAGGGAAAAGTTTCTGCTATGTCGAATTTTGTCCAAAACCTACTTTTGCAAACTAGTCCCTGGTTTTTCGCCCGATCGGAACCAAACCAGTCTAGGACAATTCTCTGGACTCTTTAGATCAATAATTATCAAAAAAAAGTTGAACTTTGGCATTTGAGTGGCTGTAACAGGGTCATTTACAAAAGGGGCGTGGCAAAATACACTAAAAAGCCTATTAATCCCAAATGAAAACTCAGAACTTCACCAAAATTGATGACCATATGTGTCAGAACATGGTGAGGAAGCATGCAGAGTTTCATGGAGATCGGACCATAGGTGGTGCTATAACTGGCAAAAAGCCTTCCTTCTTATTAGGGGTTCAAGCATGAAATGCTGAAACCCTATTGTAATTGTAAGGATTCGTAAAACGCATCGTGCAGGCCAAACCGTAAGGCCTAGAGACTTGAAACCTGGCCAGATGGTAGGCCTCAACTTGGGGACAACCTATCAGAGTATGACCCCGAATGGCCCATAGGTGGCGCTACAGCAACCAAAAGTTCAAAATTGCTCATAACTCTTAGACTGTTTGTCTCAGGATCAAGTGTCTTATATCGCTGGAATCCTTGGCTCAAGGCAGACAAAATGGATATCTCCGATTTTGATGTAGGCAGGGAAAAGTTTCTGCTATATCGAATTTTGTCCAAAACCTACTTTTGCAAACTAGTCCCTGGTTTTTCGCCCGATCGGAACCGAACCAGTCTAGGACAATTCTCTGGACTCTCTAGATCAATAATTATCAAAAAAAAGTTGAACTTTGACATTTGGGTGGCTGTAACAGGGTCATTTACAAAAGGGGCGTGGCAAAATACACTAAAAAGCCTATTAATCCCAAATGAAAACTCAGAACTTCACCAAAATTGATGACCATATGTGTCAGAACATGGTGAGGAAGCATGCAGAGTTTTAATGGAGATCGGACCATAGGTGGTGCTATAACTGGCAAAAAGCCTTCCTTCTTATTAGGGGTTCAAGCATGAAATGCTGAAACCCTATTGTAATTGTAAGGATTCGTAAAACGCATCGTGCAGGCCAAACCGTAAGGCCTAGAGACATGAAACCTGGCCAGATGGTAGGCCTCAGTTTGGGGACAACCTATCAGAGTATGACCCCGAATGGCCCATAGGTGGCGCTACAGCAACCAAAAGTTCAAAATTGCTCATAACTCTTAGACTGTTTGTCCCAGGATCAAGTGTCTTATATCGTTGGAATCCGTGGCTCAAGTCGGACAAAATGGCGATCTCCGATTTTGATGTAGGCAGGGAAAGTTTTCTGCTATGTCGAATTTTGTCCAAAACCTACTTTTGCAAACTAGTCCCTGGTTTTTCGCCCGATCGGAACCAAACCAGTCTAGGACAATTCTCTGGACTCTTTAGATCAATAATTATCAAAAAAAGTTGAACTTTGGCATTTGAGTGGCTGTAACAGGGTCATTTAGAAAAGGGGCGTGGCAAAATACACTCAAAAGCCTATAAATCCCAAAGGAAAACTCAGAACTTCACAAAAATTGATGAGCATATGTGTCAGAACATGGTGAGAAAGCATGCAGAGTTTCATGGAGATCGGACCATAGGTGGCGCTATAACTGGCAAAAAGCCTTCATTCTTATTAGGGGTTCAAGCATGAAATGCTGAAACCCTATTGTAATTGTAAGGATTCGTAAAACGCATCGTGCAGGCCAAACCGTAAGGCCTAGAGACTTGAAACCTGGCCAGATGGTAGGCCTCAACTTGGGGACAACCTATCAGAGTATGACCCCGAATGGCCCATAGGTGGCGCTACAGCAACCAAAAGTTCAAAATTGCTCATAACTCTTAGACTGTTTGTCTCAGGATCAAGTGTCTTATATCGTTGGAATCCTTGGCTCAAGGCAGACAAAATTGCTATATCCGATTTTGATGTAGGCAGGGAAAAGTTTCTGCTATGTTGAATTTTGTCCAAAACCTACTTTTGCAAACTAGTCCCTGGTTTTTCGCCCGATCGGAACCGAACCAGTCTAGGACAATTCTCTGGACTCTCTAGATCAATAATTATCAAAAAAAAGTTGCAATTTTTATTCACGGTCGCTAAGGGGCGGAAAACGAACGTTGTGGGAGGAGCCTATTTTACTAAAATGGCTATAACTCAAGAACAAAATGAGATATCTTTACCAAACTTTGTACACATGTGTATGGGCTGAGTCTTGGGTCACGATAAAAGAATCACGACGATTGAACACTTGGTGGCGCTATAACACAAAAAAACATGAAAATGGCTATAACCACCCGACCGCTAGTCCGATTGACTTGAAAATTGGTATGCAGTGTCTTGGTCCAAGGTACCATGTATGTCTATGAGGACATTGGCGTATCTCAAAAAACATGGCTGCTATTGGCCAATGAATTTTGAGCACCTCTAAGACAAGGTTAACGGAGGCCGATCGGAATGAAACTCGGTGGGCATGTTTGACTCATGGACTTAGAGGTCTGTAAGAATTTTGAAAGAAATCGGCCACTAGTTGGCGCTAATGAGTTTTTTGGCTCTGTAATCACGTGGTGTTGCACACATCAACCAAATATACACATCATATGATAGGGCTCCTCATACTGAACAACTTTTCCTTTAGAAGCATTGCTGTCAATCAAATCGTTCATTAAATATTTGCGATTATGTTTAAAACCTACTTTTGCAAACTAGTCCCTGGATTTTTGCCTGATCGGAACCAAACCAGTCTAGGACAATTCTCTGGACTCTCTAGATCAATAATTATCGAAAAAAAGTTGAACTTTTGCCTTTGGATGGCTATAACAGGGTCATTTAGAAGAGAAGCGTAGCAAAATACACTCAAAAGCCTATAAATCCTAAAAGAAAACTCAAAACTTCACGAAAATTGTTATGTATATGTAACATAACATGCTGAAAAAGCATGCAAAGTTTCATGGAGATCGGATCATAGGTGGCGCTATAACTGTTAAAAAGCTTTGAAAACCATGTAATCCTATGGTGAAATGCCTGTATTGGCTGTAAATGGTTTTTTTCCATCTCTGTAATCAGGTGGGGTTAAAAACATCCACATAATATGCATAAATTATGATAGATCTCCTCATACTGAACAACTTTGCCTCAAGAACCAATACTGTCAATCAAATCGTTATTTAAACATTCACAATTATGTTAATAACCTACTTTTGCAAACTAGTCATAGATTTTTCAACCTGATCAGAACCAAACCAGTGCAGTACAATTCTCTGGACTCTTTAGAGCAATAATTATTTAAAAAAAAAAGTTAAACTTTTGCATCTGAATGGCCATAACAGGGTTATTTCATGATGTGGCCTTGACCAAGTGTCCCCAAATACCTATATCTATTCAATGAATGCTCAGATATTCTTAAAAACAAGTCAGAACATGTGTACTATGCCTCTATAAACAAGCATGAAAAATTCAGACAGAAAGGACAATATTTGCCTCTATAACAGTTAAAAAGCTGAAAATTATGAAAATAATGGTATATTAAGCCAATAAGTGGTCGTTTGCTGCCCCCCGCTGTTCATTTTATTGTACTACACTCTAATATTGATCTACAAGTCATATTCAGCTTAAAATAAATCACTATTTTAACATTTGCAATCACATTTAGTTAAAATTAATTTATTAAGTATTACTATTGACAATTGTCACATTGAGAAATGTGAATCTTGAAGGAGACTTGCAGGAAACATTTTGTTTACTGCAACATCATAAAGTTCAAATGTCTGTATCTTCAACAAAATGTCTGTGTGTAGTCCTATGTTTCTGAATACATTTTTAAAAATCTGATTAATAGTTACAAAGAGCTATATTAAATGATTATAGACGATAGCATTAAAAAAGTGTGTGTGTGTGTGTGTGTGTGTGTGTGTGTCTGGCCTTGACCAAGTGTCCCCAAATGCCTATATCTATTCAATGAATGCTCAGATATTCTTAAAAACAAGTCAGAACATGTGTACTATGCCTCTAAACAAGCTTGAAAAATTTCAGACAGATAGGACAATATTTGCCTCTATAACAGTTAAAAAGCTGAAAATTATGAAAATAATGGTATATTAAGCCAATAAGTGGTCGTTTGCTGCCCCCCGCTGTTCATTTTATTGTACTACACTCTAATATTGATCTACAAGTCATATTCAGCTTAAAATAAATCACTATTTTTTTAGTTAAAATTAATCTGTTAAGTATTACTATTGACAATTGTCACATTGTGAAATGTGAATCTTGAAGGAGACTTGCAGGAAACATTTTGTTTACTGCAACATCATAAAGTTCAAATGTCTGTATCTGTAACAAAATGTGTGTGTGTGTGTGTGTGTGTGTAGTCCTATGTTTCTGAATACATTTTTAATAATCTGATTAATAGTTACAAAGAGCTATGTGAAATGATTATAGACCATAGCATTAAAAAAATGTGTGTGTGTGTGTGTATAAGCATGCATAATGGAGTTAACATGAAAGACCAGAAGTGTTTTTATGTGTGTCTATAAGCAACTGTGAAAAGACTTTATTAATAAGTAAAATGTCCAGCAGAGGGCAGCAGAAGACCACTTATTGGCTCACTTTCCTTTTAAAGCAGCACTAGGTAACTTTTCAACCTTCATAATATATTTTCAAGACTCTTGTGATGATGATACATCGACTTACAATAGGTTGAATGACACATCTGCCATAGCCTGACGGGGTCTGTATCGTTTTTTAATCGTACTTTTAAACTTCGGGTTTCGGGTAGTAACCCGAGAACAAAAATAACTACAAAATTCGACTGCTTTACGGCATATACGTCACTTCCACCACCACCCCCACTTCCTTAAATTCGGACGTGCGAGCCCGAGCCCAACTATCGTTTGTTTGCCGGATGTTATAGTCATGGCCGAAGCAGCACAGAAAAATAAGAAAGCAAAGGTTTTGTCGGAGGAAAGCAAAAAGAGGAAACGAGAAAGTGATCGGATTAAAGGCAGGACGAGGATCAACATTGGGCCAGCGTTTGCTCGTTGGCGTAAGCTGAAGGAGGAGGGGCTACATTCTTGCAAGTAAATACATAAGTTGTACAAAATCATATTTTAGGATACCTAACATGTCTGTGATATTTGTTTATTTGTCTTGCCTCAAGCTATAATGCAAATCGATTTTTCAAATTTGCAGATTCATCTATGGTGGCTTGATATTATAATATTGACGATGTATGGTTATTAACTACCACTCAAACATTGAATTGAAGTATCATATAGATTCTGTAAAACGGTAACCAATAGACTAGGCTACTATAATGACGCTGGCTTGTAAACGTGAGCATCGCGATCATTTGGCGTTTGAAAAAAATAAAACCCATGAAATTATATTCATATGACATGCTGAAACATATGCCACTGTTACGTTATCTGGGATGAAGACATTTCACACGCGACGCAAGCAGAACACCTGCATGTGAACTCCATAGACAGATGAACTCCTCCAGCAGTGTTCAGGGCTATCATAGTTGTCATGTCAACAAATGCACGTGCAATGCATCCACTGATGTAAGATGACAAGAGTTTACGACAGTAGTAGAGGACAAAACCCTACTGTAGGGGGACCCGAGAGCAAAACCTACCTAGTGCTGCTTTAAAGTTTGATTTTCAACAGTATTCTGCACTAAAGCAATTACTATTATAACACACTCATATTTTGTCAGAGTTTATCTCTTCATTTGTACTGACACTTCACATAATTACTAGCAATGTGGTAAATCATGGTAAATAATGCTAGAAACATGGTAAGTAAATAATACTAGAATGTGGTGTATCATGGTAAATTATGCTAGAACAGGGTACATCATGGTGAACTATGGTAAATCATGGTAGACTATGGTAAATCATGCTAGAAACATGGTAAATCATAGTAAATAATACTAGAACATGGTATATCATGGTAAATTATGCTAGAACAGGGTACATCATGGTGAACTATGGTAAATCATGGGAGACTATTGTAAATCATGCTAGAAACATGGTTAATCATAGTAAATAATACTAGAACGTGGTGTATTTCACAAAAAATGTGAAATGCTCATAGACCATTAAAAGATATTTTCACAATAACATATCTCAAAAACATTGTGTGTGTGTGTGTGTGTGTGTGTGTGTGTGTGTGTGTGTGTGTGTGTGTGTGAGTGAAAGCATGCATAATGGGACAACTGGTTTGAAGCCTGTTTCAAAGCCTATTTTACTAAAAGGGCTATAACTCAAGAACAAAATGAGATATCTTTACCAAACTTGGTACACATGCGTATGGGCTGAGTCTTTGGTCACTGTAAAAGTAATTGTGCACACTTGGTGGCGCTATAACATGAAAAAAAAAAAAACATGAAAATGGCTCTGAATGACTTGAAAATTGGTATGCAGTGTCTTGGTCCAAGGTACCATGTATGTCTATGAGGAAATTGGCGTATCTCCAAAAACATGGCCGCCATTGCCAATTAAATTTGAGCACCTATTAGACAAGTTTATCGGAGCCTGATCAGAATGAAACTTGGTGGGCATGTTTGACTCATGGGCTGCGTTCGAAACCGCATACTCATTGAGTAGGTACTCATTTTCATCAATTTATGAGTACTTACTTAACGAGCTCTAAAAGAGTAGGTACTATATTGCCTGATCTCGTTAAGTATGAATGTGAGCCGCACTTTATGCGCCATGTTGACGTTATCATGTGACCTACAACGTTATATCAAGCGCAACGACTTGAAAGATGAGTGACCGGTTTAATTAATCGATCTATAAATATATTAATATTGATTAAACTTGCTAATTTTGTGGTCTTGTTGAAGAAACAGCTGCCCATTTATTTTGTGATATTAACCCTTCTAATCTGACCCAGTTTTTGTCACATGCCTGTCCTGTCTTGTGTGCACATGTGGGTTTTGTTAGTGTGGCCATGTGCCTCTGTCATTGTTTGATCCCTCCCCCTTGTTATCTGATTATTGGTTTAATTTGCCCCACCTGTGCCCCCTTTGCCTTGCTTGAATTCTCCCCTTTATATACCCCTTGTGTTTGTCAGTCTTTGTCAGATCCTTGTTATGTCTACGTCTCCCGTTTCCCCCTGTGATTTCTTGTGGTATGTTTTTGTGTTATTTTATGTTTTATTATGTGTTTTGCCCCCTCGTGGGTTTTTGTTTTGTATTTATGTTTGTTTTTGTTAATAAATCCTATTTTCACTGCACTTGAGTCCTCGCACCAGTTTTCCTTTATGTTTGACGTGACAGAAGGATCTGACCAACTAGAGGACTCAGCAGGAGTTGTTTTTGTTTTGTTTTGATTTTCCTGTATAAACCCCATACTTCTCTATGGAGTTTTCTAGACGCCTACTGGTGATGCGTCACGTTAACTCCAGGTACATCCGTCAACAGGGGACGGATGCAGGACAGTTCGCATGTCAGTTTTTGAGCGAGGTGGACCACTTTATGCTCAACGAGGCAGAGTGTAAGGAGACTTTTAACCTTTGTTTGGACATGCCACTTTGTCCGGGAGTGATGGAGAGGCTGGGAAAGCTGGGATTCTGGGACTTCGTGCAACATCTGAAAGAGTCCGAACATCCTCGGCCAGCTCCAGTGGTCCCAGTTCCGATGGTCCCTGCTCCTGTGACCCCAGTACCGGTAGTCACGGCTCCGGTGATTCCATTTCCGGTGGTCTCTAAGCGGAGGAGGAGAAGGAGGGTACCATCCGTGACTGCTATGGAGGTCCCGAGTCCGGTGGATCGTGTTCCGGTGGCCCCTGTTCCGGTGGATCGTGTTCCGGGGGTCCCTGTTCCGGTGATCCCTGTGCCGGTGGTCCCTGTGCCGGTGGTCCCTGTGCCGGTGGGTCGTGTTCCGGTGAATCGTGTTCCGGTGGTCCCTGTGCCGGTGGTCCCTGTGCCGGTGGTCCCTGTGCCGGTGGTCCCTGTGCCGGTGGATCGTGTTCCGGTGGTCCCTGTGCCGGTGGTCCCTGTGCCGGTGGTTCCTGCTCCGGTGGTTCCTGTGCCGGTGGTCCCTGTGCCGGTGGTCCCTGCTCCGGTGGCCTCCACTCCAGTGGTCTCAGCTCCGGTGGACCCACTTCCAGTGGTCCACGCTCCGGTGGTCCCCATTCCGGTGGATCCTGTCCCTGGGGTCCGTAAGCGGAGGAGGAGAGGGAAAGCACGCTCCGTGACTGTTCCGGTGGTCCCTGTTCCGGTGGTCCCTGTTCCGGTGGTCCCTGTTCCGGTGGATCGTGTGCCGGTGGTCCCTGTGCCGGTGGATCGTGTTCCGGTGGATCGGGTTCCGGTGGTCCCTGTGCCGGTGATCCCTGTGCCGGTGGTCCCCGTGCCGGTGGTATCAGGGACGGCGGACTCTGCTGTGCCGGAGGTGCCGATCAGGCGCCCCGCACCGCTCGGGCGCCCCGCACCGCCCCGGCTCCCTGCTCTTCCCGCGCCGCCCCGGCGCCCTGCTCTTCCCGCGCCGCCCCGGCGCCCTGCTCTTCCCGCGCCGCCCCGGCGCCCTGCTCTTCCCGCGCCGCCCCGGCGCCCTGCTCTCCCCGCGCCGCCCCAGCGCCCTGCTCTTCCTGCGCCGCCTGAACTCTGCTGGCCGCCTGAATTCTGCTGGCCACCCTGGCCGTCCCGGCCGCCTGAACTCTGCTGGCCGCCTGAACTCTGCTGGCCGCCTGAACTCTGCTGGCCACCTGAACTCTGCTGGCCGCCTGAACTCTGCTGGCCACCCCGGCCGTCCCGGCCGCCTGAACTCTGCAGGCCGCCTGAACTCTGCTGGCCCCCCCGGCCGCCTGAATTTTTTGTGATCCCCGTCTCTCCCTTGTTTTCTCCTTCCTTTTCTGTTTCACCCTTGTCTGTCCTTCCCGTCCCGCCCAGGTCTGTCCCTCCCGTCCCGCCCAGGTCTGTCCCTCCCGTCCCGCCCAGGTCTGTCCCTCCCGTCCCGCCCAGGTCTGTCCCTCCCGTCCCGCCCAGGTCTGTCCCTCCCGTCCCGCCCAGGTCTGTCCCTCCCGTCCCGCCCTGGTCTGTCCCTCCCGTCCCGCCCTGGTCTGTCCCTCCCGTCCCGCCCTGGTCTGTCCCTCCCGTCCCGCCCTGGTCTGTCCCTCCCGTCCCGCCCTGGTCTGTCCCTCCCGTCCCGCCCTGGTCCGTCCCTCCCGTCCCGCCCTGGTCCGTCCCTCCCGTCCCGCCCTGGTCCGTCCCTCCCGTGCCGCCCTGGTCCGTCCCTCCCGTGCCGCCCTGGTCCGTCCCTCCCGTGCCGCCCTGGTCCGTCCCTCCCGTGCCGCCCTGGTCCGTCCCTCCCGTGCCGCCCTGGTCCGTCCCTCCCGTGCCGCCCTGGTCCGTCCCTCCCGTGCCGCCCTGGTCCGTCCCTCCCGTGCCGCCCTGGTCCGTCCCTCCCGTGCCGCCCTGGTCCGTCACTCCCGTGCCGCCCTGGTCTGTCCCTCTTCGTCCCTCCCTGGTCTGTCCCTCCCGTCCCTCCCTGGTCTGTCTTTCTTGGCCCGCCCTCGGCTGATGGAGCGTCTGGTAGCCGCTCCGTAGAGAGGGGGTTATGTCACATGCCTGTCCTGTCTTGTGTGCACATGTGGGTTTTGTTAGTGTGGCCATGTGCCTCTGTCATTGTTTGATCCCTCCCCCTTGTTATCTGATTATTGGTTTAATTTGCCCCACCTGTGCCCCCTTTGCCTTGCTTGAATTCTCCCCTTTATATACCCCTTGTGTTTGTCAGTCTTTGTCAGATCCTTGTTATGTCTACGTCTCCCGTTTCCCCCCGTGATTTCTTGTGGTATGTTTTTGTGTTATTTTATGTTTTATTATGTGTTTTGCCCCCTCGTGGGTTTTTGTTTTGTATTTATGTTTGTTTTTGTTAATAAATCCTATTTTCACTGCACTTGAGTCCTCGCACCAGTTTTCCTTTATGTTTGACGTGACAGTTTTATCCTTACCAAAACCCAAAATCGTGATCTCTTGAATATGTTGTTAATTTATTTATTTTATATGCAAAAAAATCTTCATCCACAAGCAAAATTGGCCTAAATCTCCTTTATATTTTCCTTTTTCTTGTTAAATGTAACTCCTGTTTCATCCCTCAAGCTTATGAAATAACATTTTTATTGCATTATGATGAATTAATTAAAGATATCTAACCTTGTTATTGTTTTTTTTCTTTGTATATAATGTATGCAAACCCATGATATTTGTTTTGTTTTATCATTATGATTGTTAAAGATACAACCATGTAATTATAAAATAAAAGATATGAGTGACAGGTGCAGTAACAGCTCAAAGCATCAGTAACTCCACAGCCCGACCTGTGCGGTTTCCCTCAGTGTCTGCACAGAGACATCTTTCAGCTGCTCGAAGATCTCACCTTTGGAGAAAACTGTTTATTTTATACTCAAAAAATGTAAGTATCACTATTAAAAATTAAGATTACCCCAGAATGAATTGCATTGCTAGCCCATTAAAGCACTTACAATAATAATGACAAATGCTGACCAATACTTAATTATATTACTTTTTCTTTTTACTGAAAAGTATATTGTTTTAGTAAAACAAGCAAAATGCAACTTGTCATATGACATAGCGATGCATGAATACACACTAGACAAATGCAGCCGATGTGAATACCAATTTTCAGTCAAGCAATGAATAAATGCATGAGTTAATAAAATATTTTATTTACTGACAACAATAGGAAACATGAATTAATGAGTAAAAGAATGAATAAAAGTAAACATCACAAATGAATAAGTCACCAACACATGAAACAAAGCTTTATTCAAACGTATTGTTCTAACAAACCATCACGCATTTACAGGCGGTGAGCCCCACATCTGCTGCCATCTCAACACAGCTGTGCCAATTCTGTGGCTTTATATTGATGAAGCAGTTGACTCCCGTGAACACCTTCGCCTGTCCTAGCTGTCCATCATGTACCTCATGTCCCTCCTGAACCCCACAACCTTGAAGCACGAGTGGGAGAACATGTGTGGGACAATCTCTGACTGCTGATGTTTGCTCCAAACATCCGTGTGCCTGCTCTCCATCAGCATGACTACTTAAAACGTTTTACAATTCATGTTGTCAGCATACCATTTCTTGGCATATTTAATTTAATATTTTTACAATTACATGCTATTTGTATTGTAGCTTTATGACTTTTGTGGTGTAGTGGGCTAAACACTGAACTGATAAGCAGAAGGTTTCCATGAGCAAGGCTCAACCACAGAAGCTCTGCAGCAAACGCACAGACATTAAGAATCAGAAAAGTGCTTAAATAACTCTGTTTGAAATTAAAATAAAATACAATTTAAGATTTAAATTGATGTTTTATTCATTTCTGTAGTATACTCAAAGCCTTTGATGACAGGCTTCCTTCATCACCCTCTCTCCAGTCTCCACCAGATAAACACACACGTGCTCTCCCAGCTAACAGGGAATGTTTCCATAACTTTCACTAACGTTATGTAAAAGTTATGTAAATGTTAGAAAAAAACATTCCTAAAATAATGTTTCAGGAACATTCTTCTAATGTTTTCATAGTTCAAAAACATTCTCGTAACGTTGAGAGGAAACATTCTTAGAACAACATTGTTGGAACGTTTTTATGATGTTATTTGTGCTTGACTGATGTTCTCATAATGTTGCGCAAAAACGTTCTCATAACAACGTTCTTGCAACGTCTTTATCATGTTATTTGTGCTTGACTGATGTTCTCATAATGTTGAGCGAAAACGTTCTCACTACAACGTTCTTGCAACGTCTTTATCATGTTATTTGTGCTTGACTGATGTTCTCATAATGTTGAGCGAAAACGTTCTCACTACAACGTTCTTGCAACGTCTTTATCATGTTATTTGTGCTTGACTGATGTTCTCATAATGTTGAGCGAAAACGTTCTCACAACAACGTTCTTGCAACGTCTTTATCATGTTATTTGTGCTTGACTGATGTTCTCATAATGTTCAGCGAAAACGTTCTCACAACAACGTTCTTGCAACGTCTTTATCATGTTATTTGTGCTTGACTGACGTTCTCATAATGTTCAGCGAAAAAATTCTCATAACCTTCTTGGAATGCCATAATTTTAGAAGTAATGGGAACAGAAATTATTATATTATAAAATTAAAAATTTTACTGATCTTTCTTTAATTAACATGGCTGCAGCTTTTATTTTTTCTTACCTCTTAAGTTTAACTTAAGAAATAAAATACACTCCTGATCAAGAACCAATAACTTTTATTCTATTTGTTTCCCTATATTGTCCTAATGACAAATTTATGATTGGTTTATAAACTACCCACACTCTGCAATAAATCATCATGTATTTTATGAACAAAATGTAATTTCTTAGCATAGAATATGCCAGAACATATAGGCTATATCTTATTTTATATTTTCTGTATTTTAAAGGTTATGTCAATAACCACTGCATTACTGTAAAAAAGATCGTTTTTCAAGCACATTATTAAAGACCTATATTTACACGCGCCCTCTAGCTGGCGTAAAAATAATGACAGTCTGTTGTCATTAAAAATTTTACCAATCAAAACGCGTGTTCATTTAAATGCAATGTGTGGACTTTACGTGAACATTTAGAATTTGTATTTATTTATTTTATTAACGACTACACTTTCCCCATCCCTAAACCTACCCTTAATGATCTATAGTGCATAGAATCTTTATGAGCACATGCGTTCCGTTCCATGGGATCGAACCCACGATCACATGATCACATGATTGTATATTGATATCGCAATGCTCTGCCAACTGAGCTACAATAAACTGTAAATAGGCTTAAATTTAGGTTCCTATAGGTCCTATTTCAGGGACGTGACAAACGACTTATATAGGCATATTGGTTGGAGAAAATGTTGCATTGTGAATGGATCGTCAGGTTTTGTTTCCCAAAGACTTTTTTTTATTCTTGAACACAGGTCGGCAGAATACACGTCTGTTCGCTAACCACTAGACTACCACAGCCAAGGTAGCGCAAGTGCATTGATCTCGCGGTAGTGTTAATTTTGACAGCATATTTTGATTTAGTTTTAGTCATAGTCTTTTGACTAAAATGCCATTTAGTTTTAGTCATATTTTAGTCACCTGAATTGTTTTTAGTTTTAGTCTAGTTTTAGTCGACTAAATATCATAAGATTTTAGTCGACTAAATCTACAGTAGATTTAGTCTTCTAAAATCTAATGAGTTTAGTTAAATTGTAATACATTAAGCATTTAAGTATTACATAACAGACTGCACTTGAACTGACATTTTGACATTATTTTGTTTTTGACATAAAAAATACACGAGAGCACAATTCACTGTTTTGTTTGTTTTTAAAAACATCTATATAGTTTTTATAACTTTGTATTTCTGTTTTAGTTAGTATATCATGTTAAGCTAAAGCTTCAAATAAGTTTGTTTATTTATTTTTTTAATTTCATTTAACATTTATTTAATTTCAAAGTAACAAAGATTTTTTGAATGGTTTTAGTTAACTATTATAACCCTGATACTTTATTTAATATGTGTCAAATACTGGTATTCCCTCCTGACTATGAATTAAATGGGAATGAAATTAAATACAGTTTATTGTGTAAGCAAAAACGAATATATAATGCGTGACTTTTAATTATAAACCAGCTGGAAAAAAACCGGGACTCTTATTTTAAAATCTCGGCAGGAGCTCATTCAAGTTCAGATGAGGAGATAAAATATGCATTGTTACAACCGTCTAAAACATATTACTATAACCATAAACATAAAACATAACTATAAACATCATAAAGTAAACATTGTCATTATTCATCAGCATTAGTTCATAAACACTTGTCTGGCATAAATGTGTGTTTTTGATTGATTGAGCCGCTCTGGAGCGCTGGATTGGGGATGAGCCTGTAGGCAGTGGGTTTTCCAGCGGTTAGATCAGTTCAGATCAAATGTGCGCATCTGTTACACAGGACATCAGTTCTGACTGGATCTCTTCCCTAATCGACCCTCACTAACATTTTCGTCTCGTTTTTATTTGTTGACGAAAATGACAGTTGATTTTCGTTATAGTTTTTGTCATCCAACACTAGTTTTTATTTAGTTATCGTCTCGTTTTCGTCAGTGAAAAAAGGCCGTTGGTCATACACCGATTGGTCTGTGCTGTGCTTTACTGTCTGTGGTGCTGTGCACTTCAAATCAAACATGCCGTCTTCCACGTTCTGACGTCACCTCGGTGTATACGCTCCGTGCAGCGCCATTTTCAAACCAATGGTATCCAAAGTCTGCAGTTCACCTTTATATATGTCGACTTCTGAGGCCACATCGCAGACCTTCTAAAAGGTGAGTCGATTAGACGTTAGTGTTTTTTGTTGTTGTTTTGTTATATATGCAAAATTTGTATGACTGGGTAGTACTCCTGCAGTCATTTCTGGGGGAGACAAATATAGGCTAACAGTTGTTGTGACGTGGGATTTATTTTTAAATGGTTGGCGTGTGTTAAATTGAACTACTATTTGAGTGCAGATGGGCGTTGCCGCTTTATACTTTATGAATTTTAACTTAAAATACTTATTAATTAACATTAGCCGTTTTCCCCCTGTTGGACCAAAAGCAAGTGTGCCAGGGCGTGCTCTCTCTGTTGCTCTGGCAGCATTACTATTATCATTATTACCATTAGAAATAATTGTATGTTTAGTCTTAACCTGTGAATTTAATCAAAGTTCCATTCAGTTTGTAAAAAATTGTCAACAATATTTTCCCCTTGTTTGTTCTTTTGAAATATAAAGGCCATTAATGTCTTTGTCTGTAAAAAAACAAACATTTATTTGTCTGTAAATTTCATCACTCATTTTAATAAAATCAGGTTATTTGATTAATTAATATTTTATAATAGTAATTATTATTAAATTATTATTAAAGTTAATTTAATTTTAATTGCTATACATTTCTGTAACTGTTAGTTGCAAGTTTAATTAGAAAATGAATCATCTGTATGTCAGTACTTACACACTCTATCTCTCTTTCTCACACACACAGTGATTTTTCAACAGTTTCTCAAACCTATCCAAGTGAAGTTTTAGTAACTAATTTCGGGAGGAGCACGTCCAGATAATTAAACCTTTCTAAATAATGGAGCACGCCAGATAATGCAAATCTAATCAAACCCAAGTGGAGCACGCCCAGATAATTAAAACCTAATTAAACACGAGTGGAGCATACTGAACTAATCAATTCAATCAACAACAGGAGTGTTTATATACAGCTGACTCACCTTCCTTTCGTTGACAGTTTCTTAGCATTGTTGGTCTGACCGTCTGCTACCATGTCACAAATCCAATCATCATCATCATCCTCCTCTGACCAGGAAACCAGCTCTCCTCGGGACCCTCCGCCGGAATCTGCCGGCCCTAGGCCCACTCTTCCGCCGCTGGATATCGTATCCGAGCCCCAGGCTTCTCAGCGCGGCTGCCAGCCTGCTCGATCCGCCTCACGCTCACCAAGACGCCGAGGCTAACCCTCGCCTCCACCGGCGAGACAGCCGACTTCCTCCCCGGCCTCCTCTTACATCTCGGCTGTCCCGACGATCCCAGCTATCGGGAAGTGGACGGTAGTAGGTCTGAGGCAAGCGCTGGCAAACTCCGACGTGCAGTTCTCGCGGAAATTGAACAAAGCGGAACTGTACAGCCTTTATGTTAGCTTGCAGCCAGCTTACCGCTCTCCTAAGCCCACTTCAGCCTACAGCAGGCAGAATAGAGCTTGCAGGGCTCAGGATTCACCTCGTTCGTCACCTTCTCCTCTCCGTACAAGATCCGGCGTGATTCGAGTGACGAGCCGCAGCAACAGGCCTTCAGCGAGCCTGGGACGCGCTCCAGACTCTACCGCGTCAAGGCCTCATCGGCTTGCACCCGAGGACCAACCTCGCACCGCGGCTTCTCCCGCTGTAGCGACGCTTGTGGCTGGGCCTGCCGGCCTGCCTCCAGCCTCTCAGCTCGCTCCTCCAACAGTTATTAACCCTTTTCATTTTCAGTGGCCTCCAGCTCCCACCGCAGATGCTAGCACGAGCTTGCTAGCAGTCCAAGCCCAAAATCACCAACAGTCCTTTCCAACACTCGCTAACACTTAACTTAGCTCCAGTAAACGCAACGCCGGCCCTACCCGCAGCACAAGCTTCTATGTCTCACATGTATCCTCCTTTTCCTCATGCTCCCAACAACTTTTTCCCCCAAGCTCCAGAAGCAGCCCAGGTTCCTCTCTCTTCCAACCCCCTTCTGCAAACTAAATCTTCGTTTTCTCTCCTCACAGCAACACCGTTGCCTGTCCCTTCTAACGCCGTTTCCTCTGAGCCGCCTCCAGTAGCGCAAAACATCCGGGCACAGATCCTGGCAGGTGTGGACATTGATTTGTCATCTCTCCTCTCCATGTTCCCCGTGTCAGACACAAACCGCCAGATAGACTGCGGGGATTTTTCAGTCACTTTTAAAAAACCCCAACCCACAATCATCCCGCTTACTTTCTTTTCCCGAATTTTCGATTGCTTTTTCCCGTTTCACAGATATAATTTGTTCAGTTTTTCCCCACAGGCGCCGCAAGCTAAATGATTATCTGGCCATCATAGCCGAGCTCGCGCTGTCCTATGGGGGAGGACATTTTTACACGTACCACAAACTCTTCGCTGCAAAATGTGCCGTGCGGCTTGCCCAGTGGAATCAGTGCGCTTACTGGGGCGCTCTCGACACGGATCTCCATAGCAGAGTGTTCCTAGGCTGCAGGAACATTTCGTGCGCTGTTTGCAGGTCAGTGGCACATTCTACGACATCATGTCCTCAGATTAAAAGAGAGACAACACAGGTTAGATCTACCAGTTACGTGCCACGACCTGCAACCTACACAACAAATAACGATTTTAGAAGGGATCCCCCCCGCTTCGAGGACAGGCAGTCCTGCAACAAATTTAATACAGGGAACTGCAGCAGACAGCGCTGTAAATATTTGCATATCTGCAGTTTCTGTGGTGGTGCTCACGCACAATATGTATGCCCCGTGTTCAAATCACTGAATAAAAAAACAAATAATTACTTATCGACTCCTGTAAATATTTCTCGTCTGTCCATCGAATTGGCTCACCACCCGGACGTTGAATTTACGGATTATTTGCTGTCCGGCCTTGAACACGGCTTCATACCCGGCGTCGAATGCCCGCTTTCCCAGAATACCATCTGCAATAATCTCCAATCTGCTCTCGCTGAACCCGAAGTCGTAGATAACCTGATTAAAAAAGAAGTCGAGTCAGGTTTTATGATAGGCCCTTTTGACGATTCTCCCTTAAAAACTTTTCGCATTAGCCCCATCGGAGTGGCTACAAGAATTCTCGGGTAAAAAACGTCTTATAATCGATCTCTCAGCTCCACACAATTCCCAGTTTCCGAGTATAAACAGCTTGATCCCTCTCGATGAAATCTCTCTCAAATACCATGACATAGATCAGGCAATCGATATGATTAAAATCGCAGGTCGAGGCGCTTGGCTTGCAAAACTCGACATCACTTCTGCTTTCAAAGTGATGCCCATTCATCCAGATTCATGGCACCTATTTGGTAATACTATGTTTTGTTTCTACAGATGCCTCAATTTAAGGTGTCACTTCAGCCCGAAGCAGAGACTTCTGGAAAAGAGGACACACAACACATTTAATTAGTTGTTTTACACACAAAGTATCTCGATATATGATTTGGAATGTTTCAGTTTGTGGAATGTTTGAGTATATAAAATGTGAAAGCAAAATAAGATATCAGTTATGATATTGTTTTCATTTAGATGTACTGTATGTTACAATGCACTTATCCTTGGCAAAAGGTTGACAAATAAAATTTGAAAATATATTAAAATATGAAAAATGTTTGTGTAGTGTCTTACAGTTTTTGGTGTTGACAAATATAAGTAGTAATGTTTTATCAAATGTTATTGTATGAATTGATATTTCTTTAAAAAAAATTTCCCAGGGCAGTGTTTGGAGGAAAGTTTATACGTTTTTCCTTGCATTCTCAAGATGACAGAATTGAATGTTCCTTTAACGTTCACATTAACCTAGAAAAACACATTAATACATGAAGAAAACGCACATTTTAAACATTTAAAGAACATTAACCAATAACATTTTCATAACGTTTTCAAGATGATAGAATGGAATATTTCTGTAACGTTCACATAAACCAAGAGAAAACGTTCTTAATACATTAAAAAAACCGGACATTTTAAACATTTAAAGAACATTCCGTAATAACATTTTCAAGATGATAGAATGGAATGTTTCTGCAACGTTCACATAAACCAAGAAAAAACGTTCTTAATACATGAAAACGCACATTTTAACCATTTATAGAACATTAACCAATAACATTTGCATAACGTTTTCAAGATGATAGAATGGAATGTTTCTGTAACGTTCACATAAACCAAGAGAAAACGTTCTTAATACATTAAAAAAACCGGACATTTTAAACATTTAAAGAACATTCCGTAATAACGTTTGCAAGATGAATGGAATGTTTCTGCAACGTTCACATAAACCAAGAAAAAACGTTCTTAATACATGAAGAAAACGCACATTTGAAACATTTAAAGAACATTCCGTAATAACGTTTTCGTAATGTTTTCAAAATAATTGAATGGAATGTTCCTGTAACGTTCGCAGAGACCCCACAAAAAACGTTCTTAATACATTAAAAAAACTGGACGTTTTCAACGTGTACAAAACATTCCCAAATAACGTTTTCATAACTTAAAGGGAATGTTAACAAAACGTTTTGACAACAACTTCTTGTTAGCTGGGCTTCTGCCCCTGTAACATCAGACAACATTCACCTTACCTGGATCTTAAACAACACCTTGATAAAAGCATAAAAGTTTATGTGCTCAATACTACATTTAAATGTTGAGGTAGTTGCTGATGTGTTAATGTTCCTCAATTCATCAACAGTACTAATGGACAAATAAAAAAGATAACTTATGTTTAGTTACTTTATGTAGATCTATTAACATTACTGACGTTCATGTAAAGTAAGCAGTGTTGACCACAGTGAACTCTACATTGTAGCACACACACATCACTCTGATCAGATGTCTATTTCATGCTGTGATGTCATCTGCAATACTTAACGAAAATGTTCCAGTCAGATGTTAAATAAACATTTAGTAAGCATTTTTATATGGTTTATGTAAATCCACTTTGGAGACGTGTGTTACTGGAGCTCATACATAATAAAACGTGTTTTTACAGCACAATCACAACTATACTATACTGACTGTCGTCTTTGCACCTTCAACAATTCAATTGTTTACTCTACAGTAGTTCAACAAATGCGATTTTAACACAAGGAACCGTGATTTTGGTTTGTAATACTCACATTTGATTGGCTTTTCTCCGCCTGACGTATTCCTTTCCTGTGGCCTCATGGGATGGCAGGGATAGAAAAGTATCCGACGATGGGTGCTTCACAATCTGGGTGGAATCAGTAGGCCATCCAGGAACTTCTCGCCTACTCTTTTATGATTACTGAGGTTTCGAACATACTACTCCTTTCACGTACTGTTTTCGCCTACTATATAGTAGGTAAGTAGGCATATTCGAAACGCAACATCAGTATACGGACGTCCGAATCTCGCGAGAAATACTCCAAAACCCTGGTAGTTCTCGCCTACTCTTTTATGAATACTATGGATTTGGACATACTATTCGCTCGCCTACTGCTTTTTACATGCTATATAGTAGGAAAGTATGCGGTTTCGAACGCAGCCATGGTCCTAGAGGTCTGTAAGAATTTTGAAAGAAATCGGCCACTAGTTGGCACTAACGAATTTTACGGCTCTGTAATCACGTGGTGTTTGACATATCCACACACTACTACTACTGCTGTCAATAAAATCCTTTATTAGATATTTGCGATTATGTTAAAAATATACTTTTGCACACTAGTCCTAGGATTTTTGCTCAATCTGAATAAAACCAATGCAGTACGATTCTCTGGACTCTCCTGATCAATAGTTATTAAAAAAGTTGTACTTTGAACTTTGGGTCGCAAAAACAGGGTAATTTAAATAATGGGTGTGGCATAATATACTCAAAAGCCTATTAATCCTGAAGGAAAACTCAAAACTTCACGAAAATAGGTGAGCACATGCAACACATGACTCTGAAGAAGCATGCACATTTTTATAGAGATCGAACCATAGGTGGCGCTATAACTGTTAAAAAGGTTTAAAAACCATGCAATTACTGGTAAATGGTC
This sequence comes from Gobio gobio, assembly GCF_949357685.1. Taxonomy (NCBI): domain Eukaryota; kingdom Metazoa; phylum Chordata; class Actinopteri; order Cypriniformes; family Gobionidae; genus Gobio; species Gobio gobio. The sequence goes on along the minus strand of NC_137104.1, from coordinate 29,839,825 downwards.
TTTTCCATATATGATCAGATGTTTATAAGCTTGCTAAATAAAACTGAACTTTTGTATGCATGTGTGCCTTAAAGGCTTTAAATGCTTGAACCCCGATAAATGCTGCTTGTTATTATTATTATTCTGGCTGCTTTACAGGTCAGAGGTCATAAAAGATTGGAATATTCGAGGGACCGGAGGCAACATGCTGGAGACGGGTTTATTGAGGATGATGTTGATTAAATAATTATTAAAGTGCAATATTCGAATGATCGGAGGCAACACGCTGTAAAGGCAGGCGTCCCAAAACTTTTGGCTTTATATTACTGCACAGAATTCTTTGAATACTCTGAGTATAGCTGTAGTCAGTGGCCAATGTAAAGCTGTATTGTAAGAGAATGTACAGTCAGACAGTTGTTATTACAGAATAAACCCTGACAGGATGATCAGGTTTCCAAAAGGAGTTTTTTCCAAGATAATGACTGACTGACTGTGCTTGTTCATTATCCAGACAGCAAAGTTGACATTGAGAGTTTTTTTAGTAGGTTCAGTGTCTGGATTGTTGACAGTTAATGGATCAAATCAATCAACTTTTAAGGGCTTTGTACACACCACCCTTCTTCACACCGCATGACACACATTTCATTATAAATAATAATAGTAAAAGAAAACCATAGTTTGTTTAATTTAAATGAAATACAAACACTGCCATCACTTACAAATACATGCAATATTATTTATTCACATTAATGAGAATTGAGGGCACAGTGGCAATAAAATAAAAGTCACAGTGCTAAGAATCCTGTCTGCTTAAAATGTAACATATTTATTTATTTATTTTGGGTGAACCAATAGGCTATGACCTGGCATGTTTCGTTTTGCTGAGATTCACCCGGTATTATATCTAATTCAATGACATTAGTGCATTTTATGTGTGCTTTAGTATCATAGTTGTTGGGCCACTGTAAAGGGTTAAACCATCTTTGGCCAGACGTCAATCGCTCTCTGATTCCCCACAGCGATCAGATGAGAGAGCTGCCCGTTTCTCTGTGTGTCTCCGCCGGGTCCATGTTGGAGTTGATCTGCTATGGTGGGTCATTTCAGGCCACGTCTGTCCGATCACAGGAGAAAACATTGATATTACAGGGATATCTAATAACGGGCATACACACACACATACTGTGCTGCAGCTTCGAGGTGAGTAATTATTTCCTGTGTTTTACGCCTGTGTGAAGTAAACCGGCATTACTTTGCTGTAAAATGCATCCGTGTTAAACATCGAAAGCCAAGTGCAACTCGCTATCGCTCCGCCATATAGCAGCTGTGTTTCTAATGAAATTACATTAAATGCCATAGCGCGTGTTTAATATTTCACATGTTTTTGCAAGCGGATGTGGTTTGCTGTTCTTTTAGCTTCTTTCGGTAAAACCATTAAGAGCCGTGAAGGTATTGAAAATGCATCACCTTAGCCTACATTTACCCCAAAGCGAAATGCTTCCATTTTTTACATTAAAATGTTATCTGTATCCTTAAAATAACATGATTTGTGTAGTCCACAGTGCTCTGTTGTTGTTGTTGTTGTTGTTGTTGTTGTTGTTGTTGTTGTTGTTGTTACTGCTGCTAAAGTTATGGTTGCACGTATACAATCATGCGTACGTGCATGCGTGTACCATTTTGCAAACTTTAGTCAGACGTAATAATAAACTTTTATGACATCCGACCGTTTTTTGCTCTCCAAAGTGTTGGCCAGTGTTATGTGGTTGGCTCACGGGTAACGTTAGAGCCCAACGATTTGACCCACTTACAGAAACGGCACCATTTCAACACATTTTAAGATAATATTATGTTAAAAGGACTGCAAATGAAAAATTTATCTTCTAAATTTATGGTTTGATTGATTGTAGCTACTAGGGCCTATAACAAAAATGGTTTGTGCATGCACAGGGAGGTCAAATATCTTGTATTATTATCTGTCTGTGATAACTTTCATCAAAGACTTTGGAATAACTTACTATCATGCTACGCATACTATTTCTCTAGCACGCAGTATGCAAGTTCTGTACGGAAGGTGACCTATTGCTTTTTCCAAAATGTGCAGTATACAGCATAACAACAGCAGGCTGCACTGAATAATCGCACAAAGCAATTTGAATTTCAGTGTGACTACTAAACTGGAAGTGAAATTTAGCCTATATGCTGGACATTATTCAGAAAGCATTATGCTACCGTTCCATTATGAACATATGAAATACTCAAATCTACTGCTATAAATGCAATCAATTAACGAGGTGCATGTCAGAACATGCAGTAAACAGGGTATCACTTTTCTGTGTGTAATGAAATGTGATATATATATATATATATTTACAGACATGCAAATGCGAAATATGGAGACTATTAGTGGTCCTCATGACTCTCCGTAGATGAGAATTTCTCCGCAGCTGGAGGGTTATTTCAGGTCAGCTGTGTGCCATGTGGATCGGTGAATCCATTTAAAAGCCTGGGCAAAACTGCAGCTGGCAAGATTACACTGAAGTCTTTTTAATGAAGTGCATTTCATGTCATTTTACCATTTTAACTGTACACTTTTGTAGATTTAATTGCATTAGATAAAGGGTTTTGTCACAGCAGTTGACTGTTGTGGATCGTGCTGCAGTGTGGAGCCCCCCCCCCATAAAAAGGGGTGTGGTCAAAATAAATAAATACAAAATGTCTTAACAAAAAAATAAATAAAATCCATGTTATTCATTAAAATTAATTTGAAACATGGAAGTAAGTAGCCTAAGCCACAATGAAAACAAATAGTCACAGCGTGTACTCATCAGTGAAAGTCATACAAGCCTATGAGTTGATTTTTGTGTGCTGTTGCCGTGCAGCCTGCAGTTGTGTTTAGAGATTGTGCTTTGATTACGGGCATACATATTACTTGTGTTTAATTAATTAATAACCGTGACAACATCGGTGTTACCGATAACACCACATTTACAAGAAAAGATTGTATTGCCTATTGCCTATTTGTCAATGATGCTCTGGACCTGTAGCGCTTATTTTGATCTTTAACATTAGATCTTTCCTTTTCTTGGAACAACAAGAATGTTTAATGTTCATTCAATATTGATGGAAAAAAATGGTTGGCTATAATGACTCGCTTGTTACACTGTAAGACCGCATGAATTCGCTCCAAGGATCGGTAGCGAACCGCGGTGAAGGCCGCACGCGTTCAGTGTTTCAGCTGGAAGAATGGATTTGATTATAATATTCTTTATCTGACTCCATTTATCATAGTTGTCGCATTTAGAAGAGAATCCCAACCGGTTGTTTGGTCATCTATATTTGATAGTTAATCATACATTTGATCGTTCCGTTTTAACTAGGGCTGAAAGATATGGACAAAATTTCATATCTCGATTTTCATGCCAGATATCTCGATATCGATACAATACGATATGACTACGTGTTCGGTGAAAACCAAGCATTTCTCAAAAAAATAAAAAGATCATAATACAAAAAAATTTGGAAAGTATAGTTTTATTTTTAAGAACAAGTCATCAACATTAACATAAATTACCAAAAAATAAATTACAAATCAAACCTTTTACTGCAGCTCTGCTTTAACAATAAATAACAAATGCAGTAGCTGGTGGAACATTGAAAGTGCATTGAAGTGCAACAACATTTATATTCTTACACATTGTGTAAGTAACTTCAATGTTTACTCTATTCTATTGCCAGTTCACCAGCCACTTAATTTTAAGTATTTCGGGAGAAGTGGATGAATTCACGTGTTGTAAACATAGAGGTTGTAAATCCAACAGATCCGATTCTCTGAACTGCGTCTGCGGCACAAACTAACACGGCGGCGCCCATCGCGCATACAGCTCAACTAACGCGATCGTTATAAAGGTGTTTAAACAACAATATACTTCCACTTGCATGTATTTGACAATCGGAATATCAGATATTTCATGCCATAGCTAACACATTTGTGAATATTCTGAATAAAAAAGTAAAAAATGACATAAAAGCAGATCATCATTCATTCAGCACTGTTGCTGCTGCGGTGTGTCACGTGACAAGCAATGACGCGTCACCATGGAAACGCCGCCCCCCCCCCCCCCTCTCACAATATAGTTCCCATGTCCCTGGTAGTGTGTGCGCGCTGGCTTTAGCGGTGCATTCAAGGGCACTCGTAAAACTGATGTTTGTTGTGACTGCCAGAGTTTTATGCAGGGCGAGCACGGAGAGGGGAAATCTATATCGTCTATATCGTTGCTTTTTTCGATAGTAATATCTTGAAAGTTCATATCTAGATAGAGATACGATAACGATATATCGTTCAGCCCTAGTTTTAACCCTTTGTTACAATTATACCGTTCCACATTGGAGATAGTTAATAATTACAGATTAATTCAGAAAGGATCAAAATGTAACAATTTATTAAGAATCAAGTAAACGTAAAATGTCAATTACATCATAGACATAAATCTCTTCTAAAAGGAAACACAAATTCTAGTTATGGTTACACTTAAAATAGTTTCAAATAGATGTAAACATAAAGCCTTAATTATGCTCAGTAGGCCTCTGCCTAGAATGTTACCTGTGAGAGAGAGAGAGAGAGAGAGAGAGAGAGAGAGAGAGAAAGAGAGAGAGCTAAAGAGCAGCTCTCTCTAAAGAAAGCCAGAGAATCCAAAGAGAGCCCTCTCAAGAGAAAGCAGAGAATTAAAAGATAGCGAGCTACAGTTGAAATCCTCTTTTATCCTTTTCCCTGATGTTACCAAATTCAAATATGTCTCTTTTAAAGCTGACCAATCAGACCAAACCATAAGACGTTTGAAAGTAACCAATCAGACCAAACCATAAGACGTTTGAAAGTAACCAATCAGACAAAACTTCCCCCATTGTACCAAAGGTGTGAAAACCTTTTTGCCATCCAGCCATTCTTTTGTTCTTCTAACTCCAACTGGCCCTTCTGATGGCATTAAGGGGGAAGGGGTTGAGTCAATTTCAATATCTTGATCACGACGATGGCTGCTAACAGCAAAGCAGATGATTTTGTTCTATTTCAAATATCTTTGATTATTTTCCACCTTACAGTTCCCCGTTTGGCACCATTGGCCACAATCATTGAGTCCAAAGGTGGCATTGTCCACAAAGATATGCTTTCTGTTGTGTGTAGATGTTATTCTTCAGACTTCTCGTCCAGACTTGTTGCAAAAGCAGCTGATCAGTTTTCAGTCTTTGTTGTCCTTGTAGCCCTGCATGAGAACTTCATCATTGATATGCAAAACGTCCATTGAATACTTCACACCTCAAGAACAGTCACTCTTTTTGAGGCAGGACACAGGAGCGAACTTTTGCTGCAGGTATTCTGTGATTTAAAAGATCATTTAGCACAACAAAGAACAAAAGCATACATGGCATTTTTCATTGGTCAGAAGTCTGATGTGGTCATATCAAAATAGTCTCTGGCAATAAGCCCTTAAATTGATATACTTAATAAAGTGGTCAAGGTTTGAGAATTAAAAGAAGATTCCACAAGCTCGTACATTGTTTCTGGGAACATTGAAATAAAAATGCATTTTAACAAAACAAAATCATTGTTGATTTTAAGTCTCCCTTTTCATGAGGAGTATTAGCAAAATATTCAGTGTAACCAAGACTCGGAAATCAAAACTCAAAGTTCATCTAACTTTCCACTATTTTGGTGGTAGTGGAATTTGAGCATTTTGGTCTGAATTTCTCGAAGGAAATGTAGCAAAAGTCAGTGCAATTGATACATTAAAAAAGATGGTCCTCATCAATAAACCATATAAGAATAACAACAAATCAATCACATTTATGAAAGCATATATATATAATGTAATTAATGCAGATCTAAATATGATTAGTCATACAATAATGGGTATTCCTGGTAACAGAGTGTGTGTGTGTGAGTGTGTGTGTGTGTGTGTGTGTGTGTGTGTGTGAGTGTGTGTGTGAGTGTGTGTGTGAGTGTGTGTGTGAGTGTGTGTGTGAGTGTGTGTGTGAGTGTGTGTGAGTGTGTGTGAGTGTGTGTGAGTGTGTGTGGGTGTGTGTAGTTATCTGGATCTGTTAGTGTGAAAAGATGAACAATAGATCTTTAGTGAAGTAACACTTTTAGACTCTATGTCATCTTTGTCGTTTATGATGTGTAGTGTTCAGCCTGAATAGATTTGGTCTATTCCAGGTGATGTTGTCGTGAGTGTAGGGTGGTTCTGTGTTAATGTTTTGGAGATGGGTGGAATCTAATCAATATCAATCTGTGTTGCATAATTTAATTCCAGTTTTTTCACTGGGAGGTCATGTAGACATATTGTGAGGTGTGATTGACCCCAGCAAATATATATATTCACACCCATCTCTCACATCTCCAGTTTTGAGATGCAGGGGGAGGGGAGCCTTTTGGCCTTCTGTCTTCCAAGGAATTGCAATTGTTATCCTGAGATAGAAACAAATTTAAAGAGAAACACAGTTAATTGCTGCTGTTGTTTCTGTGTATTAACACTTAAGGCTGTTCTGCAAGTCGAGCCTTCACAATCTGAGACTTCATTACAGTCATTTTGAGTGAAGGATGAATTGGTTTTCTATTATCTGTGCCACATTTAACAGCACAACTCCCCTCCTTTTTGGCACTGGGAATTGAACCAATGAAAAGTATTAGAACTTGCTCAATTTAGAAATAGCAAAGGTCAGAGTTATTGAGTCCTGTTGTGATGAAGACATTTTCATGGTTAATGCAATTGTAATTCACACTGTAGCCACATGGCAATTCTATGCTCCTGTTTATGGTTTACTACAGCTATATTGGAAATAGCAGAGCTTCCACTATAGGAGACAAACAAATTCAACATCGACACATGCAACTTGAAATTGCTGTACAATTCCAGTATTAAAGTTATTCCAATTTACACAAGATACATGGCCTAGAATGCGCAGCATCTACGGCCTTTATCCTAAGTGTTTCATCACTTACAGTAAAGCAATCATGTGTTTTAAAGAATAAACTTGACTAGTCTATGTGTATCTTGTAGCACAAACAACTATAATGTGTAATCAATGCGCACAATGTGTTATACAATTACAAATTTGAAAATACAAACAGGATCATTGCAATCTGGATGTTTTACTATTAAACTCCTTGCTAAGAGGCTGCTAGCCCGCTCGCAAGTGAAGTTAATAGCTGAAGCCCTTGCATGAACACTGCAGTTAGCTCACTGAGAGTTTTACCTGCAAATGAGCGCTGATATTTGCCCTTAGAAAGTAATTTCCTATTTTTCTGAAAATAAGGCGGAGGTCGACCGTTACCCAGCGACCAGCATTTTCCCTCGGCATGACCGATTTTCTGACAGGATCTGCAAAACCTGTTCTCTTTGCCTTTGGGTTGTCTGCTATATTCTCCTGGAGTTTTAGTATATTCATGACTCTCGGATGCTTGCAAATCATCCTGCATGCCCTTAAGAGCTGAAATAGACACACTTTCTTCTACATTTTCTGAACTAAATGCTTCAGATTCATTAGAGCAAGTCATCTCATCTACGAAGTGAACATGCTTTTTAATCCCATTGCTGTTAAACATTATGGGAGTCATGCACTTTTTAGCATTTAGCTTAGATTTCCATCTATTTTCTATTCTTGAGCCCCAGTCTACTATTGATTGGAATGTGTTTTTAACTGGATCGACGCCATTTGACAAAGCCCGTTGGATTGGGATGCCAGCATTATTTTTTATAAATTGTAATAACGCATTTTCTAATCCTGAGTGTTCTCTGTACATTACCCATATACGCTCAGCGTATGTCTCAAATGTTTCATCACTCGCCTGTTTGATTTCTAGTATTTTGCTCCAATCTGCCTGAGTCGGTCCCCTCATTTCTAATAATGCCTGTTTTAGTCGTTCATATATGTCTTCGTCGGTTTCGTCACGGATTCGGTCTATTATGCTGCCAGATTTCATGCCTTCGGTTAGTTTTGGTCTGAGCTCTTCAGGGAGAGTGAGAAGTGCTATTTGCCACACGTCCCTAACTTCTAGTTTATACACCGTGGCCTGTAGCATCAATGTTTCCCAGTAGGGTTGAAACGGCCCTTTTCTTGGCATTACTCCAACGACTTGTTTGTGTCTAGAACATTCTTTGCAGGTTAACGGGCGGCTGATCGTTGTGATTTCGTCGTTCGCATTAGTCATAGTTTTAAGCACGGCGACTAGGGTTGGGAATCGTGAGAAATTTTCCGGTTCCGGTTCCGGTTCCGGTTCCGCCTAACGATTCCGGTTCCGATTCCGGTTCCATTAAAATTATTAAACAAATAGTGGTAAAGGAAAAAGGCACAATACGCAACTCAAACAATCCATTTTGTGTTTATACTTGCTCTAAAATTCATTTACAGGTTGGCAATGTCAAAAAAGTCCTGAACTGTACATATATTACAGTATTAATTAAGCCATTCTTGCAACACATTGTTTTTCATATGAACACCTCTGAAATTGTCTTATTACATTTTATCTCTCTGTCTCTGAATAAAACCAAGTTATAAATTATATTTATTAGTTATATTTATTAATTAGTTGTATATTAATTTAATAGTAATTCAGTTATTCAGTGAACTTGTAAATAATACATTGCAATTCAGCATTACAAAGGTAATTGTGCCTAAACGCTTACCTAAACCATGGTGACTCAACGGTTGACAAATATATATATATATATATATATATATATATATATATATATATATATAGGCTATATATATATATATATATATAGCCTATATATATATAGGCCTTTCACTATAAATCTGGTATAAGCCCTGTGGCACTCTGTGCTGTAGCAAATGTTTAGTCAAATTGCTAGTGCAGCCTCCTTTGCATGTTATTAACTTTTCACATGTGTTACATTTTGCTTCATTATCATTCATTCTTTGGAAATGAATCCATACTTGTGACTTTCTCTTCGCCATGCTGGTGGTTAACGAGAAAATATCTGACGCAAAACCGTAAATGTGTAGCGCGAGGGCTTTCAGGCTGAACTGCGTTGCACTCCTGGAAGCGGCAGGCAACGTAATTAATATTCATGATGAGGTGAGCCAGGGTTGCCAGGTTTTTACAAAAAAAAACACACAATTGCACAATCGCTTCAACTCGCGGACATGAAACACAGCCCGCGGCAACAGTGGAAAGCGGGAAAACCACGGACTTGGCAACACTGGCTGTCACTCGCTATGAAAGGATACGCTTCCAGCGCTTCGCGCACACACATTGCACCAGAACCGTTTTCGGAACCGAAACTTAGGAATTTCGCGCGGTTCTGGTATTTTTCAAAAATCAGTTTCGGTTCTGCATAAGAACCGGTTCTCGGTTCCCAACCCTAACGGCGACCTTAACTGATTTTTTCGCTGTGTCGTTAGCTTTTGTGCGAGTCTTTATCAGGCTTCGTTGTTTTGGTTGTTCAGGCATCAAAACAGGAGCTCGGTTACGAGTTTCTCTCTGTGGCCTGTATCCTAACGCAGCATCATCGTCATCACTATCATTTGGCTTTGCTGGTTCAGAAATTTCATCTAGTGCTGCTTGTTTTACTGCGGCCACTGGAAATCCTGCATTAACACAACAATCTTCGAGAGCAGATATGTAATTATTGCCGGTTTGAAGTTTTCCTTGTAACTGATCAATTTTTGTTGCCATTTCTTCACGCTGTCTAGCCCAGTCTAGTTGCTCGTATGAGACCGCTTCGACTTTTTCAATTTCTTTGATATTTGCTATCGTTTGTTCATTCTCGACCATTGTCTTGAGATCGTTACGACGAAGCAAATAAACAAATGCAGCGGGGATTTTCTTGTATTTTGATTCAGATTTTAGTTGTGCGCCCTTAGCAGAATACCAGGATATAATTTCGTTGTTACTCCATTTCAGGTTCAATCCTTTATCGCTTAATCGAACGAGGAGATCTTGTAATTGTACGCCTAAGATTGCCATAATTTCCTCATCTGCACTGCTGCTGTTATTTCCCTGAAAAGTCATGTTTCACGTCTAATTCTTACACAATATCGGATTTTTACGGTTCCGATCTATAGGGGGCATACCGACCCGTTCTAGAAATGTGTCTATGTGTGAGTTTACATTTACATTACATTTACATTTAGTCAATTAGCAGACGCTTTTATCCAAAGCGACTTACAAATGAGAGCAATAGAAGCAACTACAACAGTCAGAGGCTACAGTATGCAAGTGCTGTAACAAGTCTCAGTTAATCTAACACAGAATTTTTTATTTTTTTTTTAAATAAATTAGACAGACAGAAAAATGAATAGAATGTTAAGTGCTATTCTTGATTGGTCAGGTGCTGCTGGAAGAGATGCGTCTTTAGATGTTTTTTGAAAATGGCTACAGACTCGGCTGCTCGAATTGAGATAGGCAGGTCATTCCACCAGGTGGGGGCAGTCCAGGAAAAGGTCCGTGACAGTGATTTCATGCCTCTCTGGTATGGCACCACAAGGCGTCGTTCACTGGTAGAACGCAAACTCCTGGAGGGTGTGTATGTCTGAACAAGCGAGTTAAGGTAAATTGGTGCAGAGCCAGTGGTTGCTTTGAAGGCGAGTACCAGTGCCTTGAATTTGATGCGAGCGGCTATTGGTAGCCAGTGGAGTCTGATGAAGAGAGGCGTGACGTGCGCTCTCTTCGGCTCATTAAAGATCACCCTCGCCGCTGCATTCTGGATCAGTTGCAAGGGTTTGATAGTGCATGCCGGAAGGCCTGCTAGAAGAGCATTACAGTAGTCCAGTCTGGAGAGAACAAGAGCTTGGACCAAGAGTTGTGTGGTCTGTTCAGATAGGAAGGCTCTAATCTTCCTAATGTTGTATAATGCAAATCTGCAGGACCGGGTTGTTGCAGTAATGTGGTCAGTGAATTTTAGCTGATCATCGTTCACAACTCCAAGATTCCTGGCTGTCCTGGACGGAGTTATGGTTGATGATCCTAGCTGAATGGAGAGATTGTGATGAAGTGCTGGGTTGGCTGAGACCACAAGCAGTTCAGTCTTTGCAAGGTTGAGTTGCAGGTGATGCTCCTTCATCCAGGCAGAAATGTCTGTTAGGCAGGCAGCAATACGAACACCAACCGTGGGATCATCTGGTTGAAATGAGAAGTAGAGTTGAGTGTCGTCGGCATAGCAGTGATAGGAAAAGCCATGTGTCTGAATGACAGATCCCAGTGATGACATGTAGATGGAGAAGAGAAGTGGTCCAAGCACTGAGCCCTGTGGAACTCCAGTGGCTAGATGATGTGACTTAGACACTTCACCTCTCCATGACACCCTGAAGGACCTACCTGAGAGGTAAGACTTGAGCCACTGGAGAGCAGTTCCTGAGATGCCCATCTTCATGAGAGTTGACAGGAGGATCTGGTGGTTAACTGTGTCAAAAGCAGCAGACAAATCCAGTAAGATAAGTACTGTGGATCTGGAAGCCGCTCTTGCCTGCCTCAGTGCCTCCGTAACCGAGAGCAGGGCAGTCTCAGTTGAGTGGCCGCTTTTGAAGCCTGATTGGTTGATATCCAGGAGGTTATTCTGTTCAAGAAACGTAGAGAGCTGGTTAAAAACAACTCGCTCGAGTGTCTTTGCAATGAAAGGCAGAAGGGATACCGGTCTGTAGTTTTCTAAAAGTGCTGGGTTCATAGAGTGTTTCTTAAGCAGTGGGGTTACCCGAGCCTGCTTAAATGCTGTGGGGAAGGTCCCGGTGTGAAGAGAGGTGTTGACAATGTGAGTGAGTGCAGGAGTAACAGAAGAAGAAATGGCCTGAAGGAGGTGAGTGGGGATAGGGTCAAGCGGACAGGTAGTGGGGTGGTTGGAAAGGATGAGTTTGGAGACTTCAGCTTCAGAGAGCAGAGAAAAGGAGGGGAGTGTATGTGTTATGGTTGTTGAGATGTGCGTGTCGGTTTGTGGTGCGGAGAATTGGCTGCTGATGGAGGAGGTTTTTTGTGTGAAAAATTATGCAAAGTCATCAGCTGTAAGAGTTGATGAAGGAGGGGGGGGGGGGACAGAGGAGCGAAGAGAACGTTCTGAAGAGTGCACGAGAGTCAGAGCAGTTGTGTATTTTGTTGTGATAGTATGTAGTTTTAGCAGTGGAGACGTTACTAGAGAAAGAAGCGAGAAGAGACTGATACAGGGTCAGGTCAGTAGTGTTTTTAGTTTTGCGCCACTTCCTCTCTGCCGCCCGGAGCCCAGAGCGATGTTCGCGGAGAACATCAGACAGCCAGGGGGCAGAGGGAGTGGTGCGGGCTGGCCTGGATGAAACGGGACAGAAGTTGTCTAAGCAAGATGTTAGAGTGGAGCAAAGAGTGTCAGTAGCACTGTTAGTGTCCAGTGCTGAGAACTGAGCAGGTGGAGGGAGTGAGGAGGAAACCATAGTGGATAGACGGGAGGGAGAGAGTGAGCGTAGATTACGCCGAAAGGTAATCAGCGGAGGAGTGTGTGTTGTGTTAGGAGTTAGTAGGAGGTTAAGAGTGATGAGAAAGTGATCTGAGGTGTGTAAAGGAGTAACTAAAGTGATGTCTGTGGAGCAGTAGCGTGTGTAGATAAGATCAAGATGGTTACCTGATTTATGAGTAGCTGTAGTAGATACTCGCTTAAGATCAAATGAGGTCAGAAGAGTGGTGAAGTCTGCAGCCTGGGGTTTATCAAGGTGAATGTTGAAGTCACCGAGCAGTACCAGAGGAGTGCCATCCTCAGGGAAGTGAGAGAGTAACATATCCAATTCCTCCAGGAAGTTACCCAGTTGACCTGGAGGACGATAAATAACTACAACATGGATTTTAGCAGGGTGAGTGACAGTGATTGAGTGCGATTCAAATGAGCAGTTGCCAGCTAGAGAAGGGATGGGCTCAAATTTCCAATCCTTTGAGATGAGCAGACCAGTACCTCCGCCCCTCCCAATCTGGCGAGAGGTGTGTGAAAAAGAGAAATTATTTGAGAGGGCCGCAGGAGTGGCCGTGTCTTCTGGTTTGATCCAGGTTTCAGTTAGAGCCATGAGACTGAGATGTGAATGAGTGGAAATAGATGAAATAAAGTCTGCTTTGTTTACAGCAGACTGGCAATTCCAGAGACCAATTGGAATGGACATTAATGTAGCAGAGGAAATGGGTACACTACGCAAATTAGTAGGATTACGGCGTCTAGAATGTACAGAGCTTGATTTACGGGTGTGTGTGATAATAGTAGAGATTTGGAAGCACATTGTGAATACGGGTCAGAGAAATTAGCAGATGAAAACAAGCAAAAACACAAAAGTGGACAAAGTATATATATACTCAAGTGCCTTGTCGGTGTCCTTGCTCGAGTGGAGTCGCGCAGAGAAGAGTCGAATGGTCTTTACACTCTTCGGGCTTCACACGAGGAGGGCTTCACACGAAGGCTGCCGCTTCCGCGGAGTACTACTCAATTTATACTCGCATTAAATGTCGTTATTGAATACAGCTGGCTACTGCCAGTGAAACGCGTTAGTTCGCACGAGGTCAAACAATAACAAACCAGACTACAACAAACAGCCAACTACAGCAAACAGACAGCGTTCTAAAGAACAGCTGAACTACAGATCAAATGAGGAAAATGTAAACAGAACTCACACACTAGCTGTTTTCCCTGATGTTAGATGCTTCTCTCTGACTCAAAGTAAACAATGAACGCTCTATATAGCACGCTGGCTTATGGCCACGCCCAGTGAAACGCGTTAGTTCGCACGAGGTCAAACAATAACAAACCAGACTACAACAAACAGCCAACTACAGCAAACAGACAGCGTTCTAAAGAACAGCTGAACTACAGATCAAATGAGGAAAATGTAAACAGAACTCACACACTAGCTGTTTTCCCTGATGTTCGATGCTTCTCTCTGACTCAAAGTAAACAATGAACGCTCTATATAGCACGCTGGCTTATGGCCACGCCCAGTGAAACGCGTTAGTTCGCACGAGGTCAAACAATAACAAACCAGACTACAACAAACAGCCAACTACAGCAAACAGACAGCGTTCTAAAGAACAGCTGAACTACAGATCAAATGAGGAAAATGTAAACAGAACTCACACACTAGCTGTTTTCCCTGATGTTCGATGCTTCTCTCTGACTCAAAGTAAACAATGAACGCTCTATATAGCACGCTGGCTTATGGCCACGCCCAGTGAAACGCGTTAGTTCGCACGAGGTCAAACAATAACAAACCAGACTACAACAAACAGCCAACTACAGCAAACAGACAGCGTTCTAAAGAACAGCTGAACTACAGATCAAATGAGGAAAATGTAAATGATCAAATGAGGAGTTGCAAATAAAACTTTCCCTCAACAATTCTAAAAGGCAAAGAAGGTTTACTTACTCATTCTCTGGTCAGAGGATCAGCTTTAATCCATTCACAAGATCAACAGAACAGCTGAAAAAAGAGAAGCTCAAATCTCTTGTTGATTTTAAATCCAATACTTCGCTGAAAACACGTTGCTCGTCTGAGTTGCAACATCACGTATTCGGGGTCACCAACTGTAAGACCACATGAATTCGCTCCAAGGATCGGTAGCGAACCGCGGTGAAGGCCGCACGCGTTCAGTGTTTCAGCTGGAAGAATGGATTTGATTATAATATTCTTTATCTGACTCCATTTATCATAGTTGTCGCATTTAGAAGAGAATCCCATTCGGTTGTTTGGTCATCTATATTTGATAGTTAATCATACATTTGATCGTTCCGTTTTAACCCTTTGTAACAATTATACCGTTCCACATTGGAGATAGTTAATAATTACAGATTAATTCAGAAAGGATCAAAATGTAACAATTTATTAACAATCAAGTAAATGTAAAATGTCAATTACATCATAGACATAAATCTCTTCTAAAAGGAAACACAAATTCTAGTTATGGTTACACTTAAAATAGTTTCAAATAGATGTAAACAAAAAGCCTTAATTATGCTCAGTAGGCCTCTGCCTAGAATGTTACCTGTGAGATAGAGAGAGAGAGAGAGAGAGAGAAAGAGAGAGAGCTAAAGAGCAGCTCTCTCTAAAGAAAGGCAGAGAATCCAAAGAGAGCGAGCTATAGTTGAAATCCTCTTTTATCCTTTTCCCTGATGTCACCAAATTCAAATATGTCTCTTTTAAAACTGACCAATCAGACCAAACCATAAGACGTTTGAAAGTAACCAATCAGACCAAACCATAAGACGTTTGAAAGTAACCAATCAGACAAAACATCCCCCATTGTACCAAAGGTGTGAAAACCTTTTTGCCATCCAGCCATTCTTTTGTTCTTCTAACTCCAACTGGCCCCTCTGATGGCGTTAAGGGGGAAGGGGTTGAGTCAATTTCAATATCTTGATCACGACGATGGCTGCTAACAGCAAAGCAGATGATTTTGTTCTATTTCAAATATCTTTGATTATTTTCCACCTTACAACACTAAGACTGTGCATACCTGAGTTGTAACAAATAAATGAAAGGTCTTTGGATTTCCCCTTACTTTAAAAACTAATGCTTACAGTTCATTATTATTAATGAAAACACATCAACAATAAAATAGTACAATGGGAAATTTGCTTATATTAAACACATCAAACTTTTATTAACAATATGAATAAGACAGATGCTACTCGCATTGTAACAAAGATAAATAAAAGATCTTTGGATCCCCCTTATTTTAAAACGAATGCTTAGTTATAACTAAAAAACAAATCACAAATTCACTTTTATTAAACGAAGAAATGCTACTTTTATTAACACAATTTCTCTTGCGCTTTTAGCCTCTGCCAGGCATCGCAGGACTGTCACGTTACGCTGAAAGAAAACTGAGGTGCGAGGACTCAAGTGCAGATAAAGGTTTTATTTAACAAAATAACAGAAACACAAAACAAAAACCCACAAGGGGGAAAACATAAATAAACCAAACAACATACCAAACTAAGTCAGGGAGCGGAACACAGGGAAGGGAGACATAGACATTACAACGTAACCACAAAGACTATGAGCACATGGGAACTATATAAAGGGGAAGAAATCAGGAGGGAACAGGTGGAAGAAATCAAACACTAATCAGATAACAATGGGGAGGGATCAGACAAAGACACCAGCACAGCCCAAAACAACAACACACCACATGTGCTTCACAAGACAGGACAGACATGTGACATTACCCCCTCCTTAAGGAGCGGCTACCAGGCGCTCCACCAGAACAGGGCGGGACGGGAGGGACAGACCAGGGCGGGACGGGAGGGAACAGGTGGAAGAAATCAAACACTAATCAGATAACAAGGGGGAGGGATCAGACAAAGACACGAGCACAGCCCAAAACAATCAGTTTTCTTTCAGCGTAACGTGACAGTCCTGCGATGCCTGGCAGAGGCTAAAAGCGCAAGAGAAATTGTGTTAATAAAAGTTGCATTTCTTCGTTTAATAAAAGTGAATTTGTGATTTGTTTTTTAGTTATAACTAAGCATTCGTTTTAAAATAAGGGGGATCCAAAGATCTTTTATTTATCTTTGTTACAATGCGAGTAGCATCTGTCTTATTCATATTGTTAATAAAAGTTTGATGTGTTTAAGAGTTCGGGAGGCCAGGGCGGCCCGCAGAGTTCGGGAGGCCAGGGCGGCCGGCCCGCAGAGTTCGGGAGGCCAGGGCGGCCGGCCCGCAGAGTTCGGGAGGCCAGGGCGGCCGGCCCGCAGAGTTCGGGAGGCCAGGGCGGCCGGCCCGCAGAGTTCGGGAGGCCAGGGCGGCCGGCCCGCAGAGTTCGGGAGGCCAGGGCGGCCGGCCCGCAGAGTTCGGGAGGCCAGGGCGGCCGGCCCGCAGAGTTCGGGAGGCCAGGGCGGCCGGCCCGCAGAGTTCGGGAGGCCAGGGCGGCCGGCCCGCAGAGTTCGGGAGGCCAGGGCGGCCGGCCCGCAGAGTTCGGGAGGCCAGGGCGGCCGGCCCGCAGAGTTCGGGAGGCCAGGGCGGCCGGCCCGCAGAGTTCGGGAGGCCAGGGCGGCCGGCCCGCAGAGTTCGGGAGGCCAGGGCGGCCGGCCCGCAGAGTTCGGGAGGCCAGGGCGGCCGGCCCGCAGAGTTCGGGAGGCCAGGGCGGCCGGCCCGCAGAGTTCGGGAGGCCAGGGCGGCCGGCCCGCAGAGTTCGGGAGGCCAGGGCGGCCGGCCCGCAGAGTTCGGGAGGCCAGGGCGGCCGGCCCGCAGAGTTCGGGAGGCCAGGGCGGCCGGCCCGCAGAGTTCGGGAGGCCAGGGCGGCCGGCCCGCAGAGTTCGGGAGGCCAGGGCGGCCGGCCCGCAGAGTTCGGGAGGCCAGGGCGGCCGGCCCGCAGAGTTCGGGAGGCCAGGGCGGCCGGCCCGCAGAGTTCGGGAGGCCAGGGCGGCCGGCCCGCAGAGTTCGGGAGGCCAGGGCGGCCGGCCCGCAGAGTTCGGGAGGCCAGGGCGGCCGGCCCGCAGAGTTCGGGAGGCCCGGACACGGCAGGAACCGCCGGGATGGTCTCTGGCCTTGGGTCCACCGGAACTGGGTCCGCCGGAGCAGGGACCGCCAGAACTGGGTCCGCCGGAGCAGGGTCCGCCGGAGCAGGGTCCGCCGGAGCAGGGACCGCCGGAGCAGGGTCCGCCGGAGCAGGGACCGCCGGAGCAGGGACCGCCGGAGCACGGACCGCCGGAGCAGGGACCGCCGGAGCACGGACCGCCGGAACTGGGTCCGCCGGAGCAGGGACCACCGGAGCAGGGACCACCGGAGCAGGGACCACCGGAGCAGGGACCACCGGAGCAGGGACCACCGGCACTGGGTCCACCGGAACAGGGTCCACCGGCACTGGGACCACGCCAGGGGAAACCCTGTGCTCCTCCCAGGCACGCAGGACTGCCGCCATGAAGAACCCCATCACAGCCCTCCAGGCTGTGTCAGGACTCGGGACCACCGGAGCAGGGTCCACCGGAGCAGGGTCCACCGGAACTGGGACCACGCCAGGGGAAACCCTGTGCTCCTCCCAGGCACGCAGGACTGCCGCCATGAAGAACCCCATCACAGCCCTCCAGGCTGTGTCAGGACTCGGGACCACCGGAGCAGGGACCACCGGAGCAGGGTCCACCGGAGCAGGGTCCACCGGAGCAGGGACCACCGGAGCAGGGACCACCGGAGCAGGGACCACCGGCACTGGGTCCACCGGAACTGGGACCACGCCAGGGGAAACCCTGTGCTCCTCCCAGGCACGCAAGACTGCCGCCATGAAGAACCCCATCACAGCCCTCCAGGCTGTGTCAGGACTCGGGACCACCGGAGCAGGGTCCACCGGAGCAGGGTCCACCGGAACTGGGACCACGCCAGGGGAAACCCTGTGCTCCTCCCAGGCACGCAGGACTGCCGCCATGAAGAACCCCATCACAGCCCTCCAGGCTCTGTCAGGACTCGGGACCACCGGAGCAGGGACCACCGGAGCAGGGTCCACCGGAGCAGGGACCACCGGAGCAGGGACCACCGGAGCAGGGACCACCGGAGCAGGGACCACCGGAGCAGGGACCACCGGAGCAGGGTCCACCGTAGCAGGGACCACCGGAACAGGGACCACCGGAACAGGGACCACCGGAACACGAACCACCGGAACACGAACCACCGGAACACGATCTACCGGAACCGGAACACGATTCACCGGAACAGGGACCACCACCGGAATTGGGACCACCGGAACTGGGATCACTGGAACACGATCCACCGGAACTGGGACCACCGGGGCACGATCCACCGGAACACCATCCACCGGAACTGGGACCACCTGCTCTCCTACCCCCGAAGTAGGATCCTCTCCAGTGGAGGTGTCTGACAAGGTAGGCCTGCTCTTCCTCCTCCTTCTCCGTTTCCGGGTCATCGGAGGACTGGGGCCTCCACTGACAGTCGATGGAAGGGAACTGTCAGTGGGCTGGGATTCTGTTAGCCGCAGATGTTCCGACTCACCAAGATGGTAGATGCGGTGGACAAAGTCCCAGAATCCCAGATGCCCCAGCTTTTCCATCTCCCCCGGGCTGAGAGGCATGTCCAAACAAATGTTCAATACCTCCTTAATTTCAGCCTCAGTGTAAGTCATGTGGTCTACTTTAATGAGGAGACTGCAGGCGAAGTCCCTCACGTCAGCCCCCTGCTGACGGATGTAGTTGAAACTCACATACTTGGCAATTTGCAGGTAGTTGGAGGGAGATGAAAAAAGGAAGCTACCCATCTTCTGCTGAGTCCTCTAGTGGTGGTTACGTTCTGTCACGTTACGCTGAAAGAAAACTGAGGTGCGAGGACTCAAGTGCAGATAAAGGTTTTATTTAACAAAATAACAGAAACATAAAACAAAAACCCACAAGGGGGAAAACATAAATAAACCAAACAACATACCAAACTAAGTCAGGGAGCGGAACACAGGGAAGGGAGACGTAGACATTACAACGTAACCACAAAGACTATGAGCACATGGGAACTATATAAAGGGGAAGAAATCAGGAGGGAACAGGTGGAAGAAATCAAACACTAATCAGATAACAAGGGGGAGGGATCAGACAAAGACACGAGCACAGCCCAAAACAACAACACACCACATGTGCTTCACAAGACAGGACAGACATGTGACAAGGACATTCTAATAAAATGTGAAAAACACTTAACGTGGCTTAATGTACGATGTACTCACGTGACCCAAATCCAAATATTTTTTCCCAGCTGTCTAAACATCTGCCTGTCAGTCTTTATTGGGTGTAGAGTAGGCCTATATTTGTAGTTTCTTGGTTGAGTTTGTGGTATGGTATGGTTATTCGTAAAAATAGGGTGTTGGCCATTTATAACTTTCATTTGACTGACAGAGAGTTCTGAAAACAGATTTGGACTTGCTATTTTTCACTTGTTCTTTGTGGACCATCACATACTTAAATCACTTGGCTTGGCTAGAACACACCCAACAAGACCACTTCTTGTAAGATGTCTTCCCATAAGAGCTTTGTTGCTCTTACACTGTCTTTCTTCAACTTGCCTATCATTCAAATTTCTTCATGAATGTGTAACAACAAAGTTTTCACACCTGTCTAAATGCATTAGCTTAGCCATTCCAATTCTCTCTTCGAGGTTGCCCACATGCGCGCGCTGACACGGAGTTAACCCGCTATCTCCAAGAACAACCGCTAATCCACTAGCATGGTGGAGAGACAATGAAACACACTATCTGCTCTTAGCAAAATTGGCACGTAAATACATGTGTATTTGTGCTACAAGCACAGAATCAGAGCGAGTTTTTAGCACTGCGGGTAACATAGCTACCCCTGTCAGATCGTCACTAAAACCGAGTAAAGTGAACATGTTGGTGTTCCTGTCACAGAACTTGGAAGTCGAAAAAGATTAGGAATTTAAAATGTCATTGCACTTTTTTGGTTTCCTGTATTTAGTTAGTTTAATTAAGGTATTATCACAACAGACGTTGTTCGACTTTTTCTTTTTCTTTGATAAAGGTATGTAGATTTTATCATTTGTAATTTAGGCCTAGGCTACTCATTCATTTTTATGCAGCTCTTATAGAATTTAAGTAGCCTACTTGTTTTAAAGGATTAGTTTACTGTGTGTATATAAATAAACTTATAGCAAGTAGCTAATCAGTGTCTGCTCGTTTATTCAAACTAAGTTGTCCTATAACAGACGGACATCATCATCATCACCCCCCCCCCCATACCCCCCCCGACGATGGTTATATTACGAACCGTCACCTTTGACTCACATCATAACCGTCATCACCAATTCTGAAACCGGCACACCCCTAGTCTAATGCCGCGTTTCCACCGCAGGAACTTTCCCCCGGAACTAGGAACTTTGGGGGGGAACTCGGTGTGTTTCGACCGCAGGAACCAGGGTCTAAATGAAGTTCCGGGTAAATATTTCCCCCTCCAAACGGCCCTGCTTGCGAGGTGGTACTTTTCAAAAGTTCGCGAACTTTCGGGGGTGGGACTTGGGCGCTGAACATGCTGATTGGTTTAGCTCTCGCAGCATTTTTTTTTCCACCGCCATTTTTACAAGTCTTTTGCGAGGTGGGTTCTGCGTTCAGTAAATATTTTCTTTGCAACAATGGAGTTCAACAAAAAATTCGACCGATGGACCGACGACGAGGTTCAGGCTTTATTGAGCATATATGCGGAGGAGGACATCCAGCGGGAACTGGAAACGGCGACCCGCAATGAAAAGGTATACCTGAAGGTATCGACTCGGTTCCAGTCACACTGGAAAACAGTGCAGAGAGAAGTTGAAGAAATTAAGACAAGATTACAAGAAATGAAAGGATCATAACAACCGGAGCGGTTCCGACCGGCGTATCAACAAGTGGCATGGCGTTGCTGGGACACAGACCGTCCTTTTTTGGTGCAGCGGTAACGAAAGACTCGGCTAGTGCGTTGTTGGAAACCATCCAGGAATCCGAGTGGGTTGAAGGTAAATATCTCATCTTGGTATCATCTATTAAACTCGTTGCAGTGTTTAAACACGTTGCAGTAACTTTTTTCAACGTGCTTTTCCAGACGTAACGAGTGGCCCCAATGAATTGCAGGCAACGGAGACCAGCGTGTTTTCCCCCGCGGTCACCAGTACGTTAGCCCTCGTCCCGTGTCTCCTGCCGAAACACACACACGCCGAGGTATAAAGCTGACAAAAATTTGTATATATTTAAAAACTGATGTGTAATCCTTAATGGTTTTGAGTAGTTTTGTTGTTTTTAATTGTAAACTTAAATTGCCCATGGTAAAAATTGCACACTGGGCATTGTTCAAGCTGGGCAAACAATTGTTCATTATTTGTAGTGAAAACACTTTAAATAATTAATTGATGGTTTCTATTGTTTCATGGTTGTCTTGTGTATTAATTTCCATGTGTTTCTGTGCAATTTTTCTACTTAGAGAAAAGGAAAAGGGACTGTGACTTTCTTGATGCACTGAGGGACATGGAGGATGCTAAGAACAGCGTGACCAATATATGCAGCTGTTACTTGAGAGCCAGGCCGAGGAAGGATGAGGAGGCAAAGAGTTGGCATTCCACCAGTCAGAAGCGGAAGAAAGCAGACGGCAGCAGAGGGACTTTCAGACCGGGTTTCTGTCTGTTCTTGGACAGTTTGTCCAGTCGTTCAAGAAGTAGCCACAATGACCAGCCGCTTGAATGAAGCATTTGCACTACCACATTTGTACTTTATATATTGTACGTGTTGGTACAGCTCTTGGACAGGTTACTGAAAAATACACTTTTTTTTTTTTATATTGTTGTTTTCACATTTTATATTTTCATTTTATTGTTCTAGTCATTTATTTGTCTTTGCACACTTATTTTAATTTTGTAAGAACTAATCTGTCTAAAATAAAGTTAAATGTGTAAAATGTCACTGTGTCTTTAATTTCCACATTCTAACTATATAACCACATTCTAATTGTATTCATATAGTGTATGAAGCAAATAAGAGGGCTGCTGCTCGCAAGTCTTTCTGAATATGCACATAAACATATCTAGAAAACCCAAATATTATATTTTTAAATGTATAACTATGTGAATGTAGTATAATAACTTATAACCACAACTTAAGTGAAGCCATAAGTGTGGTCCTGCTTCATTTCAAATTTGAGGAAGAAGTCTCTAAAATTATGCATTTAATGAAGCATATTGTAATACTAGTCATGTGATTTTTTTTTTTTTTTGTGAATATTAAGAGATGTTATTGTGATAAAAAATAAAATACTTGCAGTCTAGTACCTAATCTTTCAACCGCTTAATTCAGTTTATTGTTTTCATTCAATTAACTTTTCACACATCTGTCATGAATGACTGAAACCTCATTATCCTTTTATAGAAAATATTTTGTTTTGGAATTGAGCTATTACAACACATTCAGATTTTGGATTGCCCATCATCCCATTTTGCATTAAAATGGTCAAACCAGGTGTAAGTGCACATTTAAATAAGCAGTGTTGGTAATGTGTATACATAACCAGCAAAAGCAGCGCTGCTTGCATCTCCTCCACTTGTTATTGTTACAGACAGTATCGCGCAAAAGTGATTACTGTCCGTCGGTGACTGGGAGAAGCAGTCGCGCGCATTCCCACGTCACCGGACTAATTTGCCTAATCTCCCCGGTACTTTAGACCGCGGTGGAAACGCAGATTGTAGCAGGTCTGGGGGATAAAAAGTTCCTGGGAAAAAAGTTCCTGGTACAAATAGTTCCGGGTAATTTCGGTGGAAACGCGGCTTAATAGTGTGTCCCGTAATGCAATGCAAAGAGTTCATTACTTAGCAGCGTGAAGGATGTAGTAACACATTTATTAACATCTGACAAAAAATTACAAATTGCTGTATAGTGAGGTCTTGTGATAACAGTAGGGCTGCTCGATATTGAACAAAATGTGATCTGCGATAACTTGTTGTCATGATCACAGAAAGAGGAAACAAATGCAGGTGCAAATAAACTCAGTTTTTAATGTCAGACAGGACAAATTGGAGACAGACAACACCGCTGGCAGGTGACGCAGGGACCTCGATGATCAACAGGTTGTATCTGTGCTGGTGAAGAGTGACGCGATGGTGAAGTGGGTGAAATCCGGCGTGAAACGATGAACAGGAAACAACGAACAGGAATCCCAGAACAAACACCACACGATAATCCAAACGGAACAGGAACAAGGAACTCAGGACACCAGACAGCACACAACATCGACAACGATCTGACAAAGGAGAGGAGAAAACGGTGAGTATAAATGCAAGTGATAATGACTCGCAGCTGGCGCCGATGATAGATGAATGAGCATGATTGCTCCGGCCACGCCCACGGATCCACGCAGCACATACCAACACAACAAACAAAGACACGAGACACAAAAGAAAGCAATGCATTCATGAACCGTGACAGTACCCTCTCTCCTAGGAACGCCTCCTGGCGTTCCCAGCCTCCCTTACCTGTCGATTGTAATCATCGATAAGGGAGTGATCCAGAATGTCTCTCGTAGGGACCCAACTTCTCTCCTCCGGACCGTAACCTTCCCAGTCCACCAAGTACTGGACTCCGCGTCCCCTCCGCCTAGAGTCCAGAATACGATTTACCGAAAACGTAGGTTCCCCATCTACGAGACGCGGCGGGGGAGGAACCGGAACCGGCGGGTTAATTGCTGATCGAAACACAGGCTTAATCTTAGATACATGAAACACGGGGTGAATTCTCCTGTACACTGGAGGAAGGTTGAGGCGGACTGTCACCGGACTAATGATCTTGGTGACAGCGAACGGGCCAATGAATTTGGGTGCGAGCTTATTAGAGACGGAACGGAGAGGAATATTCTTAGTAGAAAGCCACACTTTTTGACCAACGACGTATACGGGAGGCTTTGACCGGTGGCGATCGGCCTTAGCCTTGGTGCGCAACACCACCCGGAGTAGAGTCTCTCGGGCTCTAGTCCAGGTGTTGTGACACCTCTGGATGAAGGCGTGGGCGGAGGGGACCGCGACTTCGGAATCCAGACTGGGAAAGATAGGTGGCTGGTAACCTACACTACACTCAAACGGAGACAGGCCCGTAGATGACACTGGTAACGTATTGTGGGCGTACTCCACCATAGACAGTTGCTGACTCCAAGACGAAGGATTCTTGGAAACCAAACACCGCAACATTCTTTCCAGATCCTGGTTGGCTCTCTCGGTCTGACCATTGCTCTGGGGATGAAACCCTGAGGAAAGACTAACAGTCGCCCCTAGCAATCTACAAAATTCTTGCCAAAATTTGGACACAAATTGGGGTCCTCTGTCGGAAACCACGTCCATCGGGAGGCCATGTAACCGAAAGACGTGATCCACGACGGCCACCGCTGTCTCCTTGGCTGAGGGTAATTTGGGCAAGGGAATAAAATGAGTCGCCTTCGAGAACCGGTCCACCACGGTTAAAACTACCGTGTTGCCCTGGGAGGGCGGGAGGGCGGTAACAAAATCTAGTGCGATATGGGACCAGGGTCTCGAAGGGACAGGCAGCGGTTGGAGTAGCCCATCTGGGGGTCGATTGGAAGACTTACCAATGGCACAAACCGAGCAAGCCAAAACAAAACTGTGAATGTCCCGGGCCATAAGTGGCCACCAGAATCGTTGTTTAACCAGAAACTTCGTACGAGTCACTCCTGGATGACAGGCTACGTTGGAACAATGCCCCCACTGAATAACGTCTGACCGTAATCCCTCCGGCACAAATAATCGATTCGGTGGGCAACCGACCGGGGGCGTTACCCCTTCTAAGGCCTTCTTGACCTTCGATTCGACCTCCCATGTGAGTGTGGAGACAAATAGGGTCTCAGGTAAAATGCACTCGGGAGTAACCAGGCGTTCGGAGCGATCAAAAATACGCGACAAAGAATCGGGTTTGATGTTTTTGGAACCCGGGCGGTACGAGAGAGTAAAGTCAAAACGACCGAAAAAAAGTGCCCACCGAGCCTGCCTGGAGTTCAATCTTTTAGCCGTCCTAATATATTCCAAATTCTTATGATCGGTCCAGACGATAAAAGGTACCCCCGACCCTTCTAACCAGTGACGCCATTCCTCCAACGCTAACTTGACTGCCAACAACTCTCTGTTACCAATGTCATAGTTACGTTCGGCAGGTGACAAGCGATGAGAAAAAAACGCGCAAGGGTGCATCTTCTCGTCCGTGGAAGAACGTTGGGACAACACTGCACCTACCCCCACCTCTGACGCGTCGACCTCCACCATGAACTGACGTGAGGAATCAGGGGCTATCAAAATGGGGGCCGAAACAAAGCGGTCTTTTAGTTTGGTGAACGCGGCCTCAGCCGCGTCAGTCCACCTGAACGTCGTTCTGGGGGAGGTCAAGGCAGTCAGAGGCGCGGCTAGTTGGCTGTAGTTACGAATAAAACGTCGGTAGAAATTGGCGAATCCCAGAAACCTCTGCAGGGCCTTGCGAGAATCTGGGATTGGCCACTCCACCACAGCCTTAACCTTCTCAGGGTCCATACATACTCCCTCAGACGAAATGATGTATCCCAGAAATGGAACCGACTGTGCGTGGAACTCGCATTTCTCCGCCTTGACAAAAAGCCCATTCGCCAGCAACCTCTGAAGCACTCGTCGAACGTGCTGCACATGTTCCTGGAGAGACGAAGAAAAAATCAATATGTCATCCAGGTAAACATATATGAACTGGTCGACCATGTCTCGCAGCACGTCATTGACGAGGGCCTGGAAGACTGCTGGGGAGTTGGACAGCCCGAAGGGCATGACCAAATATTCAAAGTGCCCCCTAGGGGTGTTAAAAGCAGTCTTCCATTCATCCCCCTCCCTGATGCGGACCAAATGATAAGCATTACATAAATCCAATTTTGTGAAGATTGACGCTCCCTGCAACCTCTCGAAAGCTGAAGACATCAACGGTAAAGGATAAGTATTCTTTATCGTGATGTTGTTCAACCCCCGGTAATCAATACAAGGTCGCAGAGAACCGTCCTTCTTCCCCACAAAAAAGAACCCCGCCCCCGCTGGAGAAGAGGAAGGGCGAATGAACCTAGTTGCTAGCGAATCAGAAATGTATTTCTCCATGACCTCCCTTTCTGGAACCGAAAGTGAATAAAGCTTGCCTTTAGGCGGAGATTTACCTGGCAATAAATCTATAGCACAGTCGTAGGGACGATGCGGAGGCAGAGAAGCAGCTCGAGACTTACTGAACACCTCCTTCAGGTCCTGGTACTCCGCGGGCACGTTAGACAAATCCACTGCTTTCTCCTGTAACACAGACAACGGAACAGACGAACAGGCAGAGACAAGACAGGACTCATGACATTTGGTGCTCCACTCCGTAATGGACCTCCGGATCCAGTCTACTTTGGGGTTGTGTTGAGTTAACCAGGGATGTCCGAGTACTATGGGTGCAAGAGGTGAGTCCATGATGTAAAATGACAGAGTTTCCGAATGGTTACCAGATGTAATGAGAGTAACGGGTCCAGTGGATAGGGAAATCATGGGAAGCTGTTGACCATTGAGTGCGTGGACAGAAATGTCCTGAGGAAGTGACTGAAGGGGAATCTGAAGGTGGTGTGCGAGAGTGTGGTCCATAAAATTACCTTCCGCCCCGGAGTCCAATAGTGCTTGACAGTCGTGCTGGTGTGTTGACCATCTTAGTCTAACCGGGAGGAGGGTAGATGTCGATGAGGTCTTCTCGGCGGAGATCCCACCCGATAGTAGCCTCACTGTTACTACCGGGCGTGGCCTTTTACCGGACACATGTTCAGAAAATGTCCCTCTCCGCCGCAGTATAGACAAAGGCCTTGGGACCTCCGCCTCTCCTTCTCCTCCCGGGAAAGCCGAGCTCGCCCTACCTGCATGGGCTCGTGATCGTAGGTAGGGCTGACCACATCCGTACCGCTGGACCGCGAACTCTCTGCTCCTCTAAAAACCCGATTGGGAAGGACGCGTCGCTCGACTCTTGACAGTCGAGCATCAACTCGTAGTGCTAAATCAATAAGTCCATCCAAGGTGTTAGGCAGGTCCAGGGTGTAGATCTCCTTCTGGATGCGGTCAGCCAGCCCATGCAGGAACATATCCCACTGCGCCTCGTCGTTCCATTGGCACTCCGCCGCGAGAGTCCGGAATTCGATCGAGTAATCCGAAACAGACCTCTCTCCCTGACGAAGCTCGGCGAGCACCCTCGCCGCCTCTCTTCCGGAGACCGCACGGTCAAACACCCGCTTCATGACGGCGGAGAGTGCCTGGAACGACTGGCAGCATGGGTCCTGGTTCTCCCACACCGCCGTTCCCCAGAGTGCTGCTCTCCCAGTCAGTAGCGAAAGAACAAATGCGACTTTGGATCGCTCATTGTTGAAAGTTCTCGGTTGTAGTGCAAAATGCATGGAGCATCCAGTCAGAAACGCCCGACAGAAACTGGGCTCTCCGGCATACCTCTCAGGCACTGGTAGACGAGGCTCCGACTGGGAGAGTGGATCTGATGGTGTGGGAGGAACGAACGGTGTGGGTGGCGCAGTGGGAGCTCGCAGTTGTAGAAGCTGCTGGGTGAGCCCGGACACCTGCGTCACCAAAACCTGAACCGCACGGCTAGTGTTGCTGAGCCCCTCCTCTTGTGCGTCCATGCGTTGAAGGCTGCTGTGAACAAATGACTCCATAGTCATCGGAGCTTCGCCTGCTGCTTCCATCATTGGGTCAGATCGTTCTGTCATGATCACAGAAAGAGGAAACAAATGCAGGTGCAAATAAACTCAGTTTTTAATGTCAGACAGGACAAATTGGAGACAGACAACACCGCTGGCAGGTGACGCAGGGACCTCGATGATCAACAGGTTGTATCTGTGCTGGTGAAGAGTGACGCGATGGTGAAGTGGGTGAAATCCGGCGTGAAACGATGAACAGGAAACAACGAACAGGAATCCCAGAACAAACACCACACGATAATCCAAACGGAACAGGAACAAGGAACTCAGGACACCAGACAGCACACAACATCGACAACGATCTGACAAAGGAGAGGAGAAAACGGTGAGTATAAATGCAAGTGATAATGACTCGCAGCTGGCGCCGATGATAGATGAATGAGCATGATTGCTCCGGCCACGCCCACGGATCCACGCAGCACATACCAACACAACAAACAGAGACACGAGACACAAAAGAAAGCAATGCATTCATGAACCGTGACACTTGTATTTTTTTAATCGAATAATCTAATGACTTTTTTATTTTTTAGGGATGCACCGAGATGAAAACTCTTGGCCGAAGCCGAATAATAATAAAACACTTGGCCGAAGCCAAATACCGAACGCGGTTTTTCGAAAATTTTTCCCATTTATTTTGCCAATTTTTTCACCATTGCATAAATTAAATAGTAAAAATTAGCTTGTTACTATTTTGTCTTGCTTTTTTTTTTAAGAAAAAACTAAAATATATATTTTTTTAAACTATACTTTAAAAATATTTATTTAACACTGAACATTGTTTAGCATTCCAGTAGACATTATACAAACAAACCACAATATAACTTAAAATAAATAAATAAATAAAAAAGTTAAAAAAATTATATATTTTTATTTGGCCATCATATGCCATCTTATCTTATCTTTGACCTATTATGCCTACAGGTATCATAATCAAATCTCTGAGGGTGCTTCTGAAATCACTGAGGGCGCTCTATTAAAGTGCAGATGTAGGCTAAGCAACGGCTCCATAAAGTGACAGCAGCCTAATAAACCTGCTGCTGTCTGTCATGTTAATCAAAGAACAAAAGACAGAGAAAATCACTCACTGCTCTTGACTGAATAACTTTTGCAACTTTAATTGTAAGCATTAATCTGTATTTCATTTTTACAATTAAAAACTATCCAGTGTTATTTTACATTTGATTACTTACATTTCTGTTGTATTTCTTACCTTTTTCTTGTTTCCAGTCCAAATATTTATAATTCTTAAATCAAGATTAATTTACTAGATAAGTAAAAATTGCTGGGGGGGGGGGGAAATCAAAATGAAGTGAGTTTTTGCTTAGTTAGTTAACTTTATATATATTGTCGCGATTGTGTGTTTATTATCTTCAAACGTGTCTATCTGCATGTTATACCGATTTCTGGAAGCTGTTTATGTCAGAGAGAATGTCACATGGTATCTTCTTCATGCGTGCTATATATGGACTACATGTGCACGGAGCGCCCTCCGGCTGCCAATATGAACTGAAAACACAACAGATTGAAGTAACACTTCTTCTTTTTTTTTTTTTTAAACAACAATATTTTTTGTCATACAGTTTAGGACAACTGTTAAATTTTTCATTATAACTGGGTAAAAATAAAATAAATAAATAAAAATAATAATAATAATAAAATATTAAATAAAAATAAATAAAATTATAATAATAATAATAATACACAAATGAACAGAGATAACTCAACACCATTTAAAAAAAAAAAAATGTTTACAGCAATAACATACTTGTCTATATACTCTCAATGTCCATCAATTCCACAAAAGAGTCACCATCTAGACTCTGCAAAAAGTCATAGAACACTTTCCAGATGGACCAAAATACATGAAGTTTGTTTTTCAAAAAATAGGTAATTTTTTCTAAGGCAAGACATGAAGTCATCCCCTTCATCCACTGAGACACACTGTAAAAAATGTGGAGTAGGATTTACTTGAAAAAAGCTTGGAAACAATTTTCACTCAGAAAAGGCTAGTAAAATCTATACATAAATTATTAGTAGCTTTAATTAGAAATGTTTAAGTTAAGTTTACTTGGGAATTCCCAGTACATTTTAATGACTCTTTGTTTGTAAATTTTACTTAAGTAATGCTTATAAATATAATATGATTTATTGCATGTCTTTTACATAAGAATCCTAGTTATCTTTTTTAGTTATCCTGAGTAACCTTTACTTCAAATATTATTTAAACATTACTTAATATAATTTGTGATATATTACTACTGATGTTTTCAACAACAAAAAAACACACTGACAGACATTTTCCTTGAGTTTTATTTGAATTACACTCCTGAAAAAAACAACAAAACAAAACATTTTTAGAACAATCTCACTTGCTGAAAAAAGTTAGCTTAAGTTCAGGGAGTAAATGAAGCCCATGAGCACAAGGCAAGCATTTGTGAGATTCTTACAACAGCACCTCAGTCCCCTCAATGAAGTCAGCTATGTTAGCATTTTCCTCTCCTGCAGTGCTGCCCTGTACAATGATCTTCATCACATGATTGGTGAAGCTATCTTTAATCATGTCTCTGCTGTCATCCTGTCAAATACACAAATAAGTGCAAAGTGGTTAGAATCATGTACAGTAAGTTGTATGTTCTCTTTAATTTTATGTGACAAAAGTCCCACACAGAGATTTGGTCTCACCATCATTAAATCTGTTATTACATGAAGAAAGAGGGAAACAATTAAAACAGACTTAATCAAGAAGAACTGTCTGCAAGACACTTAAGCCGCGTTTCCACCGAAATTACCCGGAACTATTTGTACCAGGAACTTTTTTCCCAGGAACTTTTTCTCCCCCAGACCTGCTACAATCTGCGTTTCCACCGCGGTCTAAAGTACCGGGGAGATTAGGCAAATTAGTCCGGTGACGTGGGAATGCGCGCGACTGCTCCTCCCAGTCACCGACGGACATGAATCACTTTTGCGCGATACTGTCTGCAACAATAACAAGTGTAGGTGATGCAAGCAGCGCTGCTTTTGCTGATTATATGTACACACATTACCAACACTGCTTATTTAAACGTGCACTTTCACCTGGTTTGACCATTTTAATGCAAAATGGGATGATGGGCAATCCAAAATCTGAATGTGTTGTAATAGCTCAATTCCAAAACAAAACATTTTCTATAAAAGGATAATGAGGTTTCAGTCATTCATGACAGATGTGTGAAAAGTTAATTGAATGAAAACAATAGACTGAATTAAGCAGTTGAAAGATTAGGTACTAGACTGCAAGTATTTTATTTTTTATCACAATAACATCTCTTAACATTCACAAAAAAAAAAAAAAATCACATGACTAGTATTACAATATGCTTCATTAAATGCATAATATTAGAGACTTCTTCCTCAAATTTGAAATGAAGTAAGACCACACTTATGGCTTCACTTAAGTTGTGGTTATAAGTTATTATACTACATTCACATAGTTATACATTTAAAAATATAATATTTGGGTTTTCTAGATATGTTTATGTGCATATTCAGAAAGACTTGCGAGCAGCAGCCCTTTTATTTGCTTCCTACACTATATGAATACAATTAGAATGTGGTTATATAGTTAGAATGTGGAAATTAAAGACACAGTGACATTTTACACATTTTACTTTATTTTAGACAGATTAGTTCTTACAAAATTAAAATAAAAGTGTGCAAAGACAAATAAATTACTAGAACAATAAAATGAAAATATAAAATGTGAAAACAACAATATAAAAAAAGTGTATTTTTCAGTAACCTGTCCAAGAGCTGTGCCAACACGTACAATACATAAAGTACAAATGTGGTAGTGCAAATGCTTCATTCAAGCGGCTGGTCATTGTGGCTACTTCTTGAACAACTGGACAAACTGTCCAAGAACAGACAGAAACCCGGTCTGAAAGTCCCTCTGCTGCCGTCTGCTTTCTTCCGCTTCTGACTGGTGGAATGCCAAATCTTGCCTCCTCATCTCTCCTCGG
The DNA here is from genome assembly GCF_949357685.1 of Gobio gobio. Lineage (NCBI taxonomy): Eukaryota > Metazoa > Chordata > Actinopteri > Cypriniformes > Gobionidae > Gobio > Gobio gobio. The sequence goes on along the minus strand of NC_137104.1, from coordinate 29,807,649 downwards.
CCTGGCCATCCAGTAACAGCTGCATATATTGGTCAGTTCTTGTCCATGCTGCAGGGTTAGCATCATCCTCCATGTCCCTCAGTGCATCAAGAAAGTCACAGTCCCTTTTCCTTTTCTCTAAGTAGAAAAATTGCACAGAAACACATGGAAATTAATACACAAGGCAACCATGAAACAATAGAAACCATCAATTAATTATTTAAAGTGTTTTCACTACAAATAATGAACAATTGTTTGCCCAGCTTGAACAATGCCCAGTGTGCAATTTTTATCATGGGCAATTTAAGTTTACAATTAAAAACAACAAAACCATTAAGGATTACACATCAGTTTTTAAATATATACACATTTTTGTCAGCTTTATAACGTACTGGTGACCGCGGGGGAAAACACGCTGGTCTCCGTTGCCTGCGATTCATCAGGGCCACTCGTTACACCTGGAAAAGCACGTTGAAAAAAGTTACTGCAACGTGTTTAAACACGGCAACGAGTTTAATAGATGATACCAATATGATATATTTACCTTCAACCCACTCGGATTCCTGGATGGTTTCCAACAACGCACTAGCCGAGTCTTTCGTTACCGCTGCGCCAGAAAAGGACGGTCTGTGTCCCAGCAACGCGTCCAGGCGGTCGGAACCGCTCCGGTTGTTATGATCCTTTAATTTCTTGTAATCTTGTCTAATTTCTTCAACTTCTCTCTGCGCTGTTTTCCAGTGTGACTGGAACCGAGTCGATATCTTCAGTTATACCTTTTCATTGCGGGTCGCCGTTTCCAGTTCCCGCTGGATGTCCTCCTCCGCATATATGCTCAATAAAGCCTGAACCTCGTCGTCGGTCCATCGGTCGAATTTTTTGTTGAACTCCATTGTTGCAAAAAAAAATATTTACTGAACGCAAAACCCACGGAACTCACCTCGCAAAAGACTTGTAAATATGGCGGTGGAAAAAAAAATAGCTGCGAGAGCTCAACCAATCAGCATGTTCAGCGCCCAAGTCCCACCCCCGAAAGTTCGGGAACTTTTGAAAAGTCCCACCTCGCAAGCAGGGCCGTTTGGAGGGGGAAATATTTACCCGGAACTTCATTTAGACCCTGGTTCCTGCGGTCGAAACACACCGAGTTCCCCCCCAAAGTTCCTGGTTCCGGGGTAAAGTTCCTGCGGTGGAAACGCGGCTTTAAAGGGTTAGTTCACCCAAAAATGAAAATTCTGTCATTAATTACTCACCCTCATGTCGTTCGACACCCGTAAGACCTCCGTTCATATTCAGACACATATGAAGATATTTTAGTGTAAAGCTGATGCTGAGAAAGGCTTCAGATAGGCCTCCATTGGCATTCAGTATATTTACACTCACAAGACCCATAAAAGGCACTTAAAACGTCGTTACAAAGTCCATCTCACCACAGTGGCTCTACAACAATTTTACGATGCGACGACAATAGTTTTTGTGCGCAAAAAAAAAATCAAAATAACACCTTTATCCAACTTGTTCTTGTCTTCCGTGTGTGCCTCCACGACGCATGCGCGAGAATATATGACGTAGCACCAGCGTTCGGGAATCCATGACATACACACTTAAGCACCATTTTGAGAACTACGCCGAGACCTAAAGCACGATCAATGTAGAATCCAACAGCTTAGACACGCGCGTCTTCCTCTGCTTGTAAACAAATCGCTTGTGTGTCATGTGTCCGAGCGCCGGATCTGCGTCATATTCTCGCGCATGCGTCGTGGAGGCATACACGGAAGACAAGAACAAGTTGGATAAAGGCGCACAAAAACTATTGTCATCGCATCGTAAAATTATTGTAGAGTCACTGTGGTGAGATGGACTTTGTAACAACGTTTTAAGTGCCTTTCATGGGTCTTGGGAGTGTAAGTGTACTGAATGCCAATGGAGGCCTGTCTGAAGCCTTTCTCAGCATCAGCTTTACACTAAAATATCTTCATTTGTGTTCCGAAGATGAACGGAGGTCTTGCGGGTGTCGAACGACATGAGGGTGAGTAATTAATGACAGAATTTTCATTTTTGGGTGAACTAACCCTTTAAATTACTACCTGCAAAGCTACTGTACTGTAAAATGTTTTAGGCACTTGTGTAAAAATTCTGTAAAGTGGGGATGCCTTTAAAATGCTTTCATAATTGATTTTTAATTTACCTTCTATGGACTAAATCAATATTTGGTGTGATCACCCTTTGCACTTAAAGCAGTTTTTGGACTAGGTACACTTGATATAGTTTTTCAGGTAGCTTCGCATGTATTTAGGCTGTCTCAATTGTATCTCTTTCTTCATGTTATAATAGACAGACTAAATGATGGTGAGACCAGACCTTCTGTGGAGCACCAACTGTTGTCAGACTCCCTGTGCATACAAAAATCTCCCTAGATTATTACAAACAATGGCAAAATAAATGTTTAGGAATTTAAACTGATATTTCATACACTCTAAAAAAAAATGGTGCTATAGCACTACAAGTGGTTCTTGGCTTGTAATCATAGGGGAACTACTTTTGGTGCTATATAGCACCATATTTTTAAAGGTGCTCTACAGCACCTTTATCAAATCGTACTGTGAAGAACCCATAAGGGGTGTCATATTGCAGTTTATTTCTTTGCATTTTATTTTGCTAAACAGCACCAACAATGGTTCTTTGGCTCGTTAAGAATCTTTAAAGGGGCTTAACAGGTTCTTTGTACGGCAGTGGTGCTATATAGCACCTTAACCACCCTGAAGAACCATACAGGGGCTTAAACAGGTTCTGTATGGTAGCGGTGCTATATAGCACATCAGTCATCCCAAAGAACCAGTGAAGAACCGCTGAAGAACCACTGAAGCACCAAGATTTGGTGCTATACAACACTTAAAGTAGTTCCCCTATGATTGATAAGGCTGCCTGAACCACTGTAGGTGCTGTTTAGCAGCATTTTTTAAATAAAATGTGATATATAGCACCTCTTATGGGTTTTACACAGCACCATTTGACAAAAGTGCTGTAGAGCACCTTTAAAGATATGGTGCTATATATCACCAAAATGGGTTCCCCTATCAAGCCAAGAACCATTTTTAGTGCCATATAGCACCATTTTTTTTTAGAACAGTATAGCACTTGTTTTGACAAACTACAGCACAAGGATATAAAAAGTAAAAACCAATTTTGGGGATGAAAATACTAATGTGCCTTTTGCAGTACTCTACATATCCAAAGTCAAACTAAATTTTAATGTATCTAATATACCTGGAAGACTTCAATGAGCTCCTTGGATGATTAGCAGGCAACGAATCACAGCATCTCGCTTATCTTCAATTTGCTGTTAAAAACAAAAGTAAATTGCAGTGAGCATTAACAGTGTACACTTCCATCTACATACAACTGCATATCTATAAAGTCAGGAAGCAGCAGGATATCAGATGTGTAATATACATTTACCTTGCAGTAAAGTGTGAATCTAGCACACTTCTAATTTTTATGCCTGCACCCTTCATTTTAAACAAATCCAGGGGGTTTGGAGTGTAGAGGTCCAATTTTTGCAGAAAGGTTGGCTCCAGGGGAATGGAGGTTATCCTTGTAAACTCATTCTTGATCTAAGACAAAGAAAATAAAATGTAACATTTAAGATTTAGTAGTCAAATAAACTTTTTTTTGCCAACAACACACGGACACACACACACAAACACACATCATGCTATACTAATGAAATTAAAATATTTTATTGTTTTTAAAGAATGAAATATAAGTTCCAAAAGTTATAAGTACCTACATATTACCATCAAGCCAACAAAAGAAGAACTAAGGTTTACCTCAGATTCACAAAAAAGAGCTGGCCATCTCTCCATGAAATCTTTGACAGCAGGGCAGTGATTAATGACTTCTAATCTTCGATAGGAGAAAAAATATGATCAGAAAATCCAACGTGCCTAATAATTCTGCATGCAGTGTGTGTGTGTGTGTATATCTGTGTGTGTGTGTGCGTGTGGTTGTATATGTGTATGTATATCTATTGAAATCTGTGTCATACTGGTATATGCTGTAAGAATTATTGTCAACTTACCTGGCATGAGCTTGAATGGTGAGTGCAACCTGTGGGACATATGTTAGAAATGTTAATGTCAGAAATATACTTTTTATACCAAATATACTTATCTTATTGATTTGAAATTTGACCAGTCAACAACTGCATTCAAGTAAATATCAACAATAAATGTATACGTTAGCTCATATAAGGCTGCCTGAACACATGCCCTACAAAATGTATCACTAGCTATTCAATAGGGAGTATAATCTCGGTTTAACTTGATTAATATGCATCAACAAAGTAGTGTATTTTAGTTGATGTGAATTAATGGGGGATTGGCGGTTTTCTCCATCACTTTTAAAGTTAATGGCCTAACGTTAATTTACCCATCTCCGCTCGCGTCGGGCACACTTCATCTTAAAGTTCACTGTACATTAAACTTCTTAGATTACATGTAAAACATAGGGCAATTGTTTTCGACACAGATGCTGTTTGCTAATAACGGATGATTCGGTTCTTTAGCATACTCAACTCGAAGTTATATATTAAAAGTAACGCGTAAACTCTTTAACCACCATGACTGCAGACAGCCTAATAGCTCTATACTTTTCTGCAAACGTAACTAAATTGACCAATAAACAAATATTTCACAACTTACCGTGTATCATCAGACTTCGAGAAAATGTTCCGTTGCTTTCCTCTGCGCGCCATTAGGACCCCAGAAAGCATGCGCATAGATTGCCTGGCTTAATGGAGTAAGTTTTACTTGCGTTTGTCATTTTTTGCATTAGTCCATTAGATGACAAAACACTAAGTAAATATTACTTGGCCAGTTCCATTTGAATTTACTTATGTATTTAAGCACAATAAATTAAAATGAAAACTCAAGTAGTTTATTGAATTAAACATGACATTTTGAAGTAAAAAGACAAAATAGGATTTGTTTGTAAAATATACTTAAATTATGCTATCTTTATTTACAAGGTCAAAAAATCACTTTTTACAGTGCACACCAGGACTTTCTTCTTCTTTCCAAGAACATGCAATTACACGTTTAATTTCCAACAAACAGATAGTTAACAACAATCTTTCATGTTTGGTATTTTTAAAATTCAGAGGACAGATATGTAATATACACAGCCTGGGATCGAGAGGAATTACTTAACCAATGATTTGACTTACAATATTCAATATTTTAACCCAAAAACAATTAACTTTAGTGCATTCCCACATACAATGAAATAGAGTTCCCTTCTCTTGTTTGCATTTGTAGCATACATCAGGAATATTTGGGTTGAAGTGATGCAACTTAACTGGAGTGATATATTGTCTACTTATCCATTTATAGTGAAGCAGTCTCAAATGGGTGTTCATTGTCTGAGTTTGGGCTTTTAAACATACTAGTTGCCATTCTTCCTCAGTTATATCAGCCTGAAGGTCAGACCGCCATGCTTGAAGTCTGTCATTAAATGATTCTTTAGATTTGGCCACAAACTGTTTATATAACAATGCTATCTGACCTCTACCTTTCAAACAGTTAAGTGTAATATTTTCCAAAGTAGAAAGAGGAGGCTCAACCAGACTTTGGCCTTGTCTTGATTGAATGAAGCTACGTAATTGCAAATCTTTGAAAAAGTGCTTTTGCTGAATTACAAACCGTGTCCTAATTTCTTCAAAGGACATACAATTTCCTTCATTATAGAGATCAGACACCTTACTAATACCTTGAATTGACCAGATTTTAAAACCTGGATCGGCTCTACCAGGACGGAAATTTTCATTACCAAAAACTGGCTAAAAGCATGAGAGTTGTGGTAATTAACCTAAATGAGTAAGAGCCTCAAACCAAACTGTTATAGTATTTCTGGTATATGGATTTTTAGTACACTTAATTAACTTTTTAACATCTGCTGAATATAAATATAAATTCAAAGGAATTAGAATAGAGTGAGCCTCTATAGATACCCAGGACGGAGGACAATCTTTCTCAAAATAAAACATTGCTGCTCTAATTTGAGCCGCCCAGTAGTACCATTTTAGGTTTGGTAGGTTTAACCCCCCTCTATCATAAGGCAAGTAGAGCAAGGGTCTGAGGCGAAGGCGCTTGTTGTTCCAAATTAAGTTTGTAAATGTTTTTTTCATCAGGACAAAAAAAGAGGAATGAGGAGGGAGGGGGATGGATTGAAAGATGTATAACAATTTAGGCAAAATTGACATTTTTAATATATTAACACGGCCAATCATAGAGATGGGGAGTTTTGTCCATCTGTTCAACAGACTAGATATAGAATCTGATATGGGCTTATAATTAGCAGATACAATTTCATTAACGGTTGGCGTAATTTTAATTCCAAGATAGATAAAACCATCTTGTGAAATTCTAAAGGGTGTCTGAACTGGGGGGAGAAGCCTTTCTGCTTTATGGAGGAACAGCAACACAGATTTAAAATTATTAATTTTATACCCTGAGAATTCTCCAAACATTTCAATCAAATTTAGCAATGCTGGGATAGACTGATTGGAAAGATATATAATTATATCATCTGCGTATAATGAAATGCGATGTTCTGAGGGGCCAATTGTAATACCTGAAATTTGTGTATGATTACGAATTGCCATAGCCAGTGGTTCGATCGCTTGAGTGAAAAGCAAGGGAGAGAGCAGGCAACCCTGGCGTGTTCCCCTGCAGAGTCTGAACGGGGCAGATATTATTCCATTCGTTAGTATCTCAGCTGAAGGGTTAGAATACAGGATCCTAACCCATTTCATAAACTTATTCCCTAACCCCATTCTTTCCATAGTTTTGAACATTAACTGCCACTCAATCCTGTCAAACGCTTTTTCAGCGTCTAATGACAAAAGTGCATTATCACAAATATTAGATTTCTCATGCAATATATTTAATACTCTACGAATATTATGCAAACCTTGTCTCCCCAAAACAAAGCCATTTTGGTCCATATGAACAAGCTTAGGTAAATGTATTTCTAATCTCTTTGCTAACACCTTGCAAAGAATCTTTAGATCATTATTTAGGAGAGAAATTGGTCTATATGAACCACAATCAGTTGGCAGCTTATCAGGTTTTAACAGCAGAGTTATTATCGCAGTATTCAGAGAGGGAGGCAAAATTCCTTTTTTCAAGGATTCCTGATACATGTCCAAAAGGCGGCAAATTAATTTGTGATGGAACATTTTATATAACTCTATCGGTATACCATCCGCCCCTGGGGTCTTCCCTCCTTTCATATTGATAATGGCCTCAGACAGCTCCTCAGACTTTAGGTCATCTTCAAGGGATACCATGAAATCCAAATCTGTGGACTTAAAGTCCACAGCATCCAGGAAATCTATTTGTCTCTCTGCGGCACTCTCCGAATATTCAGAGCTATAAAGAGCCTGGTAGTAGTTCCTAAAGACCTCATTTATCTCAGTTTGATCAAATGTTACCTCACCGTTCCTTTATCTGAATGGAATTTGTGGCCCTTTCATTTTGTAACTGCTTAATACGCCAGGCTAGTAACTTACCCGCCCTCTCCCCACCTTCATAATAAGTCTGTTTAAGTCGCATCAAACTTTTCTTTACATGTTCTAATGAAAGCTCATTATATTTAATCCTCAATTTGTGCAGATCTAAAAGAAGATCTGGTGTAATTTTTTGGTATATTTCAGATTCAATTTCCTTTATTTTGTTTTCAAGGTCTTCCATCTCCACTTGACAGTGCTTATATTTATAATTTGTATAGCTAATCATTTGTCCACTTATAAAAGCTTTAAATGCTGTAGAGCATACTCGTTAACAGTGGAGGTACTTTGTTTCAGATGATATAACTGTTCTCCGATCGACAAATCCCATGATGGTTTCCCAAAGACCTCCTTGAAGTGAGACATGAACCCCGACAGGGTCTGGATCACTGGACTGTCTGTGGACCACATGGATTCCGCCCAACGGAGCGCTTTACCGGAAAGTTGAGATGTGATGAACGCTACCTTAGCGCGATTGTTGGGGTACAGGCGTGGCTGCATCTCCAGGACCAGCGAACATTGTAGAAGGAATCCGTTGCAATCCTCCGCCGAACCAGAGAAGGGCACCGGTCTGGCCATGGGACTGGCGTACTCAGGGGGCGAAGAAGCCGTGGTGTGGATCCCGGAAGTGCTCGCCGGTGAAGGTGCAGGTGCGCTGGTGGGGAGAGCTCGCCGAACGGTGTCGACGAGCTCTTGGAAGGGATCCGGGGTGCTCATCCTGGTGTTGGTCCGGTAATCTGTTACAAACAGAGGTGACACGGATAACAGAGGCAGGTGAAAGCAGAGTTTATTTGCTGAACCAGGAAGTGAGCAGGTGCGGTGAGAGTCACGAGAGAGTGTTTCAGGTGAATGCTGGATATGCTGGTGATACGATACGTTTCTTGATAGTTGAACAGAGGGACAATGGATCGAAGGAGACGAGGACCAGGAGATAGGGCGAGACGAGGAGACACTCAGAGTTCGTTGGAGATCAGGTAGGTTGTCAGGTGAGTCCGAGGAAGCAAGCATGTAGAGTAGCATGTGCAAACGTTACCGGACAGTGAATGAGTGTGAGCGTGGGGCTTAAGTGCAGGTGGTGATTGCTGTGTTGATGACGTGCAGGTGTGTGTGCTCAGTATTCTGGTGATTGGGATCATTGTGGTTGTGAGAGGGTGGAGCCTGGCGTGCTTGTAACAGATATTAAGATATATTGAATATTTTTAGAGTTACAAGTAGGGGTGTAACGATACACTCGTGTCACGATTCAATATAAATCGCGATACTGAACTCCCGATACAATATGTATACCGATATTTTTTGCCAAAATAAAGACGTTTTTTTATTTTTACTTTTTTATTATTATTAAAATAATAATAATAATAATAATAATAATAATATTATTATTATTATTAAAATAATTGTATTATTATTATTAGTGTATTATTATCAGGACCCACAAATATTCCCCCATTGCATTATTATACATTATATTCAACATTATATTGTTGTTTAACCCTCTGGGGTTCTTCCTTTATGGGTCACACTCAGGACCTTCGGGTCAAAAATAACCCGGAGGGCGGGATTAAGATAAAGATTTGAGTAAAATCAATTAAATATATTTTTGTTCAATAATATTTTTTCTTTTCTTTTTTGGTGTTTTGAGATAATTTTATGATTTATAATTAATATTTATGCAATAATTATGACCCATTTTTTCCCATTGAATATAATATAAAATGTGTGTGTGTGTGTGTATATTAGGGGTGGTGAAAAAAATCGATTATCGATTAATCGCGAGTATGTTATGGACGAGCATGAATCGATCATTAAATTTTCAAAAATCGATTTTTTTATTTATCTAAACCTGACTCTACCACCGTGTGTGTGTGTGTGTGTGTGTGTTCATTAGATGAATGTAAATCTGTCGTTAATGCTGAGATGATTCTGAGGGAACACTCTAGAAATCCTCCCGCCTCGCCTCCTCTGGAGCTCAGGCACATTAGCATTAGCGCGTTAGCACGGCTCAGATTTGCGCACAAACACCGAATAAACGCCTTCAATCCGCAGATTTATGAGCGCTTCAGATGAGCGAGCGCGACACACATCGACGCGCACATTCGCGGGAATTAAGGCGATCCTGAGGACGCGATGAGCGGATCTCACACACACACACAGCCGGACTGATGCTGGAAACACACCGCCGCTCCGCTGCACCGACCCGCGGCTCCCGCTCACGGAACCGAACGGGCCTCGACACTCCTCCGACACGAACCCGTTTTTCTTCTGTCGTTTTTTCCCCTTTTGTCTTTCTTACGTCAGGAAACGAACGAGAGGAGCTCGAGCGTTCCACGCGTTCCCGCCCCCCTCACGCGCGCACCGCATCCATCACTCTTGACATTTTGTCACTGTGTTCTACAGTACAGTATATAAGCTGAAGCTACAGTAAGTTGTTCAAAAATGTTCATTTTGTCTTCTTAATGATTAAATTGGACAATTTTCTTCTAGAAAGACAAGGTGTTTGGAGAAAAAACTTCTTCTTTACCTTGACATGTTTCGACTGCAACCTGCAGTCTTCCTCCACCTGAACACGTTGTCTTTCTAGAAGAAAATTGTCCAATTTCTACAGTATGTTGGTTCTGATCTACTTCCTAAAGGAAATAAGCCTTTCATTTATTTGTTATTGTTTAGTTCAACTTGATGAGTCACAACACAATGTGATGTATTCATTTCTGTGTAACTACACGACACTACACGACAAGTGCTTTGAGTTGTTGTTACTCAATAAAAGAGTTAAGTAATTCAGTAGCTGACTTTTTTTTTATACTGCAATCACTTTGTAGTGTATTTTCGTTTACTGTTGTGAAATGGAAAATCAATAATCGCTAATCGAGAATCGTTAATAATCGAAAATCGACTGTAATCGAATCGGGACTTCAATAATCGTAATCGAATCGAATCGGGAAATCAGACAGATTAACCACCCCTAGTGTATATATATATATATATATATATATATATATATATATATATATATATATATATATATATATATATATATATATATATATATAAAATAAAATATAATATAATATAATATAATATAATATAATATAATATAATATATATATATATATATATATATATATATATATATATATATATATATATATATACATTTTTTTATTAAAGCTGTATTTCATTTTAGAGTCAAGCCTAGGCCTCATGAAAGCAATTTTTTAAATTAGATCGGTGCCATCCGGTGGACACATTGAGCATTTTTATCACGCAATAGCACATTTTTACCACTATAGTGGATCTTGCGTTTTATAAAAAAATGTTAAAAATCGTAGCTTCATCGGAATGGTCCGAAACTTGGTGATTTTTTGGTACTTGGTATATAAACACCAAAAAAAATTGGGGACAGGATTTGAAAAGTCTAAGTGGTCGTAAAAAAATTTGTCACACTCAGGACCTTCGGGTCAAAAATGACCCCAATAGGAAATGAATGGGAAATTCATTTTTTTGCGCATACAATCTACAAATCAGCCAGGATGCAGAAAAAAAGGACTCAACAGTGAAGGGGTGAATCTCTAAACATCAAGAGTGCAAAACAGACAAAAAAACTCACACACACACACACACACACACACACTTATACAAACAAAAACACACGCACACACAAATTAACGCGTGCCTTCTTGGAAATCTTGGAGTTATTTTTGATTCCACTCTGTCATTTGAGCCTTTTGTGCAGAACACTGTTAAGACCTAATTTTTCATCTCAGAAATATTGCGCGTCTATGTCCTATGCTTTCTTTTTCTGTTGCCGAAAGGTTGATTAACGCGTTTGTTTTTTCGCGGTTAGACTATTGTGATGCCCTTCTTGTCAGCGTTTCCAAATCTTGTATCAACAAACTTCAATATTTGCAAAACTCGGCATCTAGAATTTTATCTGGGACTAGGGCAGTTGATCCCATAACCCCTGTTTTGGTATCATTACATTTGCTTCCAGTCAACACTCTGCCAGTGAGCCGTGGGATATCAAGAAGATCTAAACCTGTTGGAGTCAGCTGATTGAAAAGAACACTGTCATCCTGCTTGTGCCAAGTTTCAGTAATAAACAAGAAGTCCAGTTTATTGTCTGTAATAATGTCTGAAAGAAGCAGAGCCTTATTGTTCACAGACCGTGCATTAAATAACGCAGCATTTAAAAGACTTGTAGACACTGCTAGAATTCTCCTCCGCACAAGGGCAGCGATAATAAGTTACCGTGTACAACTCCAGAGTGAGACAGACTTTTCGTCGGGAATGTATATCTGCATTTTGAGTTCCGATGTATGTACCGCTTTGGCCGCAACAAACCGGCATTACCACACCAGTCATGAGTGTCTTTATCCAGGTAATAATTCCTTTTTAGGGATAGCAACTGGCGAGCGGTGTATCGTACGACCATGATCAATGCGGTCACGTCAACAACAAACCGAAGATGCAGTTCCACAGCGCATGGGGAAAACCTCCAGGCTGACACCAGTAGAAGGAAGAGTCCCACGAACATGAACAAATGCCTCCGCATTACAACGTGAGACGTGGGAAACGATTAGCAGGAAAACATGCAAAGTAATATGAAACCTGCTCTGTAAAACCACATGACAAAATTAAACAAATAAAAACAAACAAACGGTAAACGGAGCGGCAGCTAAACGCGCCAGCGTACCCATTGAACCGGAAATCATGCAATAATAATCATGCATTATGTCATGGCAAGGCAAGGCAAGGCAAGTTTATTTGTATAGCACATTTCATACACGGTGGCAATTCAAAGTGCTTTACACAGAAATGAAATAAAAATATTACAGTTATAATAGGAATTTAAAGAAATAAAAAATAAAGAAAATATTGAAAGATAAAAATAAAGAGTATAATTAAAAATAAAAATAAAAACAGGGTTAAATTTAAGCATATAAATTAAAATGCAAGCAGTTCGGACAAAGCACGTACAGTGGCACAGCTCATTCAGTAAATGCACAGCTAAACAGATGTGTTTTGAGTCTGGATTTGAAAGTGGCTACTGTTGGAGCACATCTGATCTGTTCAGGAAGCTGGTTCCAGCTACGGCTGGCATAATAGCTAAAAGCAGACTCTCCTTGCTTTGAGTGAACCCTTGGTATTTCTAATTGACTTGATCCTGATGATCTGAGTGATCTGTTGGGTTTGTATTTAATCAGCATATCTGCAATGTATTGAGGTCCTAGGTCATTGAGTGATTTATATACAAGTAATAGCACTTTAAAATCGATCCTAAATGTAACTGGAAGCCAGTGTAAAGATCTGAGGACTGGTGTGATATGGTCATATTTTCTGGTTCGGCTCAGGATCCTGGCAGCAGCGTTCTGTATGAGCTGCAGCTGTCTAATGGTCTTTTTGGGAAGGCCGGTGAGGAGACCATTACAATAGTCCACCCTACTGGTAATAAAAGCATGAACGAGTTTCTCTAAGTCTTGCCTGGAAACAAAGCATCTAATTCTTGATATATTTTTGAGATGATAGTAAGCGGATTTAGTTATTGCTTTGACATGACTATTGAAACTCAGGTCTGACTCCAAAATCACACCAAGATTCCTGACTTGATTTTTTGATTTTAGACCTTTAGCCTCAAGATATGCATTCACCTTCAGAATTTCATCTTTGTTTCCAAATGTAGTAATTTCAGTTTTGTCTTTGTTTAACTGAAGAAAGTTTTGGCACATCCAACTGTTAACTTCATCAATGCATTTACATAGAGAGTCAATGGGGCTGTAGTCATTAGGTGATAGGGCTAAGTAGATCTGGGTGTCGTCAGCATAGCTGTGGTAAGCCATTTTGTTATTTTTCATTATTTGGCTGAGTGGCAGCATGTACAGGTTGAATAGTAGTGGTGCAAGAATTGACCCTTGTGGGACTCCGCATGTCATGGATGTCCACTCAGACTTATGGTCACCTATACTCACATAATAACCTCTCCCTTCTAAGTATGACCTGAACCATTTGAGGACCATTCCAGAAAGCCCAACCCAATTTTCTAGCCTGTCAAGAAGTATTTTGTGGTCAACAGTGTCGAATGCAGCACTGAGGTCCAGTAGTACCAGAATTGATGTTTTGCCTGTATCTGTATTGAGGCGAATATCATTTATTATCTTAATGAGGGCCGTCTCTGTGCTGTGATGCGGTCGGAAACCAGATTGAAAATTGTCAAAGTATCCGTTTGAGCTTAAGAATTTGTTCAGCTGACTGAAAACAACTTTTTCAATGATCTTGCCTATGAAGGGGAGATTTGAGATTGGTCTGTAGTTGCTCAATATGGAGTTATCCAGATTTCTCTTTTTCAGGAGAGGCTTAACTACTGCGGTTTTAAGGGAGTTTGGAAAAGTCCCAGAAAGAAGTGAGGCGTTTACCACTTCTAGGAGATCTGCTTCTAAACAGTTAAACACACTTTTGAAAAAAGAAGTGGGGAGTGTGTCAAGGGCGCAGGTTGATGTTTTAAGGTGCTGTACTGTTTCTTCTAAAATTTTACCATCAATTGCTTCGAAATCAGTCATAGTAACTTTCTGAGGCTGTGGTCTGATCTGATTCACCTCAGAGCAACTGAACGATGTGCTGATCGCATTTCTGATATTAATGATTTTCTCGGAGAAGAAGGAAGCAAACTCACTGCATTTGCTGTCTGAGAGCATTTCACTGGGAATGTGACTCGGGGGGTTTGTTAGTCTCTCTACAGTAGCAAAAAGAGTGCGCGTGTTGTTTATGTTTCTGTTTATAATATTTGAAAAGAAGGTCTGTCTAGCTTTGCCTAGTTCCACATTGAAAGCACGAAGACTGTCTTTATAGATCTTATAATGGACTACAAGTTTTGTCTTTCGCCACATGCGTTCCGATTTCCTGCATTGTCTTTTCATTAATTGCACTGCTGTTGAGTTTCTCCAGGGTGCTTTTTGTTTGCCACTCTTTTTCCTGGCTTTTACAGGAGCAATATCATCAATTACACCCTTAACTTTTGAGTTAAAAGAGTCAAGGAGAAAATCAACAGAGTCTGCAGATATGCTTGGTGTTAGAGATATAGCCTTCATAAACAGCACACTAGTGTTCTCATTTAAGCATCTCTTTTTGATAGAGACAGATCTGGTTTCAATGGCAGGAGAGATTGATATATCAAAGAAAATACAGAAATGATCAGACATTGCCACATCCTTAATAACTATTGATGAAATGTTTAGCCCCTTACTGATAAGTAAATCTAGAGTGTGTCCACGATCATGTGTGGGTCCGTGAACATGTTGTGTCAAATCAAAAGTGTTAAGAACAGTCATGAGATCTTTTGTTGTACTGGATTCAGCATTGTCAATGTGAATGTTAAAATCCCCAGCAATAGCAAAACAGTCATACTCAGATGAGATTGCTGATAACAGCTCTGTAAAGTCATCAATAAAGGCCCGAGAATATTTCGGAGGCCTATAAATAATGATAAGCAGGATGCGTGGAGCACCTTTTAGCACAATGCCCAGATATTCTAGAGACAAATAGTCACCAAACGATACTTGCTTACATTGATAGACATCTTTAAATAGTGCTGCGACCCCCCCGCCCCTTCTGACTGGTCTGCAGACACTCATAAAAGTAAAGTTAGGAGGGGCTGTTTCATTGAGGACTGTTGCACTGCAGCTGTCTTCTAGCCACGTTTCATTTAGCAGCAAAAAATCTAGGTTGTTTGTGGATATTAAGTCGTTGACTAGAAATGATTTGTTTTTAAGTGAACGGATGTTTAAGAGTGCTAACTTAACAGTATTAATTTTAATTTTTTCCCCCATAGTAATCTTAGTTTGACAATTAACAGGCAGCAGATTAGATGGGTTTGCCATACGGCCTGAGAAAGCCTTGGACTTTCTATCACGTAACAGAACAGAAATAGAGAAAGATAGAGGCACACTGGATTCACGCATGTTTTGTAAACATTTGATAAGATTGCTGTTGACGTTGCGAGGACCCAGAACACGTCACTGAGAGCTGGTATCAGTTGTTTTTGGTGCAGATGGAGGAGGGTGTGTGCCCTGGCGTTGTGACCGAAGAAATCTCACAGGAGGAGGGGCAGAGCGAGCTGGGCCCACAGTCTTTGGTGGTTGTGGGGCTCGACGCTCTTTGGTTGATATCTGGGGGCACGCATTGATCGAGTATGATTGTCTGTTTCCAGTATAAACAAAATCCATTTTCTCTGTGAAGCTCAGAGGCGGGGATGCTGTAGAGCGGGATAACATGTCTGGTGAGGGGGGCTGTTTCTCTGGTGTTACCGGAAGCTGCAATATGTTATCGTCCGGTTCAAGGAGTGACATTTCTTCCAGCCTATTGCTTATATTACATATAAGTTGTAAAAGTTCACCAGTGTCACTCCTGATGGTCCCCATTTTTACCAGTGCCTCCACAGACTCCACAGTATGGGCTGAGATGTTACTGTTTAGTGGCTCAATCTGTGTCACTTCGAGCTGTTCTAATCCGTCACAGTGTGTCTGTGGTGAGCTCTGAGGGCGGGGTTCAGCTGGGAGTGTGTCCATGAGAAGTGGTTGTTGTGGCTGCGTGGTGTTATCATTGTCCTTGTGGGGTGTATCAACCGCATGTCCATTCAGATGCTGAAATGAAGTCCTGTGATCGTACTTTACTGGTGTGTGTGTGCTATCCAGGTTGAGTGGGTTAGCACACACAGCTGAAGGATGATGAAGGGAAAAATAAATATTGTCCTTTAGCACTCTTGCACCGAGTTTGTTTGGGTGGAGGCCATTTGATGTAAACAGTTGTCTCTGACTCCAGAAGAGATTAAAGTTGTCGATAAAGTTCACTCCCTTCATGTTGCAGGTTTTATGCAGCCATGTATTAAGCCCAAGTAGCCGTGAGAACCTATTTGTTCCTCTTGCTGGAAGTGGTCCACTGATGAACGGCTGAACTTTCAGTTTTCTAAGTGTTTCAAAAAGTTCATTAAAATCCCTCTTTAGAAGTTCTGACTCCTCTCTCTGAATATCGTTCTTTCCCACATGAATGATAAGTCGATTTGCAGTCTTATGTTTCATCAGAATGTTCTTAAGTTCCCTGTTTACATCAGAGACTGTTGCTTGTGGAAGGCAGCATGTAGTTGTATCCCTGCTGCTAATGTTTCTGATTGTTGAGTCCCCCACTATGAGAGTCCTGGGCTGAGCTGCGCTCTGAGCTGAGGGCCGCTGTCTGCTTGACCTTGAGCGCCTGTTAGCAGTGTTAGCTGCGGGCTGATTCAATCTGTGTTCGGTCATATTCATCACATTTGGGGATTCCTCACCCACATTCATTAGCACTTCAAATCTGTTTTCAAGATGTATATTTGGTGGTAGAAAACTAGTGTTTGCAATCCTTGTGTCTGGGGTAGAGCATGCTACTGCGGCAATATGTGATGCTCGTGACAATCTGATGTCTCGAGTGCCTTTGGGTCTTGCTCCCTGTTTGTTCCATTGATTAGTGTGTTGATCAGTTACTTGTTTCTCTACATGTTGAGTAGCACTACATTTATGGGACTCACCGGCAGTGTGCAGAGGGCGATCATGATGAAGCTCTGCTGTGTGATTCGTCTGGTTGGATGGTTCCGCAAATAACTTTGTTTCAAGAACTGCAATCCTTTGTAAAAGTCTGTGGCAGTTTGTGCAGCAAGTAGATTCTAGAAGAGGCATTTTCTTATCCTTTTGAATGTAGGCAGCTGTGTTTTCCCTTCTCCGGAATGTAAGCTGAAGGCAGTGGGAGGCTGGTCGGTTGAAATATTCCGCTTTTTGTTTAGGAATTCAGTCACCAGAGTTTCTAATTTTATCATTGGAGTCAAGCTTTGTCGTTTGAGCAATGTGCTGATTTGCTGAAGTTGTAAAATATAGAAGCGATAGAGCAAAGCGCGGAGCAGTAAGCAAGAGCGTCCGAACAGTAGCGAAGCAGGAAGCAACAGTAGCGAAGCAGGAAGCAGTCATGCATTAAAATGCTAATGAATTATTTAAAAATCATACAATGTGATTTTCTGGATTTTTTTTTAGATTCCGTCCCTCACAGTTGAAGTGTACATATGATACAAATTACATACCTTTACATGCTTTGTAAGTAGGAAAACCTGCAAAATCGGCAGTGTATCAAATACTTGTTCTCCCCACTGTATCTGAATCCTAAGAGGAAAGAAAGCAAACAAACAAACAAATAAAGCAGGGAAAGTGTTAATTAATTTTTCATTGAAACACTACTGGAAATTTCCTAAATAGTTCTATAATGAATGCATACTGTGATGAGGGGATGTTGAGCTAAATAAAAAATGCCTCTTTTACAATTCTTTATGCTTGATTCATGTTGATGGCCAGTGATCTGCATCTGCAAGTCCATGATCCATCTCCATATACCAATGCTATATACATAGATGGATTTGTGTAAATAAATGTCCACAAATTTTAGATTTAGTTGGTTCTATGTTAACTTGACATCTGTCAAAATGTTTTGAGAAGGAGTATGGATTAAATCCAATCATTAACTTATTTTCTTCCACACTGATGGTCACAAATGTCATACTTTGACATCACATAATCAGATGAATATGACATTTTGTCAAATTATTTCATAACAATTACAAAAACAAGGTCCCTATTTGACACATTTGTGTAGATTTTTTACTGAATTTTGAATTCTGTAAAAGTCACATCATGACAGATCATCAGTTCAAAGTATTTTGTATCACAATAGTTATTTTTGTTATTTAGTTTGAACTTAAATAAAAAATAAGAACAAATATGGAAATGGCAACAGGACAAATACAATATAAGAATATATAATTTTTATTTTAAATTTTTAGGGTACAGTAGGTCTATTTAACAGTAGCTTTTTAAGTACTGCAGAAATTTAATAAATGCACAATTAAACTTCATAGTCTTCACTGTAAGAATTAAATATGCAGTAATATAAAGCTACAGAAAAGATTCAGTCAAGAGCAGTGAGTGATTTTCTTTGTTTTGTTGTTTGATTAACCCCTAGGAGTCTGAGCTGTTTTGGGGCCCTTTAGAAGTTTTGACATGCTCTGACATTTGTGCATTTTTCAGTTGCTTATAAACATATTAATGGCAAAAGTGTAATTACACTGTATTCAGCACAAACTGGGCTACCATGATATGTGAGCAACATGTATGTACATGCTTGTATTTGTGGGATTACAAATTTAAGAAAGTACATTGCATTCAGCATTTAAAGCAAAAATTATGATATCAGATGAATTAGTCTGCTATGCAAATCTTCCAGGCCAGTTCCTGTTCTCTTCATTGTAAGTAAAATTACCACCATTTGTCTTTAATGGCTCTCTGAGCCCTTGAGTGATTGGATTAGTATCTATGCATTTGAATGACACTGTTATGCTGATTGAATCTGGACGAGTGACACAGTTATGTAGGGTGTGTCCTTTTACCTATACAACATTTGCATTGTATTGTTCAGAGTGTCTCCTCCCCTGCTGTATAATCCCTCCCCCTGAAATATAGATAAATTACAATGGATAACTCTTTTTGTTAGACTTGGAACCTCAGCCGAAGAACAGCACGATTCTCAATAAACGAGTAACGTCTGCTTTAAAGATATCCCAACGTCTCCTGGTCTCTTCTTCAAACGAGGAAAAGGAAATTCACAACATATTTTTGAGAGAATAATGTTTATGCAAAAAGTTTTAAAATTAATGCTTCAAAAGACACAATAGATATGTGTTCACAAGACCTTTGATTATTGGGTGTTTTTGCATTGAGTTTTTGCTTCAAAATGATGTGAGAATCATTGAGCCTACTCATTCACATAAAACAATATATTCATTTACATTTTGTAAAACACATTTTCTTTACTCAGGCCGTATGCGAGAAGGCGTGAACGACCCATGAATAATAATGTGATCACTCCTATGAAACAAAAGACCTGCATAATAATGAGCTGCATAATAAATGAGCTTCAGGTAGGCCTACTAGATTTTAGGTTTACTAGATAAGTACAGTAACAGTAAAAAAAAAAAAGTTTTCTGCGGGAAAAATCGAAATGTTTTTTTACCTAAAGTTTTTACTTAAAGTAAGCTAAATTATCTGCCAAAAAAAAAAAAGAAACAAGATTTCAATCAGAAATGTTTTTGAAAGAAGAGCTAAAAAAACAGTAATATTGTGACACTGAACCCAATTAAATATTCAATAAATAGAAATAACTGAATAATTGGTAATGATGAATGTTATAAGTAAAATATTTGGGATTTAAAACAACATAATGCAATGCAATTATGATTTCAAATAGTATCTGGTGACTCTAGCTTGATTGGGACACTTTTTCCCAGTCATTTCAATGGCAAATATTTTCTGAATCATTTGTAAACGATGAAATACACACAATACTCAAATATCATTTCAAGCTTCAGTCAGAAACAGTGAAATGCATGAGCCAGCGCTAAGGCGATTGCCTGCTATATTGGTATCAAATATACTAATATATTTATTATACCAGTCTGTTATATTATATCAAATATATTAAAAAACATTGATTAAAATTAAAGGTAGGGTAGGTAAGAATGATCTAAAACACTTTTGTCCAAATTAGTTTAAAGTCCCTGTAAAGTCAAAACTAAACATGTGTTCTGAGTTTCTCACACCACAGATAAATGTGTTATTAACCACCCAGCCAAATTTGAATCATAAAAAAATCCGCCAAGTACATAAAATAGCTTATCAAAAACTTGAAAAAATGAGCAGCATTCTCTGCTCTCAAACGCTGGGGGTGTGTCCGCTCTCGGCGCCGAAACCACGCCCACTCGCGGGAAAACTGCAGTAGCACACAAGACAACACTCACTGATCACGACAGTCCATGATCACGACGCACCAGATGTCGGCGGTGTCTAACTAGTTCATTTGAGACACGCGTGCAATGCAGCGCTAAGGCTATTGTCTGTTATATTGACTTCTTATAAAATAAGAAGCAACTATATTAAAAACATTAATTAAAATTAAGATACAATTTATACAAAACGAAAACATAAATCTTGTCTAAACAGTCTTGCGTCATGTTGCATCAGGGTTTATATTTAAACAGCCTTTTTGATTTAATATTCACAGATGCTAACTGAATTAACTTAGCCTACCACAATCATCCCTGAAACAGCTTTCCGTGTGGAGAATTATTCCAGGATTATTACTCAACGCGTCTCAAAGTGATGTATCTGAACCATAACTTCACTAGTTGTGTTTGTATGAGTTGATGTGTGTGTGGGCGTCGACGCATGGATTGCCTGTATTTGAATCTGAATGAGAATGCGGTCCGTGGGCGTGGCGGCATTAGCGGATAATGAATCAGTAATGAGTCGACTGATATCTCCCACTTTTCACACAGATTACATAAACACAGAGTATTTGTTTTGCTTTGATTTACAGGATTTAAAACCTGACATTTCAACGTTTCTTTAGACATATGTCTTATGTTTGTGTGTCAAGTTTTCACTAAGCTACAGGTCATTTTCTAAAGAGAATCAGATTAGACATTTACAGAGAGGCTGAAGATCGCAAATCATGTTTGTTTCCCTTATTTTGCAAAAAGCACAACAATTTGTTTTTTTTGTGACTGTACACAAAAAAATAGAAACTTAACAGAATATAATGATGTATAACACTTGCTTGAATGATAAAAAACGACAGTTATTTGAGTGTCTTTGGCACTGATAAGAAAAAAAGAGAGCCGATCGCGCCGGCGCGACCGCCGACTCGAGGGGGTTAAAGTTAATGACACAATGGAACCTAAATTAAATCTGTTCATCATATAAACAGAAACAAACAGATGTGCCCCGCTCTATAGTGGCCAAGCAGCAGTTGGCCAGGTGCTTGAATGAGGTCCAAACGATTCATTGAAATGATTTCTCACAACTACTTGATGTCCGTTTGCAGCTGTCTACACCAACTGTAGAATGATATATACTTGCAAATAACACATACATTCACAAACACTGCATAAAGATGTTGCACAACTGAACATTGGCCTGAACTGGGATTGATTTTACTGTATATACTGTATCTGTGAAGAAAAAGTAAATTTTAATGAAGATCGTAGTTATGGGAAGAAGGAGGCGGGAACCGTCAAACGTTTAACAAACTTTAATAAACAAAACACAAACCTACTCGGTTACTCACGTAACCTCGGTTCCCTGAGAGAGGGAACGAGTATTGCGTTATGGGAAAACTCCTTTTCTCGAGAATATGAAGCAAAAACTTAATTCTATAAAGTGTCTATGTAAAACTCAGTGCGGCTGCACAGCAGATAGAACAGCGCGAGCTGCGCGCTGATTGGCTGTGCTGCGGCAACTGCAGGAACCTATGGCGAGGCGGCTGAGAGAGCGAACCAATAGGGGTCGCTAGAAAATCCCGCCGAACAAGGTCGCTAGAATTAGCATATTGAGGCTATAAAAGACCGTGTTCTGCCATAGGAATTCAGGTTTAAAATCGACTGAAGCGATACCCTGAGAAGCACAAGCACGGCGCGTTACGCAATACTCGTTCCCTCTCTCAGGGAACCGAGGTTACGTGAGTAACCGAGTACGTTCCCTTTCGAGAGGTCTCTCGTATTGCATTATGGGAACCCAATTTAAAACGCTTTGCGTGCTTAACCGACCCAAACTGTGGCCTGAGGAGAACCTGAGGCACATAAGATGGGTAACAGTGAGTCCCAGGGAGGCCAACAAAGTGGGCCTCCTATAAGGGCATTATGAGTATATAGGCCGGATAGAATCGGGCCATATGATTATAGAAACTATGACCGGACATAGTCGGGTCTTATAGTTATGTAGTATAACACATGCTTGTGCACACAGTTTATATGTGTATAAGCGGAAGGCCGGAATAAATCTGGTCTTAGTTAACAATAACAGGCAATACCTATTAAATGGAGAGAATCCCAGCTTGTAGAGCGGGGACTTCCAGTCAGAGATGTATAGTAACTAAGTAGAACTACTTCACTACTGTACTTAAGTACTAAAAGGTAGTATCTGTACTTTACTAGAGTATTATTTTTTTCTCCTACTTCCACTTTTACTTCAGTACATATTTTCGATGAGTTTAATACTTTTACTCCGATATTTTTTTTATGTGCTGCATCGTTACAATTATAAAAATGTTACGAATCATTCCATTCCAAACCCACATTACCGCACATGAGAGAGAGAGAGAGAGAGAGCGCGCGAGAGAGAGCGAGCGCGCGAGAGAGCCTCACATTCACTGTCTTTAGAACAACACGAGCGTCTTGCGCTCAAATTGCTCTCTATTTGTTTCCATAGTTAATGTGCACTGTGAAGTAACATATACAAACAATGAACAGCTGTATTTTTTTGTAACTAAGATTAACAAAGATGAATAAATACAGTAACAAATGTATTGATCATGGTTAGTTCATGTTAGTTATTAGTCTAATACATTAACTAATGTAATGTTAACAAATCAAACCATATTATAAAGTGTTACAAACAAATCATTTACTCAGAACACCTCTTGAAATGAGAATATAAGTGTGCTTACCCCATTTTTTTAGTAAGAGTGGTTATAGTAAGATTTAATCTTAATGAACTACAGTATTTTCAGGTTATTTATATGACAATATGTAGAAAAATTACCTACCAACATTGTGATTGTCCTTTAGCTTAATCATTTGAAATAATAAAAACAATATGATGTTCAAACTTTTGACTACTTTCTTTAATAACTACATAACACAATACTTGTTCTTTTACTTTCAGTACTTGAGTAGTACATTTTAAAATAAACTACTTGCAATACTTAAGTACAAAAAATTTTGAATACTTTAGTACTTCTACTTAAGTGTGGTGCTTAAAGAGCACTTCAACTTCTACTCAAGTCACTTTTTTGATAAGGAATTTGTACTTTTACTCAAGTATGTGTCTCTAGTACTTTATACATCTCTGCTTCCAGTTTATAAAATCTGATAAAAGTGGACGGAGAGGCCCAGCCTGCCGCCGCACAGATATCTTCCAGCGGTATGCCACATGACCGTGCCCACGACGAGGCCATGCCTCTGGTAGAATGGGCTTTAATGTCTATAGGGCAAACGAGACCTTAGACTTATAAGCCAGTGAGATAGCGTCTACTGTCCAGTGTGACAGTCTCTGCTTTGTGACAGCCTAACCTTTAGTGCGGCCACTGAAGCACACAAAGAGCTGTTCCGGCTGCCTGAAAGGGGCGGAACGCTCTAGATACAGTCTCAGCGCTCTAACTGGGCAGATTCGCATCCTTTTCGTCTTGTGACGCGGGCAGGGCCAATAGAGAAATGACCTGTGCCCTAAAGGGAGTGGAAAGCACTTTAGGAACATAACCATGTCTTGGCTTGAGGACGACCCTGGAGTTGGTAGGCCCAAACTCAAGACAGGAAGCACTCGCAGAGAGTGCGTGTAAATCACCCACTCGCTTGACTGAGGCCAGTGCCAGCAGAAAGGCGGTAAGCTCTCTTTTCCCCAGTGATTGTCCCGCGACCCGAGCAACGTATACTTGAGCGTGGAGGGGGAACGACCTGCGTCCATTAGCTCTTGAAGGAAGGCGAGCACTTCTGCCACCTCGCACAAGTGTGCATCGAGGTTTCGTGCTAAACACCAGTTAGAGAATACCGACCATTTCAGTGCATAGAGTCGCCTGGTTGCGGGGGCTCTAGCTTCAGAAATAGTATTCAGAACTCTTTCAGAGAGGTTACCCGGGTATCCGTTGATGGGCAATATGTGAAGGGCCCACAGTTCGGGACAAGGTTGCCAGATTTTCCCTCTAGCCTGTGTGAGGAGGTCTTTCCTCAGCGGAATCGGCCATGGGGCTTTTTCTGACATGTGAGTCAGTTCGGAGACCCATATTTGGGTTTTCCAAAATGGGGCTATTAATAGCACTGTGGATTCGGTTTCCCTGATCTTTTTGATGGCCTGTGGCAACATCGCATTCGGAGGAAAAGCATACAGAGGGTGTCTGGGCCAGACATGGGCCAGCGCATCCCTGTGTTAGGAGAAAATATCAGGCAGTGAGCATTATCTTCTGAGGCAAAAAGATCTATTTTCGCTTGCCGAAGGTGCTCCAAATCAACTGAATCGTCTGCGGGTGAAGGGACAGCATATCCGGACCCTGATTCAGGATACCTGGCACATGAGCTGCTCTCAGGGAGCTCAGGTAGTGCTCTGCCCATAAAAGGAGGTGTTTCGCCATGGAATGTAGAGAGGCTGATTTCAGACCGTCCTGGCGATTTATATAGGATACCACTGACATGTTGTCCGTTCGGACCAGGAATTGGTGACCCTTTATGTACGGAAGGAAAGCTCTTAGCGATAGGATGACCGCTATCATCTCTAGACAGTTTATGTGTGCAGGACGCCCAAACCTAGGTTGGACGCATCTGTCGAGACCACTTTCCGTTTCGTAACTGTACCCATAATAACACCTGTCTGATACCAGGTGGTCGCCTTCCAAGGAGCCAGAGCTTTGACACAGCTGTGGTTCACTTTGATGTGAAACTGGCCTGATTGCCATGCGTGAGCCAGAACGCAGGAATTCAACCAGCGTTAAAGGGGGGCGCATGTGTAATAGACCCAGTTTGAGTACTGCCAATGCCGAGGCCAACGTCTGAAAACGTTTGAGAGGAACGTACGCGCCAGCTTTGAATGACGCCGCCGTGTTCTGAATAGAGAGGGCGCGCTGTGATGTAAGCCGCGTCCTCATCTGTATTGAGTCTATGACCATACCCAGAAAATATATATTCTGGGTGGGAGACATTGAACTCTTGGCGATATTGATCCTGAGACCCAAACATTCTAGATGATCGAGGAGCCAGGACTTGTGTATTGTCAACTGTGCCTCTGATTGGGCTATGACAAGCCAATCGTTGAGGTAGTTTAGTATCCGCATGCCTTTCAGCCTCAGTGGGGCTATGGCTGCGTCCATGCACTTTGTAAAAGTGCAAGGCGCCAGGGATAACCCGAATGGCAGGACTGTGTATTGATAAGCCTGACCCTCGAAGGCGAATCTCAAGAATGGCCTGTGACGGGGTGCTATCTGAATGTGAAAGAAGGCATCTTTCAGGTCGACTGTGAAAAACCAATCCCCCCGGGCGAATGTGCGCGAGGATTTGAAAACTGTGTG
The DNA here is from genome assembly GCF_949357685.1 of Gobio gobio. Classification (NCBI taxonomy): domain Eukaryota; kingdom Metazoa; phylum Chordata; class Actinopteri; order Cypriniformes; family Gobionidae; genus Gobio; species Gobio gobio. The sequence goes on along the minus strand of NC_137104.1, from coordinate 29,781,941 downwards.
AAAAGTGAAAAGTGCTTGGTTGCAGGGGTGCATACTGTAAAGTGGGCACATTTCCTACATAGACAAAGCTCTTTTTGTGATTCATTGTAATAATGTGCAGTGGCGCGCACTGTGTAGTGGGCACAAACTTTACATTTAAAGTACTCACGGCGCAAGCCGGTGAGTAAGTCCATGGGTAAACATGCAACAGCGTTAGTGTGCAGACGAGCGTGTTTGACCACAGGCTAATTGACTGCAATATTTACATCTCCAGCCACCTGAACCAAGGGAACTGGGAGAATGTAAGGAAGTCTGAGTGGTATGGAAGCCATTTTACCATGCTGTTATGCTCTAGTCTAGACCGAGAGTGCAACGAGGGTGTTTGACCACAGGCTAGTTGACTGCAATATTTACATCTGAACCAAGGGAACTGGGAGAATATAAGGAAGTCCATGGTTATCCGGCCGTGGCGGGATTTATGAGTGATTTTGTGGCATTGAATTAACAGTGCTTATGCTGGGGTGCATACTGTATAG
>NC_137104.1:28998325-29181226 GCF_949357685.1 Gobio gobio | reverse complement strand
AAAGGGTTGTGTACCTCTCTTTGTGTCGGTGTGTGTCCGTGGACGCGCGTGTCTCTCAGAGCGGAAGTGCTGCTGCTGCAGACACACACAGAGAGAGAGAGAGAGAGAGAGAGAGAGAGAGAGAGAGAGAGAGAGAGAGAGAGAGAGAGAGAGAGAGAGAGAGAGAGAGAGAGAGAGAGAGAGAGAGAGAGAGAGAGAGAGAGAGAGAGAGAGAGGAGAGAGAGAGAGAGAGAGAGAGATTGGACTGCCAACGGACAGTTAAAGGACTGCATGGTGTATCCTATTTTGTTAGTAGCCGTTGATTTTTTTAGGATTATGTATTGTACCTGGATGTAGGCTACAGTAAAAGTAGGCTATTGTGTAAATTAAGTTTTATAAAGTATGTGTTGACAGATATATGTGTCAATCAGCCATTTTTTTTAACTGTTTAGTAAAAGCCTTATAAATAGTTGCCTGTCTAATTTCATCTGGTAATCTGTTCCACTCACTAGCGCCTCTCACAGACCAAGCTGACTGGCTGGGTGGACACAGTCACCTATAGCTCCTAGAAGAACAGGAGCTAAATTATGCATTGCCTTGTAAATCAAGCATACATTGGCAAATTTACGAAGGTCAGACCAATTAAAAATATTATACTTTTTTAAAATTACACAATGGTGGTAATGTCTTGCTTTTTTATCCATAACCTTGATGGCTTGTTTGTATAATATTTCAAGTGGCCTGATTATGCCATGATTTGCCTGTGACCAACTTGTTTGGCAGTAAATAAGATGACTAAAAATCATAGAGTGTAAAAATATATTTGCCGCCTCGGTAGTTATTTCACTTCTGATTGATCTAAAAGTTGCAAGATTTAGCTTAATTTTTTTACTTACTTTCTCAACATGGGCTTTAAATGAGAGATTTGAGTCAATCAGTAATCCAAGATATTTGTACTGTGAGACCAGCTGCAATTTTTAACCTGTAACATATATTTCAGGGTCATGAGAGACTCTACTGGTTTTACTAAAAAAACATCCCGTTAGCTGAACTGAACATGAACAATTCATGTTCAGTTTTGTTGATGTTGTAAACCTGTATTATAAGTATGAAAGTATTTACGATCATGAAATAGGTAACATTTTATAATAAGATTTCATTAGTTAACTACATTTGTTAACTACATTTGTTAACATGAACTAATAATAATAAACTGCCATTCTACAGCATTTATTAATCTTAGTTGATATTAATTTCAGCATTTACTAATACATTATTAAAATCAAAAGTTGTATATGTTATATTAGTTAAAGGTAGGTAAGAATTATCTAAAACACTTTTGTCCAAATTTGTTTAAACTTTCTTTATATGTCAATACATAATTAAAATGTAAGTACTCTGAAAAAGAGAGTATAAAAATCGAGTGATTGGCTTGGGCGACTGTCACTCTCTCTCTCTACCATGGCTACCACCGCTTTTGCTACAGGATCTGCCCACATGCGCACGCCCCAGTGTTGCCAAGTCGGGCTACTTCAACACTGTTGCCGCGGGCTGTTTTTCACATAGACATAATAAATACATAGACGCCCTATTGGCCGCTGGACCGCACGTCAACGACGCCGCCATATTGCGGAGGGCAACTTTCCAATAACTCTAATAACAGGAATTGAGAAAAATGCCTGCTTCGTGTGCTGCTCGGGGCTGTACAAATCACCGCACAATTGGAAACAGTTCTCGGGGAATTACCTTTCACAAGTAAGACTGAACATTTGTTTCTGGTTGTATTTGGTCGTTATATTATTATATAATTAGTAATAGTGACGTTAGTTGGTCACCAGAGTCAGACTAAAATAGCTAGCGATGTCGCTACTTAGCTGTGGAAGTTGAGACATGAGTTGACATGATTTATATTATAGTTTTAGCTTATATTATATTTTATATTATAAATTAAATTTCCTGAAATCGATTCATCTATATATTTTTGAAAGACTTTTATGACAGGCGACTGACATATTGTGACTCTTAACGTTAGTTAACTTAAGTTAAGTTAGTTGCCTAGCTAACTTTTATCACACATTGAAGGTTTCCCAGACAAAGAGGTACGATATCAGAGCTCGAATTCGAGCATCAGGTACGGATTTCAGATATCAAAATATAATCTGAAAAGAGGCAATATCTGTATTAAAGGAAGAGCTGCATGATTAATTGTAAAAAGAATATTAATTCAAACACCTACATCATCTTATTCTTAAATTACAATTATTCTGCTATTTCTATTAAAACCTTTTGATAAGTAGGATTACAGCAAAAAATCGTGATTCATCCAGAATTGTGCAGTTCTAGTTCACCCAAATATGAAACTCTGCTGGCCAAGATATGACATATATATCTGTTTATATGACATATACATATTGGATGGCCTTAGGGTGAATACATTATCAGGTCATTTTAATTTTGTGTGTGTGTGTGTGTGTGTGTGTGTGTGTGTGTGTGTGTGTGTGTGTGTGTGTGTGTGTGTGTGTGTGTGTGTGTGTGTGTGTGGTTTTTAGGGGGATGGAATAAACATCCAACTGCAGGCCAGTTCCAGGGCATTTTCCGGTGTCTCATGGTCCGGTGCGGTGTCTCTCCAAGCACTTCAGGGAAAGTGGAACCACAGGATGAGACCCTGTCGCTATCAGGGGTCTGTTCTTCGTATGTGGCTAACTCAGTTAGCTGGACTTGATTGTTGCCGATTTGGCATGATCTTGGATTGTTTGGTTCTTCGAAGCTCATCCGGGGGCCAGTTGCATAAACCATTAAGACTAGTCTTACAAGTTAGACATACATTTTTTTCTTTAAGACTGTTCATAATTTTTTTTTAAATCAGTTACATAAAAACATAGACTGGCTTAATTTGATACGAAAAGTAAGACTGAATGCCACTTGCCTAACTGCTAGTGGCTCATACTAGATCTTAAGACACTGTCTTAACATAATGGCTTAGTTTATGCAACTGGCCCCTGGACTTGCTGTCATAGCAACAGGTCCGGAAACTCAAACCTGCTCAGGAGCGGTTTATTTCATGTAAACAGGATTAGGTTGCATACTTAAAATCTGTCCCGGCCACTGCTACTTTATTTCAAGAGTTCATTACTGAACCTGGGGCAATAATAATTTTAAATAATAAGAATATAAAAATCATATAAAAATGAGTATTTGAAAATATTATAATACTATAATGTTGTGTATAGTAGTACTATACACACAGCCACTTGATTGAGAGATTTATTTGTGATGGAATATATTATCATTTTATCAGAGGTTTACACACGTACAGTTAAAAGCCAGGTGGCTTTTTTAATTATATGATGTCATTACGTTGCTGTCTTGCCACCAGCCAATCGCTGCATTGCTGATCGTGGTTTTGAGTATCTGCCCTCTTCAGGGAACACAAGAACGTGCAGTAATCTCAGATAACTTAATCCAGATATTTTAATCCAATCCGCAAATTTGTTTGAAGAACCAAATTATCCAGAGATCAGTGATCACGATTAAAAGATCTGGGATCTGTCAAATCATCTCAGATGTATTAAGCGAGGTACGAAAAACAGACCCCAGCTGTTGAAATGTAATCTCTAGCAGTAGAAGAATCTGAGGAGCTTCCATTCCCTTTTGTAAACGTTTCTGCACTTGTGTGTGACCACAGCTTCCTGCCAACCCGCTTTGGTAGCCTTGTGGACAATGCCCTGGTGTACATTTCAGGTTTTGTGTTTTTCTGTGATGTGTGCCATGGTGACCCTACAAAGGATGACTGATTATAGATGATTGATGGTTAATATACAGCCTTTTGTTATTGTTGTTATTATTATTATTATACCAATACTATTATTGTACCTACCAGTCACTATTTAATTTACTATTTTTATTATTGTCTATATTATTCTGCAATTGATATTACATTGTATTTGCTATTATTATTATTATCGTTATTATATTATACCACTTGCAATTATCAATCTATTATAGTTATGCTGGTAAATTATTGTACTTTTTACTAGTCACTATTTAACTATGTTTTATTATTGTCTCTATTCTGTAATTGATATTTCATATTCTATTGCTATTATTATAGTATTATACAAACTATGCTATTATCATTATATTATTGTATTTTTGATATTATATAATTATACTATTCATTATTTTATTTGCTGTATACTGTTTGTTTATTTCATTGACTATTTTTGTATTGACTATACACTATTTACTATTACTTCTCACTTTATCATGTATTTACTATTTGCATTGCAGTGTAGTTGTACCAAATCATATGTATAAAGGATCCATGAGTTATCTTTGTTATTGTATATTTAGAGTATCTACCTGTAAATATCTATCATTTTAGTGCTATAAAAAAACAGAAAGCAGCCTGCCAGTGTGATTTGTATTTGCAGAGGTTTCATTTTCTCAATGACGGTCAATTCTAAGCACAAGAAAAGCAAAAATCGGTTCAATACAGAAAATGCCTTTTCCACTATAAGAAAACTTTATTTCATTTAATGTGAAAATTAAATTATATCTCAGTATGGGCGTCTTCATAATTCTTATTCAAGTATAAAAAGCCAAACGCATTACAAGCCTTTGACAATTCCTTATTAAAATATATCTATTTTATAAGTCTAACTATCAAGATTTTAAGTAACTATAGAATAGAACTTTTAGTATACCACGTACATCATAAACCACTGAAATCGGTTGATAAATGTAAACGTTTTTTTTGTTTTTATCCAGAAAAGCCGCAGCTCACCCGTTTACTTGCATTTGTTTACAGTGCAGTCTTGCCCTCAGCAATATGGCGGACGCGTTGACGTATTGCAGCAACGTAAGCGGCCAATAGGGCGTCTATGTATTTATTATGTCTATGGTTTTTCATGTCCGCGGGTTGAAGCGACCCCAATTATGTGATATTTTACCCCGGGATTTGCGAATTTTAGCAGGCAGCCCTACCAAAAAGACACATATTTTACCCCCCAAATGCGAAATTTTTCGGCTTGCCCGTTTTGTCTCAAAATGTAATGTGCCCCTCCCTGGTAATAGTAAATAATATTTTTTAATTATTATAAATATTTTAATAAATAACAGTACGCTTACAAACCATTTTAACACTAACAATATTACAAAAAGTATTTTTAAATTTTAAAATTAAATTTTTTTTTGGCGGAGGTGGATCGGTAGGCGGAGTTACAATTTCAGCCCACAGCACAGCGATTAGCCGCGCGAGTTTACAAACTACACGATCAGCTGGTAAGCTAATACAGAACATGTATATTTATCCTACCACCACGCTACTGTAAAGGTTGCGGGAGGTGCAAGTTATGCTTAATTATAATAAAAGCATAACTCGAGTCTTGAGTTCAGCAGCAGCATTCTGAGTCTAACAATGTCATTCAATTTGTTTTTATCCAAAACCATAGCACGTCCTCGTGTTATTAGCTCGGGGAAATAAATCTAGTGAAATTAAATGAAAAAGTCCATGTCAAACTCTAAATTGTACGGAATTTATATATTTGATATCATGGTAACACTTGCATGAAGGTCTCATTTGTAAAGTTAATGTATTAACCAACATGAACTAACCATGAGCAATACATTTGTTATTGTATATTAATATTTTAATCTTTGTCAATGTTAGTTAATAAAAATACAGCTGTTCATTGTTACTTGACACAGTGCATTAACTAATATAACATATACAACTTTTGATTTTAATAATGTATTAGTAAATGCTGAAATTAATATCAAGTAAGATTAATAAATGCTGTAGAAGGGCAGTTTATTATTAGTTCATGTTAACAAATGTAGTTAACTAAAGAAATCTTATTGTAAAATGTTACCTATTGCATGATAGCAAATACTACTTACAATACAGGTTTACAACATCAATAAAACTGAACATGAATTCCTCATAATTACCTGCTTGATTCTCACTGTTTTGTTTAGCAAAGTAAAAGTAAATAATTATATATATATATATATATATATATATATATATATATATATATATATATATATATATATATATATATATATATATATATTTAGTAATATTATCATAATTTCCCTGTTTTTGTTTGATGTGTTATGCATTCTATTCGTATCAATGTCTTTTCATAGAATGCCAAGGAAATATGGAATATTTTTAAGAATGGTTTTAACCATATATTGGAACAAAATGCCCCCCCCCCCTTTTTTTTTTTGTTAAAATATTTAAAAACACAACAGACAGACGCGTACTGCTTTAAATACAGCAGATTTATGTCATAAATAAATGCATTTAAATTATGTAAAAAATACATTTGATTCTTGTTATTTTTTTAGTGCCCTTTTTGGTCCTTCTGCCCCTGCCCCTGAGGAGGTCTGTGCACGCCACTGATAGTGAGTACTAAAATACATTCTATTTGTTTATATTCATAATGATAAAGTTAGATTTTTTTTATTACATGTGATTCTGACATGATGTCACTACATGCACTTCTTCTCCGCTCGTCTCAGGTAAATAATGCGTCTTTCAGCTGAGCATAGGGTGACCACCATCAAACAAACCAAATGTGGGACGATTACTAGTTTGTGTGGGACAATGTGGGACATGTTACCAACACTAAAACATAACCTGAAACTGTTGTATAATCTTAAATTCAACATCACTGAGCCCAAAGGCAGCAGGCATCATGCAGATAACTACTTTTGAAACAGTTCTGACCAAGTGCAACTAAAATCCAACTAAATAAATAATGAAACAAATAAAACAACATTAAATTAGTTAATCTTATATATATATATATATATATATATATATATATATATATATATATATATATATATATATATATATATAAAAATTTGTATACAGAACTGCATTTATTTATTTATTTATATATATATATATATATATATATATATATATATATATATATATATATATATATATATATATATATATATATATATATATATATATATATATATATATATATAAATAAATAAATAAATGCAGTTCTGTATACAAATGTTTAATTTTTTATACAAATATTAGGGGTGTAACGATTCATCTACTACATCGATGTATCGATTTATTTTCCTATGATCTAACTACTTCGATCTGTGCTCGGCAAGATGGCCTTCCGGACGACATATATCGATCTAACATCGTTTTAAAAGGTAATCAATCGATTGTATCGATCATGGGAAATAACGCATTGGATTTAAGCACGTCAGACTTTATATGGTTATTTTTTCTTAGCACTTTTAATGATAAAGCCGTTAAACGTTACTCGATTAAGTCTGCCTATCTGTGACATCATCGCAACACACGCACCAGCAGCAGCGCTAACAAAACAAAACATAGCATGGCGGATGACAGAGAAGCCAACGTGCGAGAAATTATCAAGCCACCAGGAGAAAGAGCTAAGTTAGTAACGTTTTACCTGTACTTCCAACCCTTGCTAAATGTTACCTGTGAATTCCTGACACCAGTGTGCCAGCAGAGCGAGTTTTTGTACTGCTGGCGACATAGTGAACTCACAGAGAAGTGTTCTGCGGTCAGATCATGTTGATATTTTTGAAAAAGAAATCTGTAGAGTCATTGAAGAGATTAATATTGTATTTGTATTATTTTAATGTTGTAAAACAACAGCAAAAGTAGCAGGTAAACCTACTATTAATTAAACCTGAAGAGTAGTTAGTTGCACTTTATTTTTTATACTAATATTGTAATATTTTTATGTTGGAAAACAAAAGCAGAAGTAGCAGGTTAACCTACTGTTGAAATGTTGGTTGCACTTACTGTGCTTTTATTGAAAATGTATTGAAAATTGAAAATGAGAGCAGAAAAGGTTAAAGGGTTAGTTCACCCAAAAATGAAAATTCTGTCATTAATTACTCACCCTCACGTCGTTCGAGACCCGTAAGACCTCCGTTCATATTCGGAACACAAATGAAGATATTTTTGTTGAAAGCTGATGGCTGAGAAAGGCTTCATATAGGCTTCTATTGGCATTCAGTACACTTATACTCCCAAGACGGATAAAAGGCACTCAGAACATCGTTACAAAGTCCATCTCACCACAGTGTCTCTACAATAATCTTACAATGCGACGACAATAGTTTTTGTGCGCAAAAAAAATCAAAATAACACCTTTTTCCAACTTGTTCTTGTCTTCCGTGTGTGCCTCCACGACGCATGCGCGAGAATATGACGCAGATCCGGCGTTCGGACAGATGACCCAGAAGTGATTTGTTTACAATCAGAGGAAGACGCGCGTATCTCAGCTGTTGGATTCTACATTGATCGTGCTTTAGGTCTCGGCGTAGTGCTCAAAATGGGGTTAGATTGCGCATTTCATGGATTCTCGAACCCCGGCGCTACGTCATATTCTCGCGCATGCGTCGTGGAGGCACACACGGAAGGCAATAACAAGCTGGATAAAGGTGTTATTTTGATTTTGTTTTGCGCACAAAAACTATTGTCGTCGCATCGTAAGATTATTGTAGAGTCACTGTGGTGAGATGGACTTTGTAACGATGTTTTAAGTGCCTTTTATCGGTCTTGGGAGTATAAGTGTACTGAATGCCAATGGAGGCCTATATGAAGCCTTTCTCAGCTATCAGCTTTCAACAAAAATATCTTCATTTGTGTTCCGAATATGAACGGAGGTCTTACGGGTCTCGAACGACATAAGGGTGAGTAATTAATGACAGAATTTTCATTTTTGGGTGAACTAACCCTTTAACTTCCTTTTAATTCAACCTAAACTGTTGGTGCATTTTATTCAAATAAAATTTGAATGCATTTGCCATTAATTGTTGTTTACTTGTTTGTTTATATTCATAATTAATTGATACCTGATTCCCTTACAAGAAACAACAGGAATCTAGGAAACTTCACCTGCATTGAGCAGTCTCCAGATATTTATTTCAGTCACACAATTTTTGGCTAAAAAGTTACTAAATCGATTTCAAGTCACTGAATCGTTTCGGATCGTATCGTTCTAAATGAACCAATATCGTCCTTGAATCGTATCGACAACCTCAAATCGTGATACGAATCGAATCGTTGTTAAAACGAATCGTTACACCCCTAACAAATATATATATATATATATATATATATATATATATATATATATATATATATATATATATATATATATATATATATATATATATATATATATATATATATATATATATATATATATATATATATATATATATATATATATATATATTCATTTATATACAGAACTATCCATTCGTTTTCTGACAGGGAACACAGAACGAATCACCGCTCCACATTTTGATTGACAGCCGTCACAACCTACTAGTGACCATGTTTACTCCTTTCTTTTCAACCATTGGATATGGTTTAAAAAATGGCTTTTGTATTTGTGTAAGGCGGGATGTTACTTCTGACGAAGCGCTGTTAAATATAGGTGAAAAACGATGCCGCAAAAATAATAAATAAAATGCTTTCTTAAAAAGGCAAAAGAACGCATGCATGTTTTCTCAATATGATCATTAAAAATCAATAGACTGGTGAAAATGCGGGACATTTTCTCAATATGCGACATGCGGGACAAGGGGTGAAAATGCTGTGCGGTACAACGCAAAGCGGGACAGGTGGTCACCCTAGCTGAGCAGTCAGCGCGTTTTGTGTTTTGGGGGCATGGCTTTGGAAAGAGCCCAGAAGGGAGAAGGTAGAGTGAATGGAAATAATGAGCTGTCTTTAAAGGGGTCATAGAATGACATTTTTGTACAAGTTAATATGATTCTTTAGTGTCTAAATGAAAAGTTTGTAATATACTTTAATTAAAAATTCTCATTAGTATTGTAAGAAAACACTCATTTTACCTGGTCAAAACCAGCTCAGTTTTCAGCAAGTCATTTCAGTGTATGTGACTTTAAATGATAATGAGCTTTGCTCACCCCGCCCCCTCTGCTCTGTGGGGCGTTTGGTTCGACCCGACACAACACCACAACACACGTGGAGTGTTGCCTTGACAACATTTGAGGGTATATTTTCGAGAAATAATGGCAACGGGAGTCTCTGAGGACACATCTGAGCAACCTTATCATTTTGAACCGGAGTCCAGGAACAGATGACGAACCCATCGAAGTTCGAACAGGACGTTTCTGAATGGTTGGTTAACATCATGTCACTTTGATCTATCTTTGTACTGGCAGAGTAGTGTAGTTGCTATGTGTTTACTGATGTGTTAGTTCATTGACAGATTGATGTTATGTTATAAGATTTTTTTTTACATTACTTCTTAATCAGTAACAGACACCGTTATAAACCATGTACAAAAGTAAGCTTAGTGTAGTGTTACCACGTTAACTTTATCACCCGAGTACACAGTTTGTAATAACAAACAACGCGTTATTCATTATAAACGTGGGATTATGAATTATATTGAGAACGTCATACACAGAAAGCATGCCGTAATGTAACTTACCCTGGAAACTTTAGCCTCATTCATCGTGAAGCGTGCAAGCGATTTGCAAAGATTAATATAAAGGTTAATAAAACACAACACCACAATCGCTTAGACGCCATTCTGCTGCAGCGTATCAACAATGGCGGACTGATGTCAGCTCGCTCAGGGCGGGTCTGTGTTGAAACGCTGCTGTCAATCAACAATCGTAGGAGGGGCGTACACCGTGTAACGTCACACGATCAGACGGCTCGATTTGAGACAGGGGAAAATATATAAGGAGATTAAAAAAAAACACTGGATATATTTTTATCATTATAGGATGGTTGTGTACAGGCACTGCCAACACACATTTCCGTATAATCAACTTGTAAAAGTGCATGTACCATTCTATGACCCCTTTAAAACAGTCTTGAGAGGTCTACAGACACTCAATTTTTATACTTTCTTTTTACAGAGTACTTACATTTTAATTATGTATTGATATATAAAGAAAGTTTAAACAAATTTGGAAAAAAAGTTTTTTTAACCAATTCTTACCTACCCTACCTTTAATGCACTGTGTCAAGTAACAAGAACAAACAATGAACAGCTGTATTTTTATTAACTAACATTGACAAATATTAAAATATCAATAACAAATGTAGGCCTATTGCTCATGGTTAGTTCATGTTGGTTAATACATTAACTTTACAAATGAGACCTTCATGCAAGTGTTACCATGATATCAAATATATAAATTCCGTACAATTTAGAGTTTGACAAGGACTTTTTCATTTAATTTCACTAGATTTATTTCCCCGAGCTAATAACACGAGGACGTGCTATGGTCTTGGATAAAAACAAATTGAATGACATTGTTAGACTCAGAATGCTGCTGCTGAACTCAAGACTCGAGGTATGCTTTTATTATAATTAAGCATAACTTGCACCTCCCGCAACCTTTACAGTAGCGTGGTGGTAGGATAAATATACATTTTCTGTATTAGCTTACCTGCTGATCGTGTAGTTTGAAAACTTGCGCGGCTAATCGCTGTGCTGTGTGCTGGGCTGCATGTATAGGGCTGAAAAGGTAACTCCACCTACCGATCCACCTCCGCCAAAAAAAAAAAAAAAACTTTTTGTAATATTGTTAGAGGTAAAATGGTATATAAGCGTATGTTTATTTATTAAAATATTTATAATAATAGTAATAAATATTATTTACTATTACAAGAGAGGGGCACATTACATTTTGAGACAAAAGGGGCAGGGGCTTGAGTGGTATCATATATGCCATATCTACAAACTCAATTGTCTTGGTTGAGAATAGACTGAACTGAACCATATAAAAGACATTGTAATTAGAGATGCTCCGATCAGCATTTTTGGGGCCGATCACCGATTACCGATCATCAAGATCATGATCTGCCGATTGCCGATCACTGCCGATCACAGAATGGCAGGAGAATGGCAAACTTTTATCTATAATCTCGCAGAGTTTGCATCATAACTAACTCTAACTGAGTCAAGATCTTGAAGAACCAACAAGTGTTTATTTTAGAAAATGAGAACTTAAGGCTACTTAGGCCATCTTTCCCAAATAAATGTATATATTAAATGTATATAATTATCTCACTTAAATATTTGATCATGCAGTGCACTTTTGTTTTAAAAAACTATTTTTCAGGTAGGTCTAACATTAGTATTAAGATAAGAAATACCAAAGACATTTAATAAGAAATCAAATGTAAATTAATATTGGTCTTCCCTGAATAAATTAAATTAGTTTAATCCTTACACTTAAGGTTGCAAAAGTTAGTCATTCAAGAGCAGTGAGTGTCATAAAGGTTCAACACAAGACAAAGAGAAACTCAGAGACAGCAGCAGTTTATTCGACAGCTGTCACTTTAAGAGCGAACAAGGAGTACATACATTTGTGTGTATCTGACCATTTCAACGCAATTTGTACTCGCAAGCTTTTTGTGAGATGGCCTGTGTGTGTGTGTGTGTGTGTGTGTGTGTGTGTGTGTGTGTGTGTGTGTGTGTGTGTGTGTGTGTGTGTGTGTGTGTGTGTGTGTGTGTGTGTGTGTGTGTGTGTGTGTGTGTGTGTGTGTGTGTGTGTGTGTGTGTGTGTGTGTGTGTGACCGTGACTCTCCAGACCGTGCGCGCGCGTGCTGAGTTAACGTTTTTTTTTTAACACTGGCAAGACTTAAAAATAAATGCAAATGATAAACTTTAGTGACCATGCGATACTGCCTCGATTGTGCAAAGTGGCAAATCCTGTCAACTGTGCAGCTTGATTTTATTGCAGATGCGATGCGCTGATGTGAAGCCATTTGAGCATTTGCAAAGGGAGAGAGAGAGCGCGCGCTCACGCGGTGATTTCACCTGCGCTGTTTGTGAACTTACATCCCACAGAAAGTTTTCAAATGACTGCGTAAGTTATTTAATATAGAAATATGAATTGTACCTCACCTTCAGCATTATAATTATTTTACCCGCGCTGGAAAGGGAATGAGACGGTGTCGCTGCATATCATGCCCTAGCTCTCACGGCAGGTGCGGGTTTTATGTGTCGTCAGCTGCGATCGGTTCATGAGATCGGCCTTTTTGGAGACCGCCGATCAACCATCCCAAAGCGATTATCGACCGATCGAGATCGGTTGCCGATCGATCGGAGCACCCCTAATTGTAATGTCCTTTAACATCTGTCTAGTCTGGAGAGAATAAACTGCTGTTCATGTTCAAGTTGTTTATACATGGCAGAAAATATTAATAATTTAAAGTAGGTGAAATGCATATAATTGTAGTATTTTATATACCTACATTTTAAACTATTTGATTGACCACCTTAGGACAAAAGAAGACTCGCATATAGCATATCGGCTACATGTAAACTTGATATAAATAAAGTAATCTGTTTTCCAGTTTACTTTAGGATATCTGTAGTGGATTGCATTTTCGATAATCTCCACTAAACAGGTAAAGTCAGAGGTTCTCAACTGTTTGCTTTAGGATAATATTTTATATTACATCAAGGGACTGTTCAACATGGACACTATCACACTTGTTTATCATTCAACAGTAAACACAAATATCCTTAAAATCACAGTATACACTATTTATGATATTACCAATAATGGCATAGTCCCAACGATTTGTGAATGTATTAAAATGACAGAGAATGAACAGAAAAATGGACAACTTTGGTTTCTAACTGTCTCTTGAATATGGATGGTTTGATGCTCTCAGCAGCCAATAATTCGGCATACAAAACACATGGCTGAACAAATCTGATTTATCATGGCTGCCACTGCCAGTGCAGCTGTAAAGTTTAAAAATATATATATTTTCCATAGTTTGCCTGGACACATGGCATGTGACATCAACAAAAGATATAGGAAGTTACTTACTTCCCTTTTAAAAGATGATGGGCCTATTTATTTAGCCTAATTATGTATGATTATATGGTTAGTTGTTGTTGACAACCATCAGAACAGACTCATTTCTGGTCTTTTGAGAATTGCTTATTTAGGACCTTACGTGTGAAAAACCTCTCTGGTGTTATAAGAAGATCTGAGGGTCATTGTGATGTAATACTGGTAGAGTAAAATGCGGTCAAGTTCCTTCCTTCTTCCAGGCAATGTTCGCTGTGGCTTGATCCCCCACATCATGTGCCCGTTTTATAGGAAACCCCCTATTATTCCATCTTAGATCTTTGCTTAAACACACCCCCTCCTCACATTTGGAAAGGGGAAGGGGAAGGTGAGCCGATCTACTTCCTGTCTGTTCTTTACAGACTCAATGTGATGTTGCATGCTGAATGCAGTGCAGGCTGAGTGCAGCATGAGGTCATGTGGCATACAGGGAAACAGCAGCGTGCAGCGAAAAACTTTCTTGATGACTTTGATTGATGTGGGCAGATAGTCTGATTGCTGCTTGCTAGCAAACAATCTTTATGAGTTACACTCAACAACCGATACCACATACACACTTAAAGTCAACAAGAGATTCTTTGTATTTTAAAATAGTTGTTCTGACTCTATAAAGAGGGAATGACTTCATACATCGCTGATAGAAGTTCTAAAATCACGTTCACAATGGAATATTAAGTCATTTTACAAACAGCACAGTGTTGTTATGTTTAATTTAATGTGTGTATTCATGTTTTCTTTTTAGTAAAGTGTACACTGCAACATGTTCAAACTTTCTCAAATAAAGACGCCCAGTCTCTGAGTGCCTGAAAATGACAGGGAAATATTTAGGAAATATTAATTTGGGAACGGCTGTGCAAAGAGAATAAATCTGAATGTGTTAATAAATCAGGGAGGGACGATGTGTTGAGAATAAATCTGAATCTGAAAGGTTGCTGGTTCAATCCCAGCGGTCAAAACCAGTGTGTTCTTGAGCAAGGCACTTTACTCCACGTTGCTCCAGGGGGATTGTCCCTGTAATAAGTGCACTGCACTGTAAGTCGCTTTGAATAAAAGCGTCTGCCAAATGCGTAAATGTAAATGTTTTCAATATTAAACTTCATCTCAGTTCTGAGTTCTGTTTTTTTTTCTTCCACTTTCTTTTTATCCATTATTTACTTTCAGAGTAATTTGGCAGGACAGATTGGAAAAGGTGGGCCTGGTGTCAGGATTTAAAATGTTCTTTTATCATCTAATTAAAAAATGTTACTATCCGAAATGATATTTTCTCTCTTTAAAACCACAGTACACTGCAAAAAAAATGCTTTTCTTATTTAGTATTTTTGTCTTGTTTCCAGTCAAAATATCAAAAAATTCTTAAATCAAGATGCATTTACTATAAGTAAAATTACATTTTTTTCTTGTTTTCTGGAAAATAAAATCAAAATGAAGTGAGTTTTTGCTTAAAATAAGCTAATTTATCTGCCAATTTGGGTAAGAAAAATAATGAATAATGAAAATACATGAAATAAGATGTGAAATTAGATAATTGTTGATTTCAACAAAAGCTAAATGAAGTAGAATATTCTATTATAACTATACTGAAATGAAATGGAGAGATGCAAAATGTATATGATATTTAGGTTCCCTCAAAACTGAATATTGTGCACAATAAAAGTTCAGTGTGATTTTCCTGTAATGCTGAGACTATGACCTATAGACGCACACATTACATACACGATTCTTGTTTTGCAACAACTGCATTTGTGGTATGATGTTTGGGTCATGAACATTCATAAAGCTGCTCATAACAATAGCATTGTGGTTTTGATGCCTGTCATATTGAAAGGTGAATGGAACATTAACAAGCCACAGAGCACCACTGACAAGACTATTAGTCTGGTTAAAAGTGTGGTAAGCCATTCATTTACTGATAGAAAGTGTTGACTGGTAATTAACCCCATCAATTTGCTTCAGAAGGCCTTTATTAACCCCCTGGAGCCAGGTGGAGTATGAGGGATGATGTACATCTGAGCTTCACGGCCATTATGAAGTTTGGAAGCGTCAGGATATTTATTAATATAACGGTGTTCATCAGAAAGACATATACACCTAGGATGGTTTAAGGGTGAATAAATCACAGGGTAAGTGAACTACTCCTTTAAAATGTTAATTCGAATTTGAAGTGGAAATTTATTATCAAAGTCAACAACAAATAAATAAAAAGTCCTATTTTATTTTTTAAAGACTTCATGTTCATCAAGTAATAGGATGCCTCATTCTCTCCATTTTTTGTAAAATAAGCTGGAAATTCTAGCTGATGATTTCATAGACAAGAGCTGATGAGATATCTAAAATTAAAGCACTGGTGTTAACACTGGTGGTAATTTAATCATGCTTCCAAATACAAATCACAGATAAAACTTTATTATAATCAATACATTACAAAATCTAAAGCTGAAGGAACATCATCATTCAGTGTTTTGTGACACTCTCTGGAATATATCATACAACTGTTCTAAAAAGAAAAGAAAAAAAATGTGGTCAAGGAAGAGTTGCTCATGGGGGTTGGTGCGATAGGGGTCAGTGCAGCAGGATAAGTGCACTGGGGTCAGCGGCGTAGCGTTAAGTCCACTGTTTGGCTATCCTGTTGTACTCTGGTCTGTTGGTCAGGTACTGTGTGGCGATGCTCAGGATCAGCTGTAAGGAAAAGGAATAGCAAGAGGAGTTAGTAGCAGTTTGGCCCCCTTTACACTATGGTCTGATCTGGTCTATTAGAGTTTTCGAACTTTAGAAACACTCCAACAGTAAAGTAGTAAGACACATTAACGTTGATCTGGACTCGGACCTACTTATTATAAAAAAAAAAAAAATTAAAAAAAAGGATATCCTGATTCAGACACACAGAGAGGGTACAAAAGTAAACAAAAAAAACGGTATAGTAAACTAGTGCTGCGTGCCATTCTCCCAATAACACAACAAATATACAAAATGCCAGCAGTGAGAGAAGATTCCAATTAAAGAAAGCAAACCAGCTCTTCAATTCAACACTTCAGATTTTTACTTTTGTCTAACCTCGACAGAATAAGAAATAAACCAGAGAAGATTTCCATGTAAAAGGGGAGACTTTGTAGCACTCAATTTATATAAACCATCTCATCACATTCATGGGAGCAACGCAATTGGTACCAACGCAATTTGCACATTCAAGGTTCAGAACCATAGAAAAGACAATAAAGTAACTCCAGTGGATTTTTCAATCGTATGACGATACTTACCTGCAATTCACGACGCATGCATGTTGTCTCAAGACCAGGAGTTGTTCCGTGAATGCACTTTGGGTAATATTATTTTGTAAATAGAGGTAAATTAGGGTTTTCTTGCAAAGCACTTGCTTCATAAAATTGAGGTTAACCCCCTGGAGTCACATGGATTATACTTTAATGAGCTCTTTCCTATCATTCTGGACCTTGAATATGTAAATTGCACCATTCCCAATGGAGGGAGAGAAAGCGCTCCGATTGCATCAAAAAGATCTTCATTTGTGTTACAAAGATGAACAAAGGTCTTACGGGTGTGGAACAATAAGTGACAGTTTTCAGTTTTGGGTGAACCAACCCTTTAAATTAACCTCATCATGTCAAACAGAAACATCAAATAAGGCAGTACTTTTGATACATTACTTAATTTAAAATATTATTGATACAAAAAAGGAACAATTTATTTGCGTCACCACTGTGTGAGAAGCAGGATCCCACATTTCCCCAAAATACATTACATAGTGGCCGACAGAGAGTGGGCAGACAAAAAGACAACCCTTTCTTAAAAAAAAAAAAAAAAAATTATATATATATATATATATATATATATATATATATATATATATATATATATATATATATATATATATATATATATATATATATATATATATATATATATATATATATATATATATATATATATATATATATATATATATATATATATATATATATATATATATATATATATATATATATATATATATATATATATATATATATATATATATATATATATATATATATATATATATATATATATATATATATATATATATATATATATATATATATATATATATATATATATATATATATATATATATATATATATATTATATATATATTTTAATCAGGCTGTATTTTGTACCTTCGTTGTGGAAAGCATCTGAAACACGTATAAAAAAAGAAAAGATGTCTAATCTACATTTACCAGCAGTGAGAGTAGCAATAATGGAGAAACTGTTGCGCAATTAGACCAGAATATGCAAAATAATGCATGATTGCTTGTTTCTCCTGCAGCTCTATGACCTTGCTCATTTTAATGGAGTGAATGAGCACTGAGCTTATGTTCAGAGATGTCTGATATAACATGCAACGCTACAATGAGATAATCATCACCTGCTTCACTATCAGCACATTGTACATGGTCTGAAAAACAAAAACAATACATCTACTGAATATTGAGTTGTGTGGCTTCTGGCTTGAACCAATATCCACTGCAAACCCTAATGCTTTCATTAACTAAACACAGAGAAATAGGGTGTCAAAATTGTACCTTTAGGGGTACAACAGCTTGTCGCTGGGGCAGTACCCTTAAAAGGACACATTTGTACCTTTTTTACCACAAAAAGGTTCATAGTAGGACCTTAAGGTACGTATTTGTACTCTAAGATCCAAGATGTTCAGGTCTTTCTTTAGTGGAAAATAAATTAAGTTTGAGGAAAACGTTTCAGGATTTCGCCACACAATGTACTTCAATGGCAACCAAAATGTTGAAGGTCCAGTTTTAAAGGGCTTCGAAGGCTCTGCACAATCCCAGCTGAGGAATAGGGTCTTATCTAGCAAAACCAGTCATTTTCTAAAATAAAAAATAAAAAAAAACAATTTATATACTTGAACCTAATTTGCTCTTATTGCACTGCGACGTGCCAGGGATTACGTAATCACATCGGAAAGGTCATGCTAGACGTAGGCAGAAGTATGGGAGAAGTATGCTCAGCTGGGATCATGCAGAGCCTCTGATGCACTTTGAAACTGCATCGATTTGGACCTTTCAACATTTTGGTTGCCATTGAGGTCCATTATGTGAAAAAAATCCTGCAATGTTTTCCTCAACTTAATTTATTTTCGACTGAAGAAAGACACAAACTTGGATCTTGGATGAGATGGGGGGGGGGGGGGGGGTCTCTTTTTAAAGTGAACTAATCCTTTAAACCTAGTCCCAGACTAAAATGCATGTTTCAGTTGTCTGAAATGAAAGCAATTTGTACTGACGTCATAAGATATGTCAGTGCCATTGTTTAGTCTCAAGATGCACACCAGTAAGGTTTTTGTTCTAAGGCACATTAAAAGCTACTTGTGTCCTTATTGAACGAAGGCCTAAACCTGGCTTAAACTAAGCCCTGTCTGTGAAACCGGGTGTTAATGTCTCAGATTTAAACTTCAGCAAGAATTCCCGCTAGTGTTTCAGAGATTCATTACTTTCAAACTCGGTTTCATTGAATCAGTTTAAAACACTGATTCAGTCATTTGTTCATCACTTAATGCTAAATTAATTCCTAAAGTTTGCTGATATGGCAATTATATATTAAAAATATGTATATTGAATATCAAATGCTGAAAACTTTAAGTCAAGATAACAATTTTGCATTACAGCTTTTACAACAAGAGGATCACCTATGCTGCCTTAAAGCAATTTAGGTAGGCATTGGCGTTTTAGAACAGATCTATAACATTGTTTAAAAGCCAGGTCTTTATTCACTAAAACTATACAGAAACGCGACGTTTATTCAAAACCCCCACTGTAGCTCAGATGAGAAACATACTTTTTTTTTTTTTTTTTAAGTGTACGCAGTTTTATACATGAGCATTAAGCAACTGCATATATGCTCACACCTGTAACTGCTTCTACTGTAGTCTAGGTCAAACAGGTGGAGCTCCAACATACTGACAAACACTGGAGCTTCAGCCCATGACCAGCAAATCAGCTCTTTCCAAGTTAGAAGTGTGTCACATGGCTGTGTATCTTACCAGGGTTACAGTCTGTGAGTAGAGAGCAGATGGATAGCAGCACTTTGGAGATGGTGAGCGCTGGGCTCCAGTTGTCCTTCAGGATGTCCAGACAGATCACACCCTGACTGTTGATGTTGCAGTGGTAGATTCTCGTGCGAAACGTCACCTGAGAGATCAGAACAGGATAACAGTTGATGTGAACATAAAAATACACAAGGTCCATTAACTAGTGGGGACAGAGTCCAGAAACCTGTTCATTTTGAGATAAGTGAAATATAGATTGAAGTCAATGTGATGGTGAGACATGGTTTTCAGGAAAGAAGCTCACCATAACAAACTAACTTAGTGAAGCAGTGTTTTCATATTCTTTTTTTTCTTTTTTTGTGCCAGCATTCTGGAGTACTCAGAAATGAGAGCAAGAAGATCCAAACACAATAAAAGTTTAAACTAATGTACTAGCAAAACAAAACAGAGAAGTACAGAAACCAACAAAAAACCTGACAAATAAATACACAGACTAACAAGGGTAAGGAGACACAGGTGAAAACAATCAAGGACTAACGACGTAATCAAAGGAAGCTGGAACTGAACTAGATTACAAACTAAAAGTCCAGCAAGAAACACAAACAGAATATGACAGTATCCTTCTTTTCTTCCCTCGTTAGGCTATATCTTTGGGTTGAGGCCATTTGAACTATTAATTTAAAGTATTTAGTAATGCTTTTCTGATTAAATTGATCCTGGATTAGACGTATATAGATGTATATTTTAAAAGACACCATAACAAATATACAAATATGAATTAATATTAATATTATTATTTAAAAAATAATAGATCTAGAGCTGAAAATGAAGAAAAAAAACGACACTTTGAGGTTGTCAAAGTTAGTGGAACATGCTCATAAAGTGACACTTGTGTGAGGCACTTGAGGAGAACTCACTTTATACAATGACAAGGCATAAATAAATAAACCAAAACAGTTGATTAAACAAATCCTGTGAAGTGAAGTTCTGAGTTCTGAGCTTCCCTAATAATATATAAATGCTGGAGATATTTAAGGACAGCCTTGAACATTTGGTCAGTATACCTGGGGCCCGTTTCAGAAAGGAGGTTAGGTGAAAACTCTGAGTATGTTAACCCTGAAATAAGGGAAACTCTGGGTTTTCTGTTTCAGAATGGGAGGTATGTCAAACCCGAGAAAGCAGGGTAAGTCAAGCCCGTTTCTGAAAGAGAGGTAACTTATACTCAGAGTCAGTTACCAGGGTAACTTACTCTATGAACCTAACCTGGTCAGGAGCAGGTTTCCTTTGGTAAACCCAGAGTTTCTTTTGTTCTCCTCCCCCTTTTTAAAGCACCAGCAGTGTTTAAATACTTTATTCATTCATTCAAACTGCACAAATTCTTTTCTTACTGTATTTTGGTCGTATTTCAAGTATAAATATCAAAAAATTATAAATTTAATCTAAATGTAAAGTAAGCGAAGTTTACTTAAAACAAATTAAATTTTCTGCCACTTGACAAAAATACAAAGTAAGAAAAGCATTCTTTGCAGGAACATTCATTAATCATATTTTGATCATGAGGACACTGTCAAAGTGACAAAAATGGCATGTCCTTTTATACAGGAAGGATCCTGATGTTCACTTGATAAACCTCTAGAAGTATCCCTGATAATTAGAGTTTCCTTTAGGATTTCCAGTGGTTGGACGCATTTATGACACTCATATACCCATCATCACACTTTCTGAAAACTGATTACTGTATGGAATGGAAGGATGCTGCCAGATGGTAGTACGAGATATATGGCATAACCACCACCACAGCTGTTAAATACATTTATTAAAATGTTTTTATAGTCATCTTTATTTCCTACAAATACTTTATTATTTTTCCTGTTGGGTGTTAATATTCTTCCTCCATCTCCTCTTCATCTGTCAGTGGTGCTGGTGTTTGGCTGGCCTGAGTAGAAGTCAAATGTTTAATGTCATTACCCTGATTAATAAATGTAACAGGTGTGATCAGAGAACATTTCATTATGTGAAAAGAGCATAGACCCTTTTCACATTTCTGGGTTTCCGAAGCTGAAGTCGTCATAGTTGGGTTAACTCTTATAGCGGTGAATGAGAGAATACATTAAATATATATTTTTGTGTCTCCACAAGAAAAACTCCACAATAGTGATTTCACAACTTTCAAAAAGAGGTAAAAATAGAGTGATTTTGATAACTAATTTTGATAATGATTAAGATATAATTTTTCACCATCACTCCCATAGACACTGTATTAGAAACACTCTCACAGCAGCGGTAACTTAATTTTTGTAATTTGATGCAAAAGTAATATAATACAAAGTATTAGTGTTATAAATGTACATACATAAAAAAAAATAATACAAAAAACTATATTGATGACCATTAAAACACGTCATCACTGTGAAAAGGGTCTATATGGGAAAAGTTGCTGCACATTGGACACTGAATTATATTTATTTAATATGTCAAATGTTTGTAAAGTCATTAAACCTACACCCATGAACATTTTATGCTTAAAGCTTTAGGTTTTTTTTTCTTTAATTTTAAGCTGCTGCCACATTCTTTGTTTGTCTTTTGGATACCATGAAAATTAAACTTAATTCAAATAATTAAGAATTAAACTTGTGTATTGACCCGGAAGTATGCAAACGTCTTTTTGTCGGGTGCTGTTGCCATGGTGAATCGTAATTTCGGAGCTCCATTGATCGTGGCTTTTCATAGTTGGAGTGCATGAGCTTAACTCAGAGTCAGTCTACTCAGAGTTGATTGAACGACCTCAATTCAGCTGTTCAGAAACCCAAAACTCAGAGTTTCCCATCTCAGAGTAAGTCAACTCAGAGTACAGGTTTAAACTCAGAGTTGGTTGAACCTCCTTACTGAAACGGGCCCCAGATCAACGGTATACTGTTTGCTAACGGTATACTACTTTGCTAACATTCTGGCGGCGCACACGCTGCTTGGAGCAGTTTTGAGATGAATATGCAAATATGAGGTTGCATGTTACCTCACGCTATTTTCTTAAACGCACAACAAAAATTATGAGAAAAGTGCAGAACTGTTTCGAAACACTGAAACAAACTCCAAATGAACTCTGTTTTGGCCAGTTTAGTTCGCAGTTTATGTCACGCCTATTTTTTTTTTGATTTCATATATCAGGGGCCTGTTTCAGAAAGGAGGTTCAACCAACTCTGAGTTTAAACCTGAACTCTGAGTTGACTTACTCTGAGATGGGAAACTCTGAGTTTTGGGTTTCAGAACAGCTGAATTGAGGTAGTTCAATCAACTCTGAGTAGACTGACTCTGAGTTAAGCACATGCACTCCAACTATGAAAAGCCACGATCAATGGAGCTCCGAGATTACGATTCACCATGGCAACAGCACCCAACAAAAAGACGTTTGCATACTTCCGGGTCAATACACAAGTTTAATTCTTAATTATTTTAATGAAGTTTAATTTTCATGGTATCCAAAAGGCAAACAAAGAATGTGACAGCAGCTAAAAAAAAAATAAAAAAAAACATAATTCAATCAGGAAAAGCTTTAAGCATAAAATGTTCATGGGTGTAGGTTTAATGACTTTACAAACATTTGACATATTAAATAAATATCATTCAGTGTCCAATGTGCAGCAGCTTTTTTTTTTTTTCCCACACTTTTCACAGACTGTGATGATGTGTTTTAATGGTCATTAATATCGTAAAATTTTTTTTTATTTTTTTTTAATGTATTTTTGTCCCAATTACATTTATAACACTAATACTTTGTATTATATTACTTTTGCATCAAATTACAAAAATCAAGTTACCGCTGCTGTGAGAGTGTTTCTAATACAGCGTCTATGGAAGTGATAGTTAAAATTAACATCTTTCTCTCTTTTCACTGCAGTTATCAATCTCACTTTAATTTTTCCCTTTTGAAAGTTGTGAAATCACTATTGTGGAGTTTTTATTTTGCTATTTGAGCAAATGGAGACACAAAAATATATATTTAATGTATTCTCTCATTCACCGCTATAAGAGTTAACCCAACTATGACGACTTCAGCTTCGGAAACCCAGAAATGTGAAAAGGGTCTATGCTCTTTCACATAATGAAATGTTCTCTGATCCCACCTGTTACATTTATTAATCAGGGTAATGACATTAACATTTTACTTCTACTCAGGCCAGCCAAACACCAGCACCACTGACAGATGAAGAGGAGATGGAGGAAGAATATTAACACCCAACAGGAAAAAGAATAAAGTATTTGTAGGAAATAAAGATGACCATAAAAATTGTAAATAAATGTATTTAACAGCTGTGGTGGTGGTTATGGCATATATCTCGTACTACCATCTGTCAGCATCCTTCCATTCCATACAATAATCCGTTTTCAGAAAGTGTGATGATGGGTATATGAGTGTCATAAATGCGTCCAACCACTGGAAATCCTAAAGGAAATTCGAATTATTAGGTTACTTCTAGAGGATTATCAAGTGAACGTCAGGATCCTGTATAAAAGGACATGCCATTTTTGTCACTTTGATAGTGTCCTCATGATGAAAATATGAGCAATGAATGTTCCTGCAAAGAATGCTTTTCTTACTTTGTATTTTTGTCAATTTTTGTGTAAAATTTAATTTGTTTTAAGGAAACTTTGCTTACTTTAGATTTAGATTAAATTTATAATTTTTTTAATATTTATACTTGAAATACAACCAAAATACTCAGTAAGAAA
The DNA here is from genome assembly GCF_949357685.1 of Gobio gobio. Classification (NCBI taxonomy): domain Eukaryota; kingdom Metazoa; phylum Chordata; class Actinopteri; order Cypriniformes; family Gobionidae; genus Gobio; species Gobio gobio. Next base: position 29,156,570 of record NC_137104.1, on the reverse strand, counting down.
AGCATTTGTGGCGTTTGAATGAATGAATAAAGTATTTAAACATCGCTGGCGCTTTAAAAAGGGGGAGGAGAACGAAATAAACTCTGGGTTTACCAAAGAAAACCTGCTCCTGACCAGGTTAGGTTCACAGAGTAAGTTACCCTGGTAACTGACTCTGAGTATAAGTTACCTCTCTTTCAGAAACGGGCTTGGCTTACCCTGCTTTCTCGGGTTTGACATACCTCCCATTCTGAAACAGAAAACCCAGAGTTTCCCTTATTTCAGGGTTACCTACTCAGAGTTTTCCCTTAACCTCCTTTCTGAAACGGGCCCAGGGCCTTAACCATCCATATTGTCATTCTGAAAAGTGGCATTTTGACTGTGCTCAAATCTGAGTTCAATTTTTTTTTCTGTTAAATGAATGATTCAAAGACTTATTTAAAATACACAAAAAGAGACTTACTGTTCACCATATTTAATGATGTAACCTAGAGAAAGATTGAATTTTTTTTTTTTTGTGAACAGAAAGAAGTCACTCTTATGATTTAATTTAGGATGATCTCTTTATTGTTTCTAAAGCCCAGATAAATATGTTTGAATTCTGCATTTAATTTTTCTGATTCTCAAGCAAAATATTCCATGAATGTTTAGATTTTTTATTGGAAAATTTAAATTTAAATTTTATTTTGTTTTCTCGCAGGGTGCTTCAGGTTAATAACTAGGGCTCATTAGGACTTACAAAAAGGTATCATAATTAGTGCTGTCAAATGATTCATCGCGATTAATCGCATCCAAAATAAAAGTTTGTGTTAACATAATATGTATTTAAGATTTTTTTAAATATTTATATATAGTAAATACATGCAAATAGCAGCAAATATTTCTTAAATATATACATGTATGTATTCAAATATAGATAATTATACACAGTACACACACATATATTATGTAAACACAAACTTTTATTTTGGATGCTCTATTCAGCCCTAATCAGAACTTATGTGAAGTATTTCACATAATGAATTTGCATGCTGTTTTAGTAGCTCAACTTGTAGATCATGGCACTAGAACCCAACCAAAGTTGTGGGTTTGATTCTCACATAGACTGTCAAAATGTATTGCTTGAATGCATTCTCATTTGCTTTGAAAACAAGTGTCAATAGCATTACTGTAAATGTAAATTGCACATGCTAGATTGGCATAGTGATAAATGCAAAGCAATTTTCTGCCCATTTACTAAGCAAGCATATAGATTCAGAACATTTTAGCATTTTTGATGAAGCAAATAATTTTGAAATGTCTTTGAATCAGCCCTGAGGGTCACTCACAAAAGATTCTGTATCATGTCATCCTCTCTTAATTATCTTATCATTATCTCTCATTAAATCACACATCTCCCCCCACCCTCTTCTCATATTCTCATTTTAATGTGTTCTTTACGGTCACACAAGCTAACCAGCAGTGAGTAAAGTGAAAGTGAAAGCTGTGCTGATGGGGGTGACGGCCCATGTTTCTACAGAAGGCTGACTTTATTGGTACTTGGTATATGAACTCAGGACCTTCGGGTCAAAAATGACCCCCATAGCAAATTAATGGAAAATTAGTTTTTTTGTGCATACAATCTACAAATCAGCCAGGATGCAGAAAAAAAAGGACTCAACAGTGAAGGGGAGAATCTCAAAAACATCAAGAGTGCAAAACAGACAAAAAAACTCTCACATACACACACTTATACACGCAAAAACACATGCACACACAAATTTACGCGTGCCATTCCAAAAGCTAATTGTGTTTTTGTGTGTGTGTGTGTGTGAGTTTTTTTGTCTGTTTTGCACTCTTGATGTTTTAGAGATTCACCCCTTCACTGTTGAGTCCTTTTTTCTGCATCCTGGCTGATTTGTAGATTGTATGCACATTTTTTTTTTTGCCAATTTCCCATTCATTTCCTATGGGGGTCATTTTTGACCCGAAGGTCCTGAGTTTGACTATTTTTTTTACGACCACTTAGACTTTTTTGGGGTGTTCATATACCAAGTACCAATAAAGTCACCAAGTTTCGGACCATTCGAAGGTACGATTTTTAACATTTAAAACACACCTGGTTTCTTGAGAAACAGTTTCTTGAGTAGTTTAACAAGCCGCAGAACTACTGTCACATCAGCTTATGAAATACAGCAGTGAGAGCAGATGAAACCTCAGGACACCAGAGATTCCCTCTCATCATCAAAAAACAGGGAGAGAGAGAGAGAGAGAGAGAGAGAGAGAGAGAGAGAGAGAGAGAGAGAGAGAGAGAGAGAGAGAGAGAGAGAGAGAGAGAGAGAGAGAGAGAGAGAGAGAGACCAGATCTTGACCTCAGGAAACTGTTTTTTTTGTCAGTCTACATATATAAAGAGGCATTTCTCCAGTGTTGAGTAAATATCTGTGATACTGACATTGTATCAAGAAGATTGATCCTTGCATACAAAATATTGATACCAAATATTTTAAACAGAATTTATTTTTTAAATAAAATTTTAAAAGTGAAAATTAATGCACAAAATAAACTTAGTGGGGAACAAAATGAACTTACAGCTCTCATTCAAACAGCTCTCGAGCTGAGACAAAACCATCACTATATTACTATAAACAACACACTATATTAAGGCACAGCTAAATGTGACATTATTATAATGGGTTTGTGTGAAGTTTGTTTAAAATGGAGGGGGGGGGTCTAATGCTATTTCATGCATTATGACTTATTTACACTGTTAAAGAGTTGGATTCTCATGCTTAACATGGCCAAAATGTCTGTGCCAAATACACTCCTTCAGGATTCGAACAAGTTTTGGAGTTTATACAGGTTTTTTTATGACGTCATAAAGGGCCTTGTACAGGCCCTTCTCCCGGATAAGCGTGTGCGCACATCAACCAGAGCGCGAGCAAGAGCACGTCCATCAACGAGCTTTGTTGGTAACGGCAGCACTGTCATTTTGTTATTAGAAAAAAAAAAAAATAATTACATTTATATTCAACAGTCACTAAAGAAGTGTGTTTTTTTTTTGTGATAACCTTGTGATAACAGAAACATTCCATTCTATCATCTTGAAAACGTTATGCAAATGTTATTGGTTAATGTTCTATAAATGTTTAAAATGTGCGTTTTATTAATGTATTAAGAACGTTTTTTCTTGGTTTATGTGAACGTTACAGATACATTCCATTCTATCATCTTGAAAACGTTATGAAAATGTTATTGGTTAATGTTCTTTAAATGTTTAAAATGTGCGTTTTCTTCATGTATTAATGTGTTTTTCTAGGTTAATGTGAACGTTAAAGGAACATTCAATTCTGTCATCTTGAGAATGCAAGGAAAAACGTATAAACTTTCCTCCAAACACTGCCCTGGGAACATTTTTTTAAAGAAATATAAATTCAAAAAATAACATTTGATAAAACATTACTACTTATATTTGTCAACACCAAAAACTGTAAGACACTACACAAACATTTTTCGTATTTTAATATATTTTCAAATTTTATTTGTCAACCTTTTGCCAAGGATAAGTGCATTGTAACATACAGTACATCTAAATGAAAACAATATCATAACTGATATCTTATTTTGCTTTCACATTTTATATACTCAAACATTCCACAAACTGAAACATTCCAAATCATACATTGAGATACTTTGTGTGTAAAACAACTAATTAAATGTGTTGTGTGTCCTCTTTTCCAGAAGTCTCTGCTTCGGGCTGAAGTGACACCTTAAATTGAGGCATCTGTAGAAACAAAACATAGTATTAGTATATCATTTGCATTGTTTTCTTTATTCATTTTTTAGAAACTACAAAAATTACAAAAGCCTTACCTTATCTCTGTGTGGAGCAAACTTCAGTGTTTCTGATATGAAGTCCTCAATTACTTTTTCCAGCACCTTGGTGTGTGTTCGACGACAGGCATCTTAAAATCCAGTAAAGATACACAAAACCCAAACATGTTACTGTTACTTACAATAAATTAAGACTAAGCATACAGTATGTACAATATACTGCTCATTTTCTCAATACCTCATATGCAGTCTTTGGACTAGCTTACTCTGAAATATACTGTATCTGTTGACTCAGTGCTTTGTTGGAATCTTTTTGCTCTTTTCCAGCATTTGTTATAGGCCTGATTTTTTTCTTTGCATAATTGTATTTGTACATATATTTGAGTTGCAAAAAAGGATCATACCCTGTTCATGTCGAACTCCATTTGGATAGGTTTGAGAAACTGTTGAAAAATCACTGTGTGTGTGAGAAAGAGAGAGAGAGTGTGTAAGTACTGACATACAGATGGTTCATTTTCTAATTAAACTTGCAACTAACAGTTACAGAAATGTATAGCAATTAAAATTAAATTTAATAATAATTTAATAATAATTACTATTATAAAATATAAATTAATTAAATAACCAGATTTTATTAAAATGAGTGATGAAATTTACAGACAAATAAACGTTTGTTTGTTTTTTTTACAGACAAAGACATTAATGGCCTTTATATTTCAAAAGAACAAACAAGGGGAAAATATTGTTGACAATTTTTTACAAACTGAAAGGAACTTTGATTAAATTCACAGGTTAAGACTAAACATACAATTATTTCTAATGGTAATAATGATAATAGTAATGCTGCCAGAGCAACAGAGAGAGCACGCCCTGGCACACTTGCTTTTGGTCCAACAGGGGGAAAACGGCTAATGTTAATTAATAAGTATTTTAAGTTAAAAATTGATGTTATGAAACATGTAAGAGTCACTAATTCATAAAATATAAAGCGGCAAAGCCCATCTGCACTCAAATAGTAGTTCAATTTAACACTCGCCAACCATTTAAAAATAAATCCCACGTCACAACAACTGTTAGCCTATATTTGTCTCCCCCAGAAATGACTGCAGGAGTACTACCCAGTCATACAAATTTTGCATATATAACAAAACAACAACAAAAAACACTAACGTCTAATCGACTCACCTTTTAGAAGGTCTGCGATCTGGCCTCAGAGGTCGACATATATAAAGGTGAACTGCAGACTTTGGATACCATTGTTTTTTTGTTTTTTTTTTACGATGCTTTTTTTATTTATTGATTTATTTTTTATTATAGAACCATTAGACAACAGTACAAAAACAGGCACCAAATACAAACATTCCAAAGATAAAGGACAATAAAATAAAATAAATAAATAATAACAAAGACATTCACAAGACGCCAAATACAGATTCAAAGTATGTGACAATAGCAGTACCTTTTACATTTTTCACGACTTTAAGAGACTTCATTAACAGAATAAGTTCGTTATAGAAAACCTTGCATAAAGGGGAAGATTTAGATAATCTACATTTATGAATAAAGAATTTGCCGTTTAGGATAATGAAATTGACAAAATTGTCAATATTTTTATCTTCGTGTTCATAATAACAAATAATATCTTTCACATTCAATGTTATTATTACCCCAGTTTTGGTAGAAAAAAATGTAAAAACAGTCTGTCCAAAATTTCTGTACATTTTGACACTCAAAAAACATATGGCTTAGAGATTCTTCAAAACTTTTACAAAAAGAGCATTCTTTCCCCATATCCATAAACTTAGATAGTAAAATATTAGTTGGTTATATTTTATGTAAGATTTTATGTGAATTTCTCTTACTTTATTTGAAATACAAAATTTGTATGGTAACAGCCATGTCTTTTTCCAATTAACTTCCTTTAGAACAGAATTCCAATAAATTTTTCCTCTTGGAATAGCTTTCCTTTTTTCATAAAAAACTTGTCTAATATCCTTGTTTTTTATCCAATATATTTTTACCCTTTATAAGGAAATCACAGTCTTTATTATCAACTTTACAGATGGCTGCTCATCAAATAAGTCCAGAAGGGATAGCTTTGATTACTGTAATAAAATCTTTATATTTTACAGGAAAATTAAACTTAATCAAGAAAGAATCATAAGAATAGATTTTGTGTGTTGAATCAAACATATCACTTAGGTAATTTAATCCATAATCCAACCATTTCTCCATAAAAATACTCTTGCCTCTAATTGTAATCAATTCGTTATTACAATTTTTCATTCTATGGGGAGAAAAATTATGTACAAAGCAAAGTTTCCAAGCCAAGAGAGCTTGCCCATGAAATTTAGACAATTTTAAGTGTAATTTAGTAGGTGAAAAATTGCAGGTTAAAAGAAAATCAAGACCACCCACTTTCTTAAAGACATTATGGGGAATAAAAAACCAAATTGAGTCAGGATCACCAATACACTTTTTGATCCAATTAATCTTGAAAGTATTATTTATATCTACATAATCCAATATTTCAAATCCTCCTTCAGATTTCTTCCCAGCTAATACAGATTTTCTAAGATGGTGGTGTTTATTTTTCCAACAAAAATTTATCAGCAACTTATTAATTTCTTTACAAGTGGAATCCTGAACAAACAAAGAAAGGCCAGGGAAAATAAATCTAGAAACACCTTCTGCCTTAGATAAAATAACTCTTCCTAAAATAGACAGATCTCTCCGTAACCAGTTATCAAAAATCAATTTTGTTTTCTTAATTTTATTATTAAAATTAAGCTGCTGTCTAACTGACATGTTTTTTGATATATAAATTCCTAAGTACTTTACACAGTCCTTTACTGGAATGTTTGACAATGATTGTTCAGCCAAATCATGCACAAGAAGAATTTCACATTTAGTGAGATTTAAATGGAGCCCTGAGGCTTCAGAATTTTTTTTTAACTAAATTAATTGGATTATTAATTTGACTCTTATCTTTCAAAAATAAAGTTGTATCATCAGCTAATTGTGAAATTTGTATCTCTTTATTGAATAATGTTATACCATGAAGATTAGATTTACCTATACTGATTGACAATAGCTCCACCACAATCAAAAACAAAAAGGGGGAAATTGGGCAGCCCTGCCTCACTCCTCTACTGATAGAAAACCTTCCGGAAGTATTAGCCTGTAATATAATTGAACTATTAATGCCTTCATAAAACATTTTAATCGTTTGAATAAATTTACTACCAAATCCAAATGAATTTAAACCCTGTAACAAAAATGGGTGCTCAATGGTGTCAAACGCCTTATAAAAGTCAAGGAACAAAATGAGAGCCTCTGAATTAACAAATTGATTATAATCTAATAGGTCTAATATTAGCCTAATATTATAGCTAATATGACGGTTTGCCATGAAACCAGTTTGAAATTCACTAATTATGTTACCTAAACCACTTTTTAATCTTGTTGCATACACTAAAGCTAAAATTTTATAGTCAACATTTAATAAAGTAATTGGTCTCCAATTATCGATGAGTAGAGGATCTTTGTCTGGCTTTTGGATTAAGCAAATAACCCCTTGTTTCATTGTTATACTCATTTCTTTACCTTCTAAACACTCTTTATACATATTATATAGAGCATCTTCTATCAGCTCCCAAAAAGCACAGTAAAATTCAACAGATAACCCATCTGTTCCCTGGGATTTGCCTTTTTTCATAGAAAAAAGAGCTTTAGAAATCTCAGCTTTGGAGATATCATCCTCACAAGTCTCTATAATCATCAGAAATAACAGGGACAAAATCTACGATTGTCTGTAGGAAATTACTTATTTTTACATTATCATTATGTGAGGTATAGAGTTTTTCATAAAAAGAGTAAACAAATGACGCTATCTCTGAAGGGTTATTGGAAATTCATTCATTTATTTTTAATGATGAAACAAAGTTTCTAGCATAATTTCTTTTTTCTAGAGAAAAAAAAATAACTAGTATTTTTTTCCCCTTCCTCAAACCATTTGGCTCTTGACCTTACAGAAGCACCTTTGGCTAATTCCATGTACAGGTTATCTATTTCTAAACTTAGTTTATGCATTTTAGAGTTTTCGTCTTCTGATAGAAATTTTTTTTTAATTAAAGTATTAAGTTCTTCTGTTATCCCTGTAATCTTTGTAAGTTTGTTTCTCTTGAACTCTTTGCCTCTTTTCATAGCCATTTCCCTGACCTTAAATTTAAATAGCTCCCATTTTTGTATACAATTTAAATTCTGTTTTCCAAAAATAAAATTTGACCTGTTTCACAAAATATTTGTCTGATAGTAAATCATTGTTTAATTTCCAGTTTCCACGAATAGTATTACCCTTATTCATTTACCCATCAAAGGAAATCGAAATCAATTTGTGATCCGATAGCGGGGCACAAGTGGAGTATCGAGTATCGTTGAAGTCACCACCTATGATTACATATCCTTCTTTGTATTTCTTTTTTAGATTTGTTAATATTTCACAAATTTTCTTAAACATTTCTAGATTATGTACTCGAACATTAAAGCCATAGACATTGCTGATTATTAAAGTAGAATTATCCAATCTAATAGCCATTATAATCCATCTTCCATTATCAGACCGAATAGTTTCCAAACCATTACCTTTAAATTTGTTAAAGAGAATAGCAACACCTGCTGAGTGATTGGATCCATGGCTAGAATCTCCCCTTTGGGTTTTCCAAAGATTTGCATCAGAGTCACAAGAATGAGTCTCTTGAAAAAAAAGTACTTGAGCATCTGTATGTCTTCCGAAAAGAAATATAGCTTTTCTTTTGATGGCGTCGCGAATGCCTCGAACATTTAAAGAAATAAATGTAAACTTACCAAACTTAAAATCTGCCATTGCAAAAGGTAACTAACTAAACAAAAGAATAGTGAGAATAAACTTTGGAGAAAGTGAATACTGAGAAGTCATGAAACATTGAAACATTCAAACTTGCAATGTTCCCGATTTTTTTCTTTTTCTTTCATGTTCCTTGCAAGATAGCAGTCAGAATCCAATTGTTCAGGTAACATCTGGAACATTAATGCGCACCCCTTCAATGAAGGCAAAACCTCCTCGAAAGCCGGCCCTTTTGCCCTCTTCCCTCGCTCTTTTCACCAATGGCCATGCCTTCTTTCTTGCAGCTCTCTCCTCCGAAGACAGATCTTCTTTGATGTGTAGCCCGTTGTCTTTCAGGTATTGGTTGTCTTTGGCATCTCTCTACACTGTGTCCCGATAGAGTCGCATGGCAAACTGTATGATTATCACCCTAGGGCGACCATCACCTCTTTTCTGTCCCAGTTTATGAACCGAATCCACCACATCTGGAAATTTCTGCGCAATCTTTGGAGATACTTTAGAAAGAATCTTGATTACAACATCTCGTGTGTTGTTCTCCCTGTCTAGACCACTTTCTTTTACCCCGTAAATCCTGAGATCCCCTCTTCTTTTGTAGTTCTGCATTCCCATACACGTCTCTCCTTTAAATGCTTATTTTCTTGCTGCAACGCGTCAAATTTTTTTCCAGATTCAAAATCTTCTCCTTGTGGGACGTGGTCTCTAGTAACAGTTTGCTTACTGTGGTAGAAAGAGCGGAGATAGAAGACGCCGTATTTTCCATTATTTTTTCCATGGACTCGACTCTTTGAAATGTGCCATCACACTTCGATGTAAGTTCCGCAACAGCCACAAGAAGTGAATCGATTTTCTCATCAATGTTGGCCTTCAATTTACCCTTTTTTTCAGGGTGGACTTTTACACAGAGTGCACGGAAGCGGTGTAGCAAGCAGCACTTCAGAATCCATAGAAACTTTGTCACTATCTTTGCTTTCCTCAGTCGCCATGTCGGTTACTTTCAGATGAACCTTTTCTCGATTTCTTTTCTTACCCATATGGGCCTGACGAGCTTCACAATAGAAGAGGAGCACTTTAACTAATCATCAAGAAAATATATCGGGGTTATTATACTTAGTTTCATGTACAACTCAAAGTTGCCTGACGACACCCCTCAAAACGTGTCTACACGGATGAACGCCATCTTGGCCCCCCTGGATACCATTGGTTTGAAAATGGCGCTGCACTGAGGTGACGTCAGAACGTGGAAGACGGCATGTTTGATTTGAAGTGCACAGCACCACAGACAGTAAAGCACAGCACAGACCAATCGGTGTATGACCAACAACCTTTTTTCACTGACGAAAACGAGACGATAACTAAATAAAAACTAGTGTTGGATGACAAAAACTATAACGAAAATCAACTGTCATTTTCGTCAAATAAAAACGAGACGAAAATGTTAGTGAGGGTCGATTAGGGAAGAGATCCAGTCAGAACTGATGTCCTGTGTAACAGATTTAACAAATTTTAATCAAACACATTTGATCTGAACTGATCTAACCGCTGGAAAACCCACGGCCTACAGGCTCATCCCCAATCCAGCGCTCCAGAGCGGCTCAATCAATCAAAAACACACATTTATGCCAGACAATTGTTTATGAACTAATGCTGATGAATAAGGACAATGTTTACTTTATGATGTTTATATAGTAATATGTTTTAGACGGTTGTAACAATGCATATTTTATCTCCTCATCTGAACTTGAATGAGCTCCTGCCGAGATTTCAAAATAAGAGTCCCGGTTTATTTCCAGCTGGTTTATAATTAAAAGTCACGCATTATATATTCGTTTTTGCTTACACAATAAACTGTATTTAATTTCATTCCCATTTAATTCATAGTCAGGAGGAAAGACCAGTATTTGACACATATTAAATAAAGTATCAGGGTTATAATAGTTAAAGGGGCTATATGCGTTTTTCTGAAATTTAAACTCGCGACTGACACCTGTGGCCAAAAAACAGAACTGCTCTTATTTTCTGCTCGCTCTCGCAGCGGTGGTGACGTCACATCCGCAGACAGCGCGGAAAAAAAACGACCTGCCAGAAAATAGGAAAAATAGGATATAGGCTTATAGGTGCACCCACTGTGAGCGGACAAGGTGTCAGTATGCTCATCAGGAGATGTTTGAGTCATAAATGGTCAAATAAAAAGGCTATTGTTACGTTTATTTTGGGGAAAAAGTTGCATATAGCCCCTTTAACTAAAACCATTAAAAAAAATCTTTGTTACTTGAAATTAAATAAATGTTAACTGAAATAAAAAAATTTTAAAAAAACTTATTTGAAGCTTTAGCTTAACATGATATACTAACTAAAACAGAAATACAAAGTTATAAAAACTATATAGATGTTTTTAAAAACAAACAAAACAGTGAATTGTGCTCTTTCGTGTATTTTTTATGTCAAAAACAAAATAATGTCAAAATGTCAGTTCAAGTGCAGTCTGTTATGTAATACTTAAATGCTTAATGTATTACAATTTAACTAAACTCATTAGATTTTAGAAGACTAAATCTACTGTAGATTTAGTCGACTAAAATCTTATGATATTTAGTCGACTAAAACTAGACTAAAACTAAAAACAATTCAGGTGACTAAAATATGACTAAAACTAAATGGCATTTTAGTCATAAGACTATGACTAAAACTAAATCAAAATATGCTGTCAAAATTAACACTACCGCGAGATCAATGCACTTGCGCTACCTTGGCTGTGGTAGTCTAGTGGTTAGCGAACAGACGTGTATTCTGCCGACCCGTGTTCAAGAATAAAAAAAAGTCTTTGGGAAACAAAACCTGACGATCCATTCACAATGCAACATTTTCTCCAACCAATATGCCTATATAAGTCGTTTGTCACGTCCCTGAAATAGGACCTATAACCTACATTTAAGCCTATATACAATTTCTTGTAGCTCAGTTGGCAGAGCATTGCGATATCAATATACAATCATGTGATCATGTGATCGTGGGTTCGATCCCATGGAACGGAACGCATGTGCTCATAAAGATTCTATGCACTATAGATCATTAAGGGTAGGTTTAGGGATGGGGAAAGTGTAGTCGTTAATAATAAAAAAAAAAAAAAAACATTCTAAATGTTCACGTAAAGTCCACACATTGCGTTTAAATGAACACGCGTTTTGAGTGGTAACATTTTTAATGACAACAGACTGTCATTATTTTTACGCCAGCTAGAGGGCGCGTGTAAATATAGGTCTTTAATAATGTGCTTGAAAAACGACCTTTTTTACAGTAATGCAGTGGTTATTGACATAACCTTTAAAATACAGAAAATATAAAATAAGATATAGCCTATATGTTCTGGCATATTCTGTGCTAAGAAATTACATTTTGTTCATAAAATACATGATGATTTATTGCAGAGTGTGGGTAGTTTATAAACCAATCATAAATTTGTCATTAGGACAATATAGGGAAACAAATAGAATAAAAGTTATTGGTTCTTGATCAGGAGTGTATTTTATTTCTTAAGTTAAACTTAAGAGGTAAGAAAAAATCTGCAGCCATGTTAAGAAAGATCAGTAAAATTGTTAATTTTATAATATAATAATTTCTGTTCCCATTACTTCTAAAATTATGGCATTCCAAGAAGGTTATGAGAATGTTTTCGCTGAACATTATGAGAACGTCAGTCAAGCACAAATAACATGATAAAGACGTTGCAAGAACACTGTTATGAGAACGTTTTCACTCAACATTACGAGAACATCAGTCAAGCACAAATAACATGATTAAGACGTTGCAAGAACGTTGTTATGAGAACGTTTTCACTCAACATTTAACATCTAGCCTGGATGCCAGCCGAACTTAGCCCCGCCCACAACATTTTTACTCGGGCAGTTCGGTCTGGACTTGATCCATAGAGAAGTAATTATGCCCGAACAGAAACTGTTCGGACCAATGAAATTGTCAGGGCGGGCTTTAGATGATGATGGACAGATTATCAACGTAAACGTAATCATCCACGTCATCAAAGGCGCTTGGGTTGAGTTTGTTCTAATCCTAAACGGAGAACTTGTTCGTATATGCGTCCACCTTTACTATTTCTCTCAGAAATGATGGTCGTGTTGGTCTGTGTATCCTTAAATTCTTTTTTTACAACACCGGCAAAGATCGTTTACACTCATCTTTTTCTTCTAACGTAACTTATTCCAGTGTGCGTGCAGACAGGGTTGCCAAGTTTTTACAACAAAACCCGCCCAATTGCTAACGTTCCTCAAAACTAGCCAAAAACAAGTCCAATAGCTTTCCAGGGGGGGTTCTCCGGGGAAAAACGGCATTTGGGGGGTAAAATATGTGTTATTTTGGCAGGGCTGGCAGCTAAAATTCGCATTCCTGGGTCTGTATATCACATAACTGGGGTCGCTTCAACCCGCGGACATGGCAACACAGTGCATTTGAGTTCTGTTGACATTTGATAACTAACGTTATGCGTCGCTCCATTGCTCTGATTGGTTGTAGGTCTATCCAATTGAAGTCTTTCCAAAAAGCACAAAAAACATGATAAAGACGTTGCAAGAACGTTGTTATGAGAATGTTTTCACTCAACATTATGAGAACATCAGTCAAGCACAAAAAACATGATAAAGACGTTGCAAGAACGTTGTAGTGAGAACGTTTTCACTGAACATTATGAGAACATCAGTCAAACACAAATAACATGATAAAGACGTTGCAAGAACGTTGTTGTGAGAACGTTTTCGCTGAACATTATGAGAACATCAGTCAAGCACAAATAACATGATAAAGACGTTGCAAGAACGTTGTAGTGAGAACGTTTTCACTGAACATTATGAGAACATCAGTCAAGCACAAATAACATGATAAAGACGTTGCAAGAACGTTGTTGTGAGAACGTTTTCACTGAACATTATGAGAACATCAGTCAAGCACAAATAACATGATAAAGACGTTGCAAGAACGTTGTAGTGAGAACGTTTTCACTGAACATTATGAGAACATCAGTCAAGCACAAATAACATGATAAAGACGTTGCAAGAACGTTGTTGTGAGAACGTTTTCACTGAACATTATGAGAACATCAGTCAAGCACAAATAACATGATAAAGATGTTGCAAGAACGTTGTTGTGAGAATGTTTTCACTCAACATTATGAGAACATCAGTCAAGCACAAATAACATGATAAAGACGTTGCAAGAACATTGTTATGAGAACGTTTTTGCGCAACATTATGAGAACATCAGTCAAGCACAAAAAACATGATAAAGACGTTGCAAGAACGTTGTAGTGAGAACGTTTTCACTGAACATTATGAGAACATCAGTCAAACACAAATAACATGATAAAGACGTTGCAAGAACATTGTTGTGAGAACGTTTTCGCTAAACATTATGAGAACATCAGTCAAGCACAAATAACATGATAAAGACGTTGCAAGAACGTTGTTGTGAGAACGTTTTCACTGAACATTATGAGAACATCAGTCAAGCACAAAAAACATGATAAAGACGTTGCAAGAACGTTGTAGTGAGAACGTTTTCACTGAACATTATGAGAACATCAGTCAAACACAAATAACATGATTAAGACGTTGCAAGAACATTGTTGTGAGAACGTTTTCACTGAACATTATGAGAACATCAGTCAAGCACAAAAAACATGATAAAGACGTTGCAAGAACGTTGTAGTGAGAACGTTTTCACTGAACATTATGAGAACATCAGTCAAGCACAAATAACATGATAAAGACGTTGCAAGAACATTGTTGTGAGAACGTTTTCACTGAACATTATGAGAACATCAGTCAAGCACAAAAAACATGATAAAGACGTTGCAAGAACGTTGTAGTGAGAACGTTTTCGCTGAACATTATGAGAACATCAGTCAAGCACAAATAACATGATAAAGACGTTGCAAGAACGTTGTTGTCAGAACGTTTTCACTGAACATTATCAGAACATCAGTCAAGCACAAATAACATGATAAAGACGTTGCAAGAACGTTGTTGTGAGAACGTTTTCACTGAACATTATGAGAACATCAGTCAAGCACAAATAACATGATAAAGACGTTGCAAGAACGTTGTTGTCAGAACGTTTTCACTGAACATTATGAGAACATCAGTCAAGCACAAATAACATGATAAAGACGTTGCAAGAACGTTGTTGTGAGAACGTTTTCACTGAACATTATGAGAACATCAGTCAAGCACAAATAACATGATAAAGATGTTGCAAGAACGTTGTAGTGAGAACGTTTTTACTCAACATTATGAGAACATCAGTCAAGCACAAATAACATGATAAAGACGTTGCAAGAACGTTGTTATGAGAACGTTTTTGCGCAACATTATGAGAACATCAGTCAAGCACAAATAACATGATAAAGACGTTGCAAGAACATTGTTGTGAGAACGTTTTCACTGAACATTATGAGAACATCAGTCAAGCACAAATAACATGATAAAGACGTTGCAAGAACATTGTTGTGAGAACGTTTTCACTGAACATTATGAGAACATCAGTCAAGCACAAAAAACATGATAAAGACGTTGCAAGAACGTTGTAGTGAGAACGTTTTCGCTGAACATTATGAGAACATCAGTCAAGCACAAATAACATGATAAAGACGTTGCAAGAACGTTGTTGTGAGAACGTTTTCACTGAACATTATGAGAACATCAGTCAAGCACAAATAACATGATAAAGACGTTGCAAGAACGTTGTTGTGAGAACGTTTTCACTGAACATTATGAGAACATCAGTCAAGCACAAATAACATGATAAAGACGTTGCAAGAACGTTGTTGTCAGAACGTTTTCACTGAACATTATGAGAACATCAGTCAAGCACAAATAACATGATAAAGACGTTGCAAGAACGTTGTTGTGAGAACGTTTTCACTGAACATTATGAGAACATCAGTCAAGCACAAATAACATGATAAAGATGTTGCAAGAACGTTGTAGTGAGAACGTTTTCACTGAACATTATGAGAACATCAGTCAAGCACAAATAACATGATAAAGATGTTGCAAGAACGTTGTAGTGAGAACGTTTTTACTCAACATTATGAGAACATCAGTCAAGCACAAATAACATGATAAAGACGTTGCAAGAATGTGTTATGAGAACGTTTTTGCGCAACATTATGAGAACATCAGTCAAGCACAAATAACATGATAAAGACGTTGCAAGAACGTTGTTATGAGAACGTTTTTGCGCAACATTATGAGAACATCAGTCAAGCACAAATAACATCATAAAAACGTTCCAACAATGTTGTTCTAAGAATGTTTCCTCTCAACATTACGAGAATGTTTTTGAACTATGAAAACATTAGAAGAATGTTCCTGAAACATTATTTTAGGAATGTTTTTTTCTAACATTTACATAACTTTTACATAACTTTAGTGAAAGTTATGGAAACGTTCCCTGTTAGCTGGGATGATGTATTGTGTGTGTGTGCTCTTGACTCTTTAGCTCCGCCCACTGCACGCTGCCACGAGTTCGGCTGTTTTCTGAAAGAATCAGGGGTGGTAAAAGTACTCAAAAGTTATACTTGAGTAAAAGTATATACCTAAATAAAAAATGACTCCAGTAAAAGAAAGTCCTCCATTTAAACATCACTTCAGTAAAAGTACAAAAGTACATTCAAATGTTTTCTTCAGAACATTAACCAAACTTGTAGGGAATGTTAGCCACAGTTCTGAGAACGTTCCCTGCTAGCTGGGATCAGTGAGCCAGCAATGACATTTCCTCTCTCAAGATCCATTAATGTACTAAAAACATATTTAAATCAGTTCATGTGAGTACAGTGGTTCATTATTAATATTATAAAGCGACGAGAATATTTTTGGTGTGCCGAAAAAACGAAATAACAATTTGTATAGTGATGGCCGATTTCAAAACACTGCTTCATGAAGCTTCTGAGCGTTATGAATCAGTGTGTTGAATCATGATTCGGATCACGTGTCAAACCGCCAAACTGCAGAAATCACATGACTTTGGCACTCCGAACCACTGATTCGATACGCTAATTCATAACGCTCCAAAGCTTCATGAAACAGCGTTTTGAAATCGGCCATCACTATATAAGTCGTTATTTAGTTTTTTGGTGCACCAAAAATATTCTCGTCGCTTTATAATATTAATATTGAAGCACTGTACTCACATGATTTAAATATGTTTTTAGTACATTAATGGATCTTGAGAGAGAAAATGTCTTTGCTGGCTTTGCAGGCCTCACTGAGCCATTGGGTTTCAACAAAAATATATTAATTTGTGCTCCGAAGATGAACGTCTTACGGGTGTGGAACGGCATGAGGGTGAGTAATAAATTACATTATTTTTATTTTTGGGTGAACTTACCCTTTAACATATTTGTACAAGGCAGCATAAGTCTGGAAATTCATATTCAATGATTTGTGGCTTTGCCAAAAGATTTTTCTCTTTTAAAATCAAAAGTTTTATGTGTGAGCAGAAATGAGGCTAGGAGCTCCATGACCCTGGTGTACATCACACATCCCCTGACCTTTCCATAAGCTCAAACTAATTGTAACAAGTCCCCATTGGTTCAGGCAATGTTGCCTAGCAACCACTCCCAAGGGGATGGAAAATATCTGTTTTACTGCAGGGGAGGATTTCCATGGTAACAACACCAATCCCGCCACGACAGGATGGGAATGCTGGTGTCGTTTGGAATGACAGAGGGTGAATGGACCTGCAGTTCTATTTGACACTGAGAAAGCCACTGACAGATGTAAGGCAATAGACTAGACCAGCTTAACAACACTGTCAATGTTACAATTAAATCATAAAGAAATCATTAACTATGATTACACGACCGTTGGAGCAATTATCAATTATATGAAAATATTTAAACTCAGAAAGCACCCACTGACTAATTACAAACAAACTTAATTAAGGCAAGAGATTTCCTGCATATGAGTTTCCTTTCTCTCATATCGCTCTGCACAACTCTTCTTTGAGCATATTCAAATTAATTAAACTCAAATGAATATTTCATGTATTTATTTAATTAACTTATTTAAGGAGCTGTGCAATCTCTGCAAGCATTGTGCGAAAGCAACAAAATTAAGATAATTAAAATGAAGTATAATTTTGCTGTTGTTGTTGTCATAACTAAATATTTACTAATAATGTTTAAATTAGGGGTATTCATGAATAATTCTATAAATAAAATCATACAAAATGATTATAATAAATAAAAACTGGTAAATTTTGTTTTTAAAATTATTTTACTATTTTTAATATCTTTTAATTTGGAGCAAGAGAAACTGGGGGAGTGACTTTATTGTGTCTGATTTCGGTCCAGGGTTTGTGCAAACTAAACTGAAAACATACCTGGCTATCCACCTAAACCGGCTTCATGGTATAGGCCCCATTTTTCAAAAAAACATCACTTAGTATGATTTAAATATAAATTTAAAATGTCCCCACAAGGATAATGTAATGTTTATGTTCTGTTTAGGTTTAGTTTTCTCTCTGTTTCCATTTGCCTGTGTTCCTGATTAGTGTTGTCATGATACTGGAATTTCCATTTTGATATGATACCTTGAAAAATATTGATATCCAATACCATTTTCGATACCACAGGAAAAAATTGTACCATATACTGTATACCATTTATATACCGCCATACTACATTTAACTTGTTATTATTAAGGACTTTTAAGTTGAAGTGTTTTCTGTTCCTATTGTTTCTGTGTTCTCTTCTTGTGTTTAGTTCCTGGCTGCATCCTTGTTGCCTCACTGCCGGTTAGGGTATATTCTGGCAAACCGTTTGCCAATCGCGTCTAGCAATAGGCAAAGCAAACTGTTGTACACGCCATATACGAACACGTGATGGATAACTCGACAAGCAAATCATTCGTTTACCTTTTCCCAGCGCAATATTGATGAAGGAATTAAGAATAAGAGAATGAAGCAGCAGGAGGCGGGTCAACAGTTAACAATTTCAAAGTTAAAGTTCGTAACTCAGCGCTTGTATATCCTTTATGCCACGAGAGTGCAGCTGTAGCCTGTAAACTGTACATTATGTGCAAATATGTAGGCTACAAAATTTAGGCGACCATACGTTCTGATACAGATGTGTGTATATATATATATATATATATATATATATATATATATATATATATATATATATATATATATATATATATATATATATATATATATATATAAATTATTATTTAAATGTTCTTTCTGTTCTATTGTGTCATTCATGTATGCATATATACCCTGAAAACCACAACAAATTCCTTGGTGTATTTGTAAAGACTTGGCGAATAAAGCTCATCTCCTCCCCCCATTTATATTTAAATTGTAAGTTTTAAGTTTAGCATGTAGATGGTGATGCTGCATCATCAGCCAATGTATTAAGTGAAAGTATTAATTAAAATAATAAATAACATTGAAGAACTATTCTGTTTACTCCATTTATGCCCATTTTCAAATACCCATACTTTAATTGGAGATATGTAATAACAGCAACAGCGATTCAAATTGAATGATTTTACTCAAGTAGCCTAGAGGTTTTAATGAATATGTAGCTAAGATATCTGTAATGTACAACTTTCTTATTGAATTATTTAAATAACCCCATGAACTACAACAGAGTGAGTTCCGGAAGCCATCCGCTCACATTACAACAGTAAAATTAGCAAAAAATTCCATCAATCAGAGAGTATAAAAAGGTAACAAAATAGCTCTTTAGCTCTGCCCTCTCCCATAAAGCACTGCAAATTACGTAATTGAGCCTACGCTCACAAAATAACTACTGTAAATGTTTGTATGTATGTGCATATTTTGCAATATATAAATGTATTTTTGTCTTTCAAATATGTTTTTTTGTAGTTTGTATTGTGATTCACATCGTAGATGTTAGCTTGGTTCATGGCTTTTTTTAAATGAGTGGAAAAAATACTTCCAGAAACCAGCATTTCTGAAAAAGGGGGTGGTCACTAATGCACTCTGTAAGTATTATACATTTTAAAATAAAAACAAGTATTAACATGCCACTTTGTCTTCTGTGCCAGTTCTTGGCATTTTCCACAAATCAAATCCAAAAACATTAATGTGTCCACAAATCCCTCATTAACAAAAACCTATTCAGCATATTACAATGTCATAGATTGCTATTTTCCAGAGACACAAATTTGATAAATGAACAAAACTGTTTCGAATGACTAAATCTCACAAATGCTGATATTCAGATGAAATTACAAAATTAAAAAGACCACAGCCATTCATTAAAGGTGCAGTGTGTTTTTAGCGGCATCTAGCGTTGAGGTTGTGAATTGCAACTGCCCTCCGCTCACCCCTCTTTTTCGAAGCACATAGAGAAGCTACGGTGGCCAACACAGGACAAAGATGTAGTCGTCTGAGACAGCAGAGAGTAGCTAGCACTCTGTAGAGAAGTTTGTCCGTTCAGGGCTACTGTAGAAACATTGCGGCACAAAATGGCGACTTCACTGTAAGGGTGATGTAGATAGAAATGGCTCATTCTAAGAGATATATATATATTTTTTATTTTATTTTATTTATTTTTTTATTTTATTTTTTTTCGCTTTGGTACTATTTTCACAAGCAAGGTGTACATTTTCAAAACTCAATGTTAATATCACAACAGGTCATCAAAAGTGCACTTTTTTCAAACATTTCAGCATATTTTCAATTGTGTTAGTACAATACACAAAACCACAAAGTATCCTTTTCACTACACAAAATAAGTGTTTCATTCACAGTAACTGCCTGCCTCTCTCTCTCTCTCTCTCTCTCTCTCTCTCTCTCCGTGTGTGTGTGTGTGTGTGTGGACTGGTAATCCCTACGTTATGGGGACACAATGATGTCAATATCCGAAATCCTCGTCCTTGTGGGGACATTTTTTGGTCCCCATGAGGAAAACATCTTATAAATCAGACTAAGTGATGTTTTTTGAAAATGTAAAAATGCAGAATGTCTCCTGTGATGGGTAGGATTAGGGGCAAGGGCAGTGTAGGGGGATAGAAAATATACAGTTTATACAGTATAAAAACCATTACGCCTATGGAAAGTCCCCATAAAACATGAAAACCCAACACAGTGTGTGTGTTTGTGTGTGTGTGTGTGTGTGTGTGTGTGTGTGTGTGTGTGTGTGTGTGTGTGTGTGTGTGTGTGTGTGTGTGTGTGTGTGTGTGTGTGTGTGTGTGTGTGTGTGTGTGTGTGTGTGTGTGTGTGAGTGTGTGTGAGATTTTCAATTTGTGAATAGAGTATAAGGGAGAGTAACATCAGACTGATCAGAAATCAGAAGAAGGGAGACAGATGGTATCAACTATAGCATTTTTCATTACAGTATGTATGCCATGTGATACTGTAAACAGATTACCATGGTAGAGACTGTCACATTATTGTAACTCACCCTTATAAAGCTCAACTACTGTAGATTAATTCATATGGTATAGTGAGAAGTGAGAACATTTATTGGCAGCAAACTCTGTTATAGCACAGAACCTCATGGCTGTGTCATAACTTTATCACACCTTTTGATAACACACGGAATACTATCACAAACATTATGGATTCAATTACATAAGTTAGGTAATAAGTGTATTTTCTAATGAGGCATATGTAGCCTTTGTTACTGTAGATAATTCAGCAACGAGGGAGATTTGAAACATGTATCTTGCATTGTTTGCTGTTGGATGAACTGATTGTTAAAAGTACTAAACTGAAAGAAGATCACACTGTTGTGTTTCAGTGATTAAACCACATGTGCTCATTACATATTATAATAATCTTGTGTTTGAAGCAATGATCATGTGGACTGAAGATATGTGCAACTGAATGAAAGCATGAGATCAGGTTTTGAAAGAATGACTAGCTGTTACAAGTGTGATCAGTTTGGATTTTTGTACTAAGAGTTTTGAAAATGTACACCTTAGGCTACTTGTGAAAATAGTACCAAAGCGAATAAAAAAAAACTGTTATAAAAACATAATGGCCTTTATACACTATTGAACACTTGGTTTATGTGTATTAAATTGAATTTCTGTCAATAGATCCTCATAAATACTACACACTGCACCTTTCAATTATATGAGAGTTTGTTGCATCTATGGTCAAAAGAAAAAATGTGTGATGTGAGTGATGGATGGATGGAATGATGGAGGGATAGATAGATAGATAGATAGATAGATAGATAGATAGATAGATAGATAGATAGATAGATAGATAGATAGATGGATGGATGGATGGATGGATGGATGGATGGATGGATGGATGGATGGATGGATGGATGGATGGATGGATGGATGGATGGATGGATGGATGGATGGATAGATAGATAGATAGATAGATAGATAGATAGATAGATAGATAGATAGATAGATAGATAGATAGATAGATAGATAGATAGATAGATAGATAGATAGATAGATAGATAGATAGATAGATAGATAGATAGATAGATAGATAGATAGATGTTTACGGTTATTTCAAATAGTTATGCACTAAAATAAAATGAAAAAGTCAACAGGATTTTTTTGTATTTATTAATAGTTAAATGAATACATTTTTGTATTGCTTTAAAAAATATATTTATTAATAATTAGGAGTTTTCCTATGTGTTATGATACCATAACTAAATAAAGAAAAAAAGTGTTCATGTATATGAAAGTATATAAGTATGTATATGAAAACGTTTCAATTCAATTACAAGAAATAAAATGTACACTGTAGCCTATGTAATATTTACCACCAGCACAGTCAGGTAGGCTATTTATTTTGTTTATATTTTATTTATTTAAATTGAGACATAACATGAGGACGATTTGGATGCCATTGGATGCTTAAGATTATGGAATAATCAAGTCATTGTTAAAGTAGAGGGCAGTTTATCTGCCAGTGAGTATTGAATTTGGATTAAAACTAAATTCTATTATTTTAATAGAGCTATTACACATTTATTTAAAACCTAATTTGCTGGAACTTTAACTTTGAAATTGTTGACCCGCCTCCTGCTGCTTCATTCTCTTATACTTAATTCCTTCATCAATATCGCGCTGGGAAAAGGTAAACAAATGATTTGCT
Source organism: Gobio gobio (assembly GCF_949357685.1). NCBI lineage: Eukaryota > Metazoa > Chordata > Actinopteri > Cypriniformes > Gobionidae > Gobio > Gobio gobio. Next base: position 29,133,777 of record NC_137104.1, on the reverse strand, counting down.
TGGCGAGTTATCCATCACGTGTTAGTATATGGCGTGTACAACAGTTTGCTTTGCCTATTGCTAGACGCGATTGGCAAACGGTTTGCCAGAATATACCCTGACCGGTGCCTTATCAGGCAATGGCCCTTTATTTTTTCAGGTGGGTCTAACAATTCAGGCAATAAATATTACAGAAATGAAAGTAATCAAATGTATAATTACACTGCATAGTTTTCATTTTAAAAATTAAATACAGATTAATGCTTACAATTAAAGTTACAAAAGTTTTTCAGTCAAGAGCAGCGAGTGATTTTCTCTTTGTCTTTGATTCACATGACAGACAGCAGCAGGTTTATTAGGCTGCTGTCACTTTAAGAGCCTATGCACAGATCCCATGTAGTTACACAACATGCATTTTCTTTGGAACTATTTAAGTTCCAAAACTGACCATATTTATCTGAATACTCAACAAGACGAGTATTTCGACATAGTTTTGTATGTATTTGATCATTTAAGTGCAATAAGCCACTAAAAATAAGTCAATTTGGTACTCGCCAGAGATACTGTTTTAGAGGCGGCTTTATGAGAGCAGCACTTATGGTGCACACGCTTTTGGTATGAGCGTGAAACCTGCGGGAATTACTAAAATTATGCGCAATACAAGCACTATTCAACCGGTGTGAATGAGACGAGTGAGTAACAGGAGGCGGGTGTGTGTCACTTCACCATCGGACAAGAGAACGAGAACGCGCAGGTGGTATCTGTGTATCAATAAAAGGAGTATTGGAACTGTTTCAGATATTTCAGTAGATACATATCGATGAAATGTCGATATTTTTGACAAGACTATTCCTGATCATTAGTTAATTAATCCCACACCTGTTTGGATCTTCCAATTATCTCCCTGTTAGTTCAGTTCATTGTCCAGTATTGTTTATGGTATAGTGGTTGTGTTTGCTTTAAATTATTTTTCCAGTGTGGATTTAATAAAGACTGTTTGTGTTTGGACTCCTTCGTTGTGTGCTTTTATCATAGCCACTCATGACAGACAAGGATTTATTATTTATTTATTTAAGGATATTTCCATTTTTGTTATGACATGTTGTCCCTATAAGTAGCGTTTACCAGAACAACACACACAGAATCAAAGCAATACAAATCAATAAAAGCAATACAAAAAAAAAAAGATTAAAAAAAAGGATGTAAGTGGCAAAAATATAACAGCATGTCAGAAAGAATTTTGCTACTGATTAAAAGGTGTTCATAGAAAAGTACAAAAGGGAATTTTAATGACAGTAAATGTGAACACAAGTTCAGGTACAAACAAGAATTTGCAGTAGATTAAAAAAAACATTTTACAAATGGAAAACATCAAACATTACAACATTAAAGGGGTCTTTGTTTTAATTTGACTATGTTCCCTGAGGTGTAATATTCCTTAAGTGTATTTGCCGAAAAACATTAAAATTTGACGAATTTATTACCTTTTTCCCACCCTGTTTCTCATTTGTGTGTTTTCCCCTTAAAACGTCAGTGTAATCACCCACTTCTATTGGCTAACATCATTGCTTATGAATTAATTGTCAAAGCCCCCTTCAAATCAGTGTGAATTAGACTTCTTTGATTCAGATAGGCCTACTGCAGCCGTGTAGTTCTATATGTTTTTTCCATATCTAACTTATTAGCATCACTTTGAGACTGATTAGAAGCGTGATCTGAGTCTGACAGTCACCAATCCAGAGACTGATATCCATTATTTTTTGGGAAAGTGTCCAGAGTCGGTTGGGTTCAGCTCAGCCCGTGCCAGATCAGTGACGGAATCCCTGAACAGCCAGTTCTCGCTTAGTGACACATGCAGACCTTCAACCAGACGCCCTCTAAAATGCCTCATGGGAATCCAACAACAGCCGCCCTCATGCTCATTTACACACATCCATTAACTTCTTTTAAAACCACATTCATATTTTTGCTGTTCATAAAGCGAGTGAGACATGAAAGGAGGGAATATGCCATTAACAGGCAATGGTTTAAGGGCAATGGTTCAGTGAAGAGGCACACAAAAGGGCACATTAACAATTCAAGAGTGCTGGAAGCACATCTCACATGAGAGGCCTGGGAAAGCTGGATGCCCGCTGAGACAATTACAGAGAGATTTGCAGTCTGTTACAGAGAAGTGGCTTTGTTCTCTCAGCTGCTGGTTTGAAACACCTGAATTTGATGATTTTATTATAAGACACAAGAGATGGAGACACCAGCAGACAAGCTGCAGCCAGGAGACACAAGACATATAGCTTCCAATTTGAAGGGTCCTTATGCAGTGTTCACTGCTCCCAACACACCAAGCAGAGGATATTTGTGCCATGTAAGGGAAACAGGTCAAATTAGCTCAAAGGGAATTATTAATTCATTTATAGGGAATTTTGAAAGAGTCACTTTTTTACATCCTAACAAATGAATCGTCCAGCGTTCACTTGAACGGGCCTTAACAATCAACTCTATAGCGGATATAAATATTGAGACTTGATTATTCTAACACAAAACAAATATCTAATGCATAAACACACGCACACACACACACACACACACACACACACACACACACACACACACACACACACACACACATGCACAAGTTGCAGAAAGAAAGTATGAAAGAGGAAAGAATGAGTTTTAAGAGAGTGAAATTATGAAATCCCAAGTTTTAGCAATATGCCTTTACTTCATAAGACCTGACCTGAACAAACCATCAATCATTAAATATAACCCTTCGATTGTTTCTTAGGCAGGGTTATTGAATTTCATATAAATGCATCAGTTCAGCTAGAGTCTGGAGGCTACTTGTGTTTGTGTTGGTGTCTTTGATTGGGGATTCCCTTCGTAGTCCTTTTCTGAAGGGGCATTTCCCAGGTTCTTTGATTTGTTGGCGGTCTCGTCGTGTCTAGAGCATGTATTTCTTGGGAAGCCAATCTAGCAAAATACAATTTGGACCTGATTTCTATAATAAGAATACGATACATTTTACGCAGATTTGACTCACAGAATAATTAAAGAGGTGAGAAGGCAATCACGCTGGTATTAAACGACACACTTTCAATTAGGGATGTCCCCTTTTCAATCAACTATTCAAAAGTTAACAATTGGATTAATTATCACGTGTGCATAATAGTCATATAGGTTGTAGACATGATATAGAATTAGGCTTTTGAATAATGTTTGATTATAAGTCCAACTAGCATCATATTTTGATATAAGCAGTCTGTGGTTTTTCCTGTGGATTTCAATACTGTGTTTAAAAGGTCACTCAGAGGACTTTAAGAAGAAGAAGGTCTGTCTTATATCTGTCGTGGGAGTGATTTATTTTAAGGTGACAGTTACATTGTACTTACTCAAATAAGTATTGAGTAATGAATTAACTACATGTACTTACTATAGAGTTACAGTTAGGGTTTGGTTTAGGGTTAGTTACTTGTAATTATGCATAGTTTTCTGTTCTTAAAGGTCCCATGGCATGGCATTTTTCTATTATTTTATAATGTTTCCTGAGGTGTACTTATATTGTTAGTATGATTTTTACATCATAAAATGTCATAATTTAGAAATAAAAGGCATTTTTTCTATACTGCTGTTTGCCCTGTGGCTGAAGGCCCTGTTACAAGGGGCGTGTCTGCTGTGAGACTTCAGTAAAAACGCCCACTGTTGTGATTGGCTGACATCTTAGCATTTGATATGAGCGGAGGGGGCGTGGTTTAACGAGGTCTACGAGGCACGAGCAGGCACGAGCTGCTGCCAGAGAGACGGATGGACCGGAGTTCACTTCACATCGGTTCTGTCAGTCTCAGTTCAGTGAACTGTTGTAGTAGTTACAGCATATACTTCAGGTTATTAGTCTATTTCTAGTCGGAGGGGCTGTCACTCATGTCAGAAAGTTAGTAACTTTAGTAAATTTTGGATCAGCGCTGACTGGAGACGCAAACCGTTTAGAACGATTCAGTCCGATTTGGTGAACTGATTCGGTTCACTAAAAAGAACCGGTTCAAAAGAAAGATCGTTCGCGAACCGGACATCACAAATGTACCAGAGACTGAGCTCAGCGATTGCTAACAAAGTTATTTATAGTAATTACTGAGTTATGAGTGCGCTGTCAGTCAGCGCGAGTTTATTTTGTTTGTATTTGAGAGTTCTGAATAAACACGAGTCCCAGTCACGCCGAGTCCGTCTTCATCATTATTACCAACTTTGTAACACATGCAAAGTACCATTACAGCTGTCGAGATGAACGAGTTATGAGTAAGTGTTGATAATACCATTATTTTTAGATATGTTCCTATCATATGGAAAGCGTCAGTGAGTACACAGCGCAAACAAAGACACAACAGCAGTAATCGAATGTAATCCATCTTATTGTTGGAATAGCTGGCTAGCCTAGCCCAGATACCCTCACGCTTACCCCCCTTCTGCTTAATCTCGCGCCGCGTGCGGTGCCTCCGCTGTGGGCCAGATGCAGTACTGGGGGTCGGGGATGTTGGAGGCCGACCGGTCAGTGCAGCCTGAGCCTCGGCGTGTGTAAGGTTTATCTCTAAAGATGTTACTCTGCTGATGTTGAGCAGAAACGACTGTATGCACATTGTAGAACAGATAGACGCGACGAGGACGTACAAAAACACTGACTCACAAGATAGAAACCACGAAAACACCGTTCTGTCGGGAGAGAGAGAAGCCGCAGCGTGTGCACGAATAATAAATAATTAGCTACACATAAGAAATCACTGATCACAGATCAGAAGGAACTGAAAAAAGACTTCTGTTTTCATTTGTACATCCAAACACTGAGAAACTGCCAGCATTCACTCGTTCACAAGCAATGATCTCTCGAGCGTTTGCATGGGCGTGCCAGATTCTCTGGGCGGAGGAAAGGGAGGAAACCGTTCCTGCTTGGACGTCAAACCAGGAGACTTCAGGATTGGCTAGTCTGGCCTGTCATTTTCTCAAAGGCAGAGAAAGACAGCCAGAACTCGGGTTTACACCAATCAACATTTCTATCCACTTGGGGACAATTTTCAGGCTAGGGGAACTCATATTAATGTTGAAAAACCTCATAAAATGAAAATTTCATGCCATGGGACCTTTAATAAAGTAATTACATGTAGTAATATGTAACTACGTCACTATAAAATAAAGTGTTACCCCATAATCTTACAAACGTTCATTGTTTTAAAGCTGTGGAGTTTGTTATTTAGCTCAGACTGGATGGGGCCCACTTTATTTATGGTCCTAGATTGTTCTGTTTGTACAAATCATCTCTGGCCGATCTGCTCTAAGTTCCTACATTCACTTCACTGGGCAAAATATGTCCATTCAAAAGCCATCCAATGTCATCAATGGAGAACACACATGCTAACCCAGGGTTTCTTCTCAGTCACCCACTGCAATCTGTGAAGCACGTCAGCGCTGATATTACCACCTGCTATTTACTAGCTTAGTGACACCTCTGCTTATCTACACACAAAAAAAACAGGTTGAAAACAGGTGTGTGTGTAGGCAATACAGGAAGTTTATTAGGCAGGACTGGAAAGGATTCAGCATTGAGTCTATGAGGGATTGTCACGGTTTATGAATTCACTATCTCACTCTCGTACGTTTCACGTGGGTGCATGAGTGAATGTGTGTGTGTGGGTTGATTGAATGAGTATATGCGTGCGTAAGTTGGGTGTGCTGACGATTGAGTACACCTGCTGCGATAATCAGCGTTCCAGCTGCGGTTGATCAGCGCACCCTATTTATTGTCTCTCTGTTTGTCATGTCATTGTCAGAGCGTTGTTGGATGTCGCCCGGTTGTCTCCTGTCTGCCTTCCTGTTCCTCACCCCGTTGTTCTCCGTGCTTCCTGATCTTCGTGTTTCACCGGTTCCTGTTGTGGTTCACCATCACCGTCGTCTCTACTTCACCTCACGGGAGGTCGCTGCTGTCCACAGAGTCCCTGTGCTGCCAAGTGTCTGTTTCCTGGAGGATCTTCGCTGTGTCCAGACTATTCGTTTCACTCTCTAATAAATACCTTTTTACTTGCAATTGAATCCGACTTTGTCTTTAGTTTCCGGACGTCACAGAACGCTCTGACCAGAACATGGATTCAGCAAGTTCATCGGACCTGTGTGAGTTTCTGGCGCAGAGTGTTTCCAGGATGGATCAACAGGAAGAGAATCTGAACATCACGGGACACGCGGTTAAGACCTTGGTGGCACAGGTGTCCGAGCTGACCCAAAGGATTAAACAACTCGCCAGTCCTGCTGTGCCCAACCCACCGCCGTTTCCCCCCACACCTGCAGAGTCGATCCGGCATCCCGAGCCACGCCTACCCAGTCCTGAGTGCTACACTGGTGAGCCGAATTTCTGTAGACCTTTTTTGACCAAATGTTCTATGGTTTTTGCGCTCCAACCACAGACTTTTCACACCGAGGAGGCTAAGGTGGCTTTTGTGTTAACTCTGCTTTCCGGACGGGCGGCGCTATGGGGAGCGGCGGTGTGGGAGAACCGTCAACCCTGCTGTTCCTCGTTCCAGGCACTCTCAGAAGAGATGAAGCGAGTGTTTGACCGAGCGGTGGCGGGGAGAGAGGCAGCACGTCAGCTGGCCGATCTTCGTCAGGACAACCGCTCGGTCTCAGACTATTCCATTGAGTTCCGCACCCTCGCCGCTGAGTGCCATTGGAACGAGGAGGCACAGCGGGACATGTTCCTGCATGGGCTGGCTGACCGCATCCAAAGGGAGATCTACACCCTGGACCTTCCTGAGAGACTCAACGGTCTTATCGAGCTGGCATTGAGGGTGGATAGTCGCCTCAGTCGCCTGGAGCAGTCGTCGAGAGGAAGGGCTCAAGCCTCTAATGTCGAGTGTCCTCCAGCCAACAGATGGGGTGCGGTCAGTCCCAGTTCGGATCTGGAGCCCATGCAGGTGGGTCGTGCTCGGCTTTCCCGGGAGGAGAGAGAGAGACGGAGATCCCATGGTCTTTGCCTCTACTGCGGTGGAACAGGACATTACCTGGAGAGATACCCGGTAAAAGACCATGCCCGGCGGTAAACCAGAGGCTACTGTCGGGCGGGATCTCCGTGGAGAAGACCTCATCCTCTACTCGCCTTCCGGTAAGACTGCTGTGGGCAGCCCGGTCACACGTCTGCCAGGCACTCTTGGATTCCGGAGCAGAGGGTAATTTTATGGACTTTTCACTGGCACGCACTCTGGGTATACCCATCACCACACTTCAGGACAAGATCAAGGTCAACGCACTTAATGGACAAGAACTTCCCAGTATCACATTCACCACACAACCATTGACACTCATTACATCTGGCAACCACACAGAACTCATTTCATTCCTACTCTTGGACTCACCCCTGGCTCCCGTTGTCCTCGGTCATCCTTGGCTGATCCAGCACAGCCCTAGGATCGACTGGGGACATAATTCTGTTTCTACCTGGAGTAATAAGTGTTATGAGTGTTGTCTGGTGTCTGCCTGTTCGTCTGTGTCTCGTCCTGTTTTTCAGAGTGAGGTGGTTAATTTGTCTAACGTGCCCCCCGAGTACCAGGACCTGAAGGAGGTGTTCAGTAAGTCCCGCGCTGCTTCTCTTCCTCCGCATCGTCCCTATGACTGTGCTATAGATTTACTCCCAGGTAAGTCTCCGCCTAAGGGCAAGCTTTAATCTCTTTCTATTCCTGAGAGGGAGGTCATGGAGAAATACATTTCTGAATCTCTAGCCTCCAGATTCATCCGGCCTTCCTCTTCTCCAGCGGGGGCGGGGTTCTTTTTTGTGGGAAAGAAGGATGGTTCACTGCGACCTTGCATTGATTACCGAGGGCTGAATAACATCACGGTAAAGAATACTTATCCTTTGCCGCTGATGTCTTCAACCTTTGAGAGGTTGCAGGGAGCATCTGTTTTCACAAAACTGGACTTACGTAACGCTTATCATTTGGTTCGCATCAGGAAGGGGGATGAGTGGAAGACCGCTTTTAATACCCCCAGGGGGCACTTTGAATATTTGGTGATGCCGTTCGGGCTATCCAACTCCCCAGCGGTCTTCCAGGCACTCGTCAATGACGTGCTGAGATATATGGTCGACCAGTTCATATATGTCTACCTGGACGACATATTGATTTTTTCTTCATCTCTCCAGGAACACGTTCAGCACGTCAGACGAGTGCTTCAGAGGTTGCTAGAGAATGGGCTTTTTGTCAAGGCGGAGAAATGCGCTTTTCATGCACAGTCTGTTCCTTTCCTAGGATACATCGTCTCGTCTGAGGGAATGCGTATGGACCCTGACAAGGTTAAGGCTGTGGTAGAGTGGCCAAGTCCAGATTCCCGTAAGGCCCTGCAGAGGTTTCTGGGGTTCGCCAACTTCTATCGGCGTTTCATTCGCAACTTCAGCCAACTAGCCGCACCTCTGACCGCCTTGACCTCTCCCAGAACTACGTTCAGGTGGTCCGAGACAGCGGAAGCTGCATTTACCAAACTGAAAGGCCGCTTTGTTTCGGCCCCCATCCTTATCGCCCCTGATCCATCACGTCAGTTCGTGGTAGAGGTCGACGCATCAGAGGTGGGGGTAGGTGCAGTTCTATCGCAATGCTCTCTCTCAGATGACAAGATGCACCCTTGCGCGTTTTTGTCCCACCGTCTATCTCCTGCCGAACGTAATTATGACATTGATAATAGGGAGTTGCTGGCCGTCAAGTTAGCGTTGGAGGAGTGGCGTCATTGGTTAGAAGGATCGGGGGTACCTTTTATCGTTTGGACTGATCACAAGAACTTGGAGTATATTAGAACTGCGAAAAGACTCAATTCCAGGCAGGCTCGGTGGGCTCTTTTTTTCGGTCGTTTTGACTTTTTACTCTCGTACTGCCCCGGGTTCAAAAACATCAAACCCGATTCTTTATCTCGCATTTTTGATCCATCCGAACGCCCGATTACTCCCGAGTGTATTTTGCCGGAGAGACTAGTAGTCTCCACACTCACATGGGAGGTTGAATCGAAGGTCAAATCGGCCTTAGAAGGGGTAACGCCTCCGCCCGGCGGTCCACCGAGCCGATTGTTTGTGCCGGAGGAGTTACGGTCCGAAGTTATTCGATGGGGTCACTGCTCCAACATTGCTTGTCATCCAGGAGTAAACCGGACTAGCGGTTTGATAAAGCAACGATTCTGGTGGCCATTAATGGCTCGTGACGTCCGCAGTTTTGTATTGGCATGTTCGGTTTGTGCGATTGGTAAGACGTCTAACCGATCTCCTGATGGGTTACTCCATCCGCTGCCGGTGCCTTCGAGACCTTGGTCCCACATCGCGCTAGATTTTGTCACCGCCCTCCCGCCCTCTAATGGCATGACGGTTGTTTTAACCGTAGTGGACCGATTCTCGAAGGCAGCACATTTTATTCCCTTGCCCAAATTGCCCTCAGCCAAGGAGACAGCGGTGTCTGTCATTGACCACGTTTTTCGGTTACATGGCCTCCCGATGGACGTGGTTTCTGACAGGGGTTCCCAGTTCGTGTCCAAATTTTGGCGAGAATTCTGTAAATTACTAGGGGCTACAGTTAGTTTGTCTTCGGGTTATCACCCCCAGAGTAATGGTCAGACCGAACGTGCCAACCAAGATTTGGAGAGAGTGTTACGATGTTTGGTATCCAAGAATCCTTCTTCCTGGAGCCAACAGCTGTCTATGGTTGAGTACGCTCATAATTCACTACCAGTGTCATCTACGGGCCTCTCTCCGTTCCAGTGTAGTATAGGGTACCAGCCACCTATTTTTCCGAGTCTGGATTCCGAAGTCGCGGTCCCCTCCGCCCACGCCTTTGTCCAGAGGTGTCACCGCACATGGACCAGAGCCCGTGAGACTCTGCTCCAAGTGGGGGCGCGCACCAAGGCTAAAGCCGATCGCCACCGGTCTAAGCCTCCCGTATACGTCGTGGGTCAAAAAGTGTGGCTTTCTACCAGAAATATTCCGCTCCGCTCCGTATCTAATAAACTTGCTCCCAAATTTATTGGCCCATTTACTGTCACCAAGATCATTAGTCCGGTGGCAGTCCGCCTCAAACTTCCTCCAGCGTACAGGAGAATTCACCGCCCCTTTCACGTATCCAAATTAAAACCTGTTTTTCATTCTCACCTTGATCCGCCGGTCCCGGTTCCCCCACCGCCGCGTCTCGTAGATGGGGAACCTACGTATTCGGTTAACCGTATTCTGGACTCAAGACGGAGGGGACGCGGATTCCAGTACCTGGTGGACTGGGAGGGTTACGGTCTGGAGGAGAGAAGTTGGGTTCCTGCTAGGGACATTCTGGATCACTCCCTTATTGACGATTACAAGCAACAGGTAAGTCCTTCTGGGAGCGCCAGGAGGCGCTCCTAGGGGGAGGGGTACTGTCACGGTTCATGAATTCACTATCTCACTCTCGTACGTTTCACGTGGGTGCATGAGTGAATGTGTGTGTGTGGGTTGATTGAATGAGTATGTGCGTGCGTAAGTTGGGTGTGCTGACGATTGAGTACACCTGCTGCGATAATCAGCGTTCCAGCTGCGGTTGATCAGCGCACCCTATTTATTTTCTCTCTGTTTGTCATGTCATTGTCAGAGCGTTGTTGGATGTCGCCCGGTTATCTCCTGTCTGCCTTCCTGTTCCTCACCCCGTTGTTCTCCGTGCTTCCTGATCTTCGTGTTTCACCGGTTCCTGTTGTGGTTCACCATCACCGTCGTCTCCACTTCACCTCACGGGAGGTCGCTGCTGTCCACAGAGTCCCTGTGCTGCCAAGTGTCTGTTTCCTGGAGGATCTTCGCTGTGTCCAGACTATTCGTTTCACTCTCTAATAAATACCTTTTTACTTGCAATTGAATCCGACTTTGTCTTTAGTTTCCGGACGTCACAGGGATGTTTGAGATAATAGTTTATCATGACTCACCGTCAGTATCTGTAAGGCTGTGATGGCATGCACTGTATAAAAGTCCTATATGCATGTCATTTTCATGATTCAACTTTCAAAAATGTTTTATAAAAGAATATTTTTTTAAGATACTGTATTTCATCAAATTAACAATTGCTGTTACAGTTTTTTTGGATTGCTTAAGCACGATTTTCAAAACAGGGCCCGTCTTTTCAAAACCCTACACACAATTAGCACAACCACACACCCAATTAGCAAAACACTACAGATCCTTTGCATAATTAAACACTCTTGGAAAAAAACTATACACTTCTGTTTAAAAACCACACTTTGTTACCATATGAAACACACGTTTCACATTGCTTTACTCTGTTTGCACGAGTTACACTCTGCTGTGATAAACCTAAAACACTTTTAGCACTTCTACTTTCCTATGATTAGAGTAGGCTACCACCAACAAAGTACAAATATAATGTAAATCCACCAACACTACACAAGACCAATGTTGCAGACTGAAGAAACTCATTTATTTCTCAACACGCCCAAAATGTTGACATGGACATTCATAATACTGTAACAAAATGTCACTTTACGTATTGTACTGTAAGTTTACTGTAAAAAAAAAAGAAAATAAAAACAACCTACACATTGTCTCTTCGCCTAGCTGGATCTGGCCAGAGATTTTCATCAACTTCGCAGGCAATGTTGTCATTAGCAAGACACCTTGGAAAGAAACGTTTTGAATGACGAATCCATCCTTACATTGCTGCAACCTCCATCTGGTCACAGGCCTCCTCCATGGCTTGGATGAGGGGTACCTCAGCCTGGAGACGGAGATCATATACCTTCCACCGCCATGCCGAGAAAAACTCTTCTATAGGGTTGAGGAATGGAGAGTATGGTGGAAGATATAGGATGGTGAAATGTGGATGTTGCTGAAACCAGTTCTGAACCAGAGCAGAGCAGTGGAAAGACACATTGTCCCAGACAACAATGTATTGCATATGATCAATTTGATTTGCTGCTGTTATGTTGTGCAATTGGTCCAAGAATGTAAGTATGAGTGCTGTGTTGTAAGGGCCCATATGGGCATGGCGGTGGAGGACCACCATTCTGTGTAATGGCTGCACAGAGTGTTATATTACCCCCACGTTGCCCTGGGACTATAGCCCTGTGGCCAATGATGTTTCTTCCCCTCCTTCTTGTTCTCATCAGGTTGAACCCAGCCTCATCTACATAAATGAACTCATGCTGGATCTCCTCTCCATCCATTCATAAAACTCCCTGAAGGACAGTGTCAGGCAAAATTGTTTAGTTCAGTGTAGATCTAGTATACATATTACAGTACAGTAAAATATTATGAAAAAGTATGCAAGATCGCAAAGCTAAAGTGAATACATACCTCTGCATAATCATGCCGCAGTTGTTTCACCCTTTCGGAATTGCGCTCGAAAGGCACTCGATAAATTTGCTTCATTTGAATATGTTTTCTTTTTAGGATGCGTGCCAGTGTTGATGTTGAGACCTGATGGATATTGTTGAAAGTGGCATGGTTATTGACAATGTTAGCTTGGAGCTGATTGAGTGTTATAGCATTGTTGGCCAAAACCATGTTTACTATCTCCCTCTCTTGCTGTTCTGTGAACATAGGAGGCCTTCCCCTTGTCGTTCCTGACCCTCAATCCGATGTAGAAAAAAAAAAAAACCAGTATACAATAGTAATTTCACAGGAAAAGGTCACAGAAGTGCTGATAGTGCATAGAATACAGTACTGTAAGCAGTTACTGAAACCGTGCAGATGTTTTTGATATGATATTTTTACAATACCTATTTTCCAGTCGAAATGTTCTTATCACACTTGCCACTGTGTATCGGCTTAGATTTGGCTGTACTCGCAGTCCAGCCTCCCTCAGCATCAGGCCGTGGCTGACAACGTGGTCAACCAGTGTTGCGCGGATCTCATTTATCAGTTTCGGTCCTCTTTGAGCACCTTCTTGTGTTCCTCTTCCTCTTCCTCTTCCTCTTCCTCTTCCTCTTCCTCTACCTCTACCTCTACCTCCACCTCTACCTCCTGCATGGCCTCCATCTCTTCCTCTGTTGATTCCTCTGTTGATTCCTCTTCCTTCCATTCCTCTTCCTCCTCTTCCTCCCCTGTGTGTGTGTGTGTGTGTGTGTGTGAGTGTGTGTGTGTGTGTGTGTGTGTGTGTGTGTGTGTGTGTGTGTGTGTGTGTGTGTGTGTGTGTGTGTGTGTGTGTGTGTGTGTGTGTGTGTGTGTGTGTGTGTGTGTGTGTGTGTGTGTGTGTGTGTGTGTGTGTGTGTGTGTGTGTTTATGCATGGATTTATAACACAGGGGAAAGTAAGGGAGATCGAAAAACCATGATGTGGCCACAGCTCTGAGACTTCAAGTCCTCTTTCTGTATTCAACAGAAGCCTCATTTATTCAACATGTATGTCATCTACAACACCTCCAGACTCACAGGCACCAGCTCTTTGCTCACAGCACTTTGTGCTGCTTTTAAATGGATAACTCACCCAGAAATGAATAATTATAACATATCACTGTGCAATTGGTTATGAGAAACAAAGGCTTAAAGGGATAGTTCCCCCAAAAATGAAAATTATCCCATAATTCACTCACACTCAAGCCATCCTATATGACATTCTTCTTTCAGATGAATACAATCAGAGTTATATATATATATATATATATATATATATATATATATATATATATATATATATATATATATATATATATATATATATATATATATATATATATATATATATATATATATATATATATATATATATATATAAAAATGTCCTGACTAATCCAAGATTTTATAATGGTAGTGAACGGTAGCCCAAAATTTTAAGTGCATCCATCCTTCATAAACTTACTCCACATGGCTCTAGCGGTTCAAAACGCTTACGCTACGTCCGACATCATCGTTGTGGCACTTATGCTTTATTCATAAGTTAAATACGGAAGGCTGTCCGCCGGAAGCTAGATATTTTTTCTTTATAATGTGTTAAATATGGATATTTTTTCTTACAAAAACCCACCTATTCACTTCAGAAGGCCTTTATTAACCCCCCGGAGGTGTGTGGAGTACATTTATTATGGATGGATACCCTTTTTTGGGCTTCAAATTTTGGGCTGCCATTTTTTGCCATTATAACGCTTGGATTGGTCAGGACATTTTTTAATATAACTCTGTTTGTATTTGTCTAAAATAAGAATGTAATATACACCTAGGATGGCTTGAGGGTGAGTAAATCATGGGGTAATTTTCATTTTTGGGTGAACTATCCCTTTAAAGGGAACACTGACTTCAAAGCAGGCCTGACTTGCATGCCATATTTGAATATAGCCTACATGAGCACGAAAACGATATGAGAGCTACGGCAGACAGAATGTTTTTCAAAGAATAATGACTGTTCTGCATTCAAAGTTTTCATGATATAGTGTACGAGTCATACTATTCCATTGTACTTTTATTGTCCAATTGAAAACATGACAGACTCGGTCCTCATTAACTTTCAGCATATTCTTTAAAATCCTCTATTTTTTTGTTCCAAGGAAAGAAAGAAGTTATAAAGGTTTTGAACTGAGTTAAACTGAATAAATGACTGAACAGTCATTTTTGGGTAACGCACAATGGCTGGGTTCAGATCACAGAACAGGTAGATGGATTGATGTCTATTTTTAAGTAATCCATTGAAACCCATGATGAATGCTTACAGATATTCTGTATAATCTGAATGGATTTGAGGATTGGCTCTGGGATAAGAAACAGTACAAGACATTTGGGTCAACAAACAATAAAGGATTGATGTTTTGAGAATGTACAGTAGCACACTATGTCTTAGTATGCTATTTTCATATGGTTTATTGTTTAATGTTTGTTGATAAATGTCTGCTTACGCTTCCTGGGGCCTGGAGATATGTACTTCTGATTCTGTGCACTATTGGCCTGTATGGATCATGTTTGACGATGCAATCTCCCACTGGAAGTGTAAGTATATATACAATCACTGTTTGTACAGTGAAAAGACTCTGCTGGAGCCAAATTCCAAAATGTCTCAAGAGATGATAACAAGCCACTTCAAAAAATTGTTGTTGGATAGCATCCCACATGAGCTGATTTGAACAAAATAAAAGAAACCAAAAAGGATAGGTGGCATTCGGGACCACCTACAATGGAGATTTAATCGGCCACCCTTGCCGCCCATTGTCTTCAGTAGCCTCTGTTCATTGAATAACAAAGTGGAAATGATAAGATCGTACACAAGGTACTGTAATGAACTTCGCAAGGCATCCTTGTTATGCTTCACGGAAAGCTGGCTGCAATATTCAATGCCTGATACTCTCTTTGAGGTCCCTGGATTTACCTATGAGCAGAGGATAAAGATTCAGGGAAAAGTAAGGGGCTGAATACTTATGTGTGCATAAATAATAAAAGGTAAAATGCAGGATCTTGTGATCCCATGTGAACATTTTTGGCAGGATTTTCAAGACCTTTATCTGCCAAGAGAATGTGGATGTGTTTTGCTGTCTGTGGTATATGTTCTGCCCAGCGGCAAACTATTGCAGGCGGCCAATGTGATAGCTGACCATGTCCACGAGCTGCAGCTCAGCTACACTGAGCGGTCAGATTACTGGAAGGAAGGACCCAAAAGCAGATAAATGCTGAACTCAGACTTTATTAGAAATAACTGGAGGTGAGCCATCTGGCACCAGCCCAACATAAGAAGGGGCAATTCGAAGCAGGGTCAGACAGGTGAAAAGGTCATAACCAGACGAACAGCAGCATAGCCAGAGCAAATCAGGTCAGCAGCGGGTAGAAATCATACACGGGCAGACAGTCCAACATAGAAATTAGAGCCAAGGTGTAATCCAATAACCAGAACCAAAGACGTCTTTAGTACCTTTTAAGGGTCTTGAGAGTGAACCGTGCATTGTGCCAATGGAGGCCTTTCAGAGCAATCAGATTTCAACTAAAACATCTTCATTTCTGTTCTGAAGATGAACAGAGGTCTTATGGGTGTCGAACGACATGAGGGTAAGTAATTGACAGAATTTTCATTTTAGGGGACTAACCCTTTAAGGAGTTTTACAACCAGTGAGGTCCCAAATTTTAGCTATTTTGGGGGCTTGGTCCCCCAATAATTTTTTCATTTTTCTGATCTAACTATATGCATTTTAATGAAGGCAATTTTTTTTTTTATAAATAGCTTTCAAAACAAACCATGTTAGTGGTTTGTCATCTTGTCATACCTCTCCTCATTTCATCACTCTCTCATTTCCATCACTCTTTATTTTTCTCTCAGTCTCCTTCTCTTGCCCTGTCTCTTCCCCTAAAGCTGAACTCTGGCTGATGGTCTATTCATTTTCGTCTGTGTCAGTGAAGAAAGGGTTAACTGAAGTGAATTCACTGAAGGCTACGAACGCTATAAAGTTTAATAAATTAATTCACAATATGTACACACACACATTCGTTTTTTTATGCCTGAAATTATTTTACAACATTTATTATAGATACACCTCGGAGCCGGACAAATACAGAGGTCCGGATCCTCGGTGACCTCAGCTGACTACGGCCACTATTACAGTCGTGTAGGCAGCCTGAAGCCGCCTTTCCACTGCACACGACAAACGACAGCCGTCGTACCGGAAGTCATTCATTTCCAATGGAGAGTCGTACAGGGGTTGCGTGGGGTGCCGACCATCTGCGAATGCGGAATTTTCGGATCCGATTTGAGCTGCGGATGCGTTCAAATATTTGAACTTGAACGACTACACCGTATGCGACACGCCGACCGGATGTGATGTATTCCAAAGTTGTCCAATCAAATCAGTGTGCGCAAGTTGAGAATTATTAATCTTTTTGCTTATCACATTTTATTTTGTTTTAAAACATTACAAAAAAATGCATAATAGATTAATATTACATTAGTAATTGAATTATATTATTTTTAATGTCTTTATTTTCACTAAAATTTTTGGCGGTCATTTGTCCTATATATAGGCTAACGTTACCTGTTTATTGTTTGGCATTCAATTCATTTCACCATGGTGAATAATACAATAAATTTGTAAAATGTGGAATAATAAATACATGTAAATACTAGGCTACATCGGGCTATGCTAATTAAGGCTAATTAAGGCATGACAAGGATTTGAATACATTCAGCAAATTTGGCAAACAAAACACACCTGTCAACCCGACAACCTCACTAACTTTCTTCCAAGCCTCATTTTTCCTATTAAAGTCTCTGTATGATTCTAGAGAAGTATCATATAGAATGGGGTTTTCTGAGACCGCGAGGATAAGCTTCTCTCCCATGTTGCCGTGTACGATCAAAGTGAAATTTACGTGCGACTGCCACTAGGGGGCAGATTCCGACAGTCGTGTCCGAATGTCGTGTGCAGTGGAAAGGCGGCTCTCAACACTTCACTTTACATGGTCGGAGCGGAGCTCTTCAGTCTGGTTCAGCTAGTTTCGCCACAGAGCCTTTACTGTACACTTGATGTTGCGCTTGTAAATGGATAAAGCGACTGCCTGGTGCTCGTTATCACTTCAATAGAGCGGCGAAAGCGCCGAACAAGTTCGTCAGCGCTGTGCGTGAGACGATCCAGCTGCTCTCACGCTGCGACTGCTGGATATATTTATTAATTTATCTGAGGTGTGTGTGTGTGTGTGTGTGTGTGTGTGTGTGTGTGTGTGTATGTATATGTGATGTGAGTATCCCCTTTGCAATATTTTTGTCATTAAATTTTATTCAAAAACACTTCAAATCTGAATGAAAGAAACAGAGGTGTGACGTCGGAACCTTTATTCTCTCGTTCATGTTTCCGGTCGGGTGAAATAAACTCGGGATCGATTTCCTGCTGTACGTTACACGCGCGTATGCAGGCTAACCTAAACAACAATTGAATAAACCAGATACATTGAAATTAATAAATAAACATGGAAACGATTTTAGAGCAACAGCGTCGATACCATGAGGAGAAAGAAAGACTTATGGACGCAAAAACGAAGGAGATGTTGACGAAAAAAACCACGGTAATTTTACAGATCCGTGAATTAGTTTAAATGATTCTAATACATGAAACGTAGCCCGTTTTTTCCACTGTGTCGTTTTGATTTCTATATTTAACTAACCTAGTATGTTATGGTTGGCTAATATGTGTCTGTTCGTTGTGAACTCACCAAGCACTTTTTTTTGGTACTGAACTTACATTGTGTCTTACGTTACTTTAAAATACTACCATGGCGTTTTGAAGTATCTTAAAGTTTACATTTGTATTGAGACATTTAGCAGATGTTTTTATTTAGAGAAACTAAATAAAATAAAATATAGTATCCCATTGGTAATATTCCATCACTGTACTATCACCCATTGTAAGCAAGAAAATATTGTTTTCCTTTTTGTTTAATTGTTTTCCTGATACGATCCCTTGAAACTCTTTGTTTCTTGTGCAAACCTATTACACCGTTGTTTATTTTAGTGAATTCTGCCTTGTTTACAAGCATTATATAATTATTGCAAGTTATAATTTCTGGTAATATCTGATTGGTGTAATAATTGCTGTATTTTTATCTATTTGATAAATGACTTGTTCTTTTTTCTGTTCAACAGCTGAGAGACCAGATTAATTCTGATCATCGAGTGAGAGCAATGCTGGATGTAAGATTCATCTGTTCTGTTCATTTGTGCAATAACATTCTTTAGTTTCCTACAAATAATTATCAAATTCAGTTATAGAAATGTTTTAAAGTCATGAAGCTGGTATTTTTGTGTTATTTAATACATGCAGAGATACATGGAAGTGAGCGCAAACCTCAGAGACTTGTATGAAGACAAAGATGGGTAAGACATTCTCGAGGACATTTGAATCTGTACATATATATATCTGCCTTATTTTGTTTGATCATATGGCTGTGTTGTGTATCTTCTTCAGAATGAGGAAGGATGAGCTAAATGCAATATCAGGACCAAATGAGTTTGCGGAATTTTACAACCGACTCAAACAGATCAAGGAATTCCACAGAAAACACCCTCATGAGGTAGACATGAAGTATCTGTCTTTCACTTTCACCCTTTCCTGAATTGCATGCTTTTGTCTCAGAGTGCAAAATATACACACTGCTTGTTTGTGTCAATTCCAGATCTGTGTGCCCATGTCAGTGGAGTTTGAAGAGCTCATGAAAGCCAAAGACAACCCTAGTGAGGAGGCACAAAGTAAGTCTTGAGTAATGCAAGTGGAACATTATGAAACCGTGATTAGGTATTTGAACAAACCCTTATTAAAGAGGCCCTATTATGCCTTTTTAAGTCTTGATTTTGTTTGGGGTGTCTACTAACATAGGTTTTCATGCTCAAAAAGCACCTTGTTTTCACATATTTTACATTGTTGTAGTCCTAGTCTGTCAGTCAGGGTTTCCACGGGTCTTAAAGGGATAGTTCACCCAAAAATGAAAATTAGCCCATAATTTACTCACCCTCAAGTCATCCTAGGTTTATATGACATTCTTCTTTCAGACGAATAAAATCTGAGTTATATTACAAAATCCAGGCTAATCCAAGCATTAGAATTGGATTCATAGTTGCTCTGTTTTTTAAGTCCATAAAACGTGCATCTGCCCATGAAATAACGTGCTCCACGCAGCTCTGGGGTGTTAATAAAGGCCTTCTGAAGCGAATCGATGCGTTTGTGCAAGAAAAATATCCATATTTAAAACTTCATTCATAATCCGATATTCAGTATTGGTATCGGCTCCGATCCGCCATTATTTGCCGGATCGGGTATCGATCAGACAGGACCGATCAATATTCAGTGCCCCACAAAATGCACACAAAACATTTATAAAGCGTCATCAATGCTTCGTGCACTATATAGTGTTCTGAAGCCATTCCATAGTTTAATGTGAGGTACAGATTAATATTTAAGTAATTAAATTCAAGTTCACGTGAATAATTCCCTCCGCTGCGTCTGTCAGCCATTCTCCATTCAGCTTTAAACTGTGTGTCACGTTCAGTTACGACAGTCAACACGATGACACACTCTCCAAGATGATTCAGTGTTCCTGTTGTTATGCTTGATCTGTTGATAACGCTCTGTTTTCGCATAACTTGACTTTATCCTGCTGGAGTTTATAGCTGTAAACGTGTTAACATTACTTTCTAACTGGTGTCTGTTAGATCACAACACTGGACTAGAGATTGTATTGTTCTTCACGCACGATAACTAAAATGTTAAACTGTTCGATAAAATATTGCATAGATAGATACGCTACGCATCGATATATCTTCCAGTTGTGTTGAACTTTTCAATGCGGACGGAGCGGTGGGATGTGACCATAGACAGTAAAAGAAATGGACAGAGCGACTCCATAGACTTCAACGGAGATAATTGAAGTCAGATAGAAGCACTCACTTCCTGATGGCTGAGCGTACTGCGCAGCCTCGGACTGAGCTTGACGGCGTTGATGTGACGTGAGCAACCTGTCCGACAGTGGCAAGTCTTCTACTAGTTGTGCAAAGTGAAATCTGAATCACCGAATCTTGCAGAGACAGAGAGGGTGAGCAGGAGCAACTTTTGATGAATGAAGCAGGATCTCCAACATCTCTATCTGCGTTTATGCCTCCACGTCCCCCCGATTGCCTCATAGACAGTAAAATATTGCCTACGAGCTTTTCCTTGGGTCTATACGGTAATTTGCTCAACAGCGCGACACAGTCGCGTGGTTATGACGCAATCGTTAGCCTATATTTTACAAAAACAGCTTCAACGGGGCGATAGTGTAAGATACAAGGTAATGGAGCCTTTTATACATTGTCGTGTTTGTTTAGAAATAAACAATGGACGAATGGAGTCTTTAAACGCCACGGATGTAAAGATATTCACTGTCAAAGTGAGGCCAAAATGAATGAGAGTCAATGGGATGCTAACAACAGGTGATGGCTTGGTTAGCAATGGCCGCGCCTATGGAAGGTACGGTTTCCGGGGGCTGGGTTTACCCCCTTGGATGTGACTTTTGCTTCAAGCGCATCATCCTGCGCACGTGATGCGCATACGGCTTAGTCCCGCTCTGTATTATAATACTTTTGCGCTATGAAAGATTATTAATAAGGTAAGGTTTAAACTGTTTGTCAATGGTATGTTATTTATTTGGAATGTTATACATATGTCTTTCAGTGCCTTTTTGTTATTACTGCTGTGATTTGCACATAGCTGCACTGTGAGGGTTTTGTATTTATTTGTTTACAATGCTGAATGCTGCTGTTTAAATTGTTTAAACTTTAAACCCGTTGGTAGCATTAAGTACTGAAGTACTTAAAGGGTGGCAGTCTTTTATAATCAACTGTTATTGTGGACTATATACAGGAGAAGTATTTGTTCTCCATTTGAATGAGATGTTTTTAGGTGGCTAATTAAGCAAAGTGCTTCCATTTATTTTATTATTAGTATTGGTTCATAAAAATATCGGAATCGGCAAATAGCCAAAGCTGCGGTATCGGAAGTGAAAAAGTGGTATCGGGACATCCCTACTTCAATGCAATAATTTGTCAGTTTAATTATTAATTTGACTAAAGGCATGTTCAAACAATTGTTCTAAAAGAAAAGTCCACACCACAGTTACAACAATAACAACAGAGGAATGAGAGTTTGGATCACTTTCAGAACTTTTTAAAAAAATTGCTAAACAATAAAAATATTGACAGCCAATCAGAATCCACCCGACATTTAAAGAGCTTGAGAATTTTAAGCAGAAGATGACAACTGCAGTACACACTTATAATAAACCGAAAATGACATCCTTAGGTGTGGACACTAATATAGTTCTAGTTATCGTTCTTGGTGTAAACGGGTCTTAAGTCTTCCTTGCTGATCACAGATCTGGTGGAGTTCACTGATGAAGAGGGTTATGGACGCTACCTGGATCTCCATGACTGCTACTTAAAGTACATTAATCTTAAAGGAGTTGAGGTACTGTATGATTTACTGGCTTATTTTTATTGCCTGCCTTCAAATAATTGAATAAAAGATTCTAATGCCTCTGCTTATTGATCTTTTTTAGAAACTGGAGTATGTCACTTATCTGTCAACATTCGATCAGCTCTTTGACATCTCTAAAGATAGGAAGAATGCTGAATATAAGAAGTAGGTGAAAGCTGGACATTTTAAATACCATATAACAGGACTAAACAACTGATCAAATTAAAAGCAAAATTGTGATAAGGGATCCAGGTTTCAGGATTAGACGCAGCACTGTGTTTATTTACACACGTGCAGCTCATGATAACGGTTGTGTCTCAGAGAGACTCTAAATGCTGCTCTACAGTGCTCAAAGTGGGTCGGCACTTCTATATTTGAATCTTTAGCATACCTCTTTTTTTTTTTTCTTGGGTCGGCACTTCTCACATGTTGCTGGTATAGTGTCAAAGCATCAGGGTCTGGGTGATTGATTAGTCATTGTAGAAATTTCAAATGTGATAAATTTGCATATACCTGCCAACTATGTCGATCCTGTCATAGGCAATATAGGTGGCAACGAGCTGGTGGGCGGACAGATTTCAGACAATATGTTCTTCTATTCTCTAGAGTTAATTTGAGGCAATTTCTATGGCGTTATTTTAATGCCAATGTCGAGTGCATTATTGTAACACGAGAGAGCATCCATGGTCAACCCCCAAATCAGAAAAAGTAGGGACAGTATGGAAAACGAAAAAAAAAAGAAAGAAGTGATTTCTAAATTTACTTTGACTTGTATTTCATTGCAGACAATATGAACAAAAAATATTTCATGTTTTTTCTGGTCAACTTCATGTCATTTGTAAATATGCATCCTTTCCTGTCATTCAGACCTGCAACACATTTAAAAAAAAGTTAGGACAGTAAAGCAGTTACCACTTTGTAATGTTGCCATTCCTTTTCACAACAGTTAAAAGACGTTTAGGGACTGAAGACACCAAGTGATGAAGTGTTTCAGGTGTAATTTTGTCCCATTCTTCCTGCAAACAAGTCTTAAAGGTCCTGTTCTTCGTGATCCCAGTTTTCAAACTTTAGTTAGTGTGTAATGTTGCTGTTAGAGCATATATAATACCTGTAAAATTATAAAGCTCAAAGTTCAATGCCAAGCGAGATATTTTATTTAACAGAAGTTCCCTTTCAAAGCCTACAGCGAACGGCCTGTTGGGACTACATACCTGTACATCCTGCTTTAATTACGTCAGTAGAGCAGTATGTCGACTAACCTCCGCCCACAAGAGTACGTGAAAAAGGGGGCGTGGTCTTGTTGCTCCCGCGTGGATAAGAGGAAGTGTTGCATTCGGTTGCGTTTGTGTAGTTTGTTTGTCGCCATGTCGTCGAGACGCTGTTATTTTCATCCCGGAGTCAAGTCACCCTTGTTTGGCTTTCCCAGGGACGCTGTACTTAGAGATCATTGAGCGCATGCATCCCCGTTATGGTGAGAGGCGTGACCTTTCCGGTAACGTGCGCTCTGCGTGCGCTAAGCTGCTGTCGAATCACAACACGGGAACTGCTGGCACAATCAGAACTCGTTACGTGTTTCTGAAGGAGGGACTTCATAGAACAGGGAAATCTTTCAAGCCGTTTTGAGGACAGTGAAAACAGCGGTATACAGATAAGTGAATTGTGTGAAAAATACTGTTTTTTTACACGCGAAACATGAACACATGTTATATTGCACACTGTAAACACAATCAAAGCTTCAAAAAAACACGAAAAACGGGACCTTTAAGGTGGGCAACAGTACGGGGTTTTCGTTGTTGCATTTTGCGCTTCAAAATGCGCCACACATTCTCTATTGGAGACAGGTCGGGACTGCAGGCAGGCCAGTCAAGTACCCGTACCCTCTTCCTCCGCAGCCAGGACTTTGTAATGTGTGCAGAATGTGGTTTGGCATTGTCTTGTTGAAATATGCATGGACGTCCCTGGAAAAGATGTCTTCTTGAAGGCAGCATATTATGCTCCAAAATCTCTATGTACTTTTCAGCATTAATGGTGCCTTCACAGAAGTGCAAGTTACCTTTGCCAAGGGCACTGACACAACCCCATACCATGACAGACCCTGGCTTTTGGACTTGTTGCTGGTAACAGTCTGGATGATCCTTTTCTTCTTTGGTCCGGAGCGCACAGCGTCCATTCCTCCCAAAAAATACCTGAAATACTGATTAATCTGACCACAGTACACGTTTCCACTGTGTGATGGTCCATCCCAGATGCCTGCGAGCCCAGAGAAGTCGACGGCGCTTCTGGACACTGTTAACATAGGGCTTCCTTTTGGCACCGTACAGTTTTAACTGGCATTTGTGGATGTAACTACGTATTGTGGTACTTGACAAAGGTTTGCCAAAGTAGTCCTGAGCCCATGTGGTGATATCGCTTCTAGATGAATGATGATTCTTGATGCAGTGCCGCCTGAGGGATCGGTGATCACGGTTGTTCAGCTTAGGCTTGCGCCCTTGTCCTTTACGCACTGAAATTCCTCCAGATTCCTTGAATCTTTTCATTATGTTATGCACTGTTGAATGTGAAATATCCAAATCTCTTCCTATCTTTCTTTGAGGAACATTGTTTTTAAACATTTCAATAATTTTCTCACGTATTTGTTGGCAAACTGGCGATCCTCGGCCCATCTTTACTCCTAAAGGATTAGACCTTTCTTGGATGCTGCTTTTGTACCAAATCATAATTACAATCACCTGTTGACATCACCTGTTTCAAATCACATCATTATTTAACGATTTTACCTCATTACTAGCCCTAAATTGCTCCTGTCCCAACTTTTTTTGAAATGTGTTGCAGGTCTGAATGACAGGAAAGGATGCATATTTACAAATGACATGAAGTTGACCAGACAAAACATGAAATATTTTGTGTACATATTGTCTGCAATGAAATACAAGTCAAAGTAAATTTAGTAATCACTTCTTTTTTTTTTTATTTGCGTTTTCCATACTGTCCCAACTTTTTCTGATTTGGGGTTGTAATTCATAAGAATCTCTCAGCTCGCAGGCAGATTTCCTTCACTGAATTCGCTCTTGCAAAAAACTAGACACACTCTCAAATTTAGTGTGCTGCTCTCCCTCAGACATTGTGTGCGCACGGCACTCAAACTTTCCTGTGCACTCTCAGATCTCTATCCATCCATATTTAAGAAAAAAAAAAATTTAATGGCCCGGCCAACTTCAATAATAATTTAGCTGTTAGTTATTATGCTGCTTAATATTTAAAATTATTTGTAGCCATATTATTTTAATTTCATTATCATAAACATTGTTGGTTTGTAGCTCATAGTTTTACCAATCAGAATAGACGTCCACGATTGACTGATCACTGATGAAATATTAGTGCATTTAATTTTATAGGAATCAAGTGATTATTCTAAAAAGGTATTTATTAAATTCTATTTATTGTTTTTTTTATATATAGTTCTACAATAAATGTGTATCAACATATGGGGTTGTTATTATTATTATTATTTTTATAGTCATATTCATACCTGCAAAGTGCAAACGCTATTCTGTGAAATTTGACGTATGCATATCATGAGATTTAGTGCAAATTTAGAGCTTTTAAGGCTTTTTGGGGTTCGATGAATATATTTGCTTTCCATAAGCGCCACCTACTGTCAGAGAGTGAATTTTCATTTTTATGCATACAAAGCCAAGAGAGAACCAATAAATTAATTAAAAACAAATATCACTTTTGGTTACTACTGTATTAAAAATGTATCTGTGTCTCTGCTCTTGCAGGTATCTGGAGATGTTGTTGGAATACCTGCAGGAATACACGGATCGTGTCAAGCCTCTCCTGGATCAGAATGACCTCTATGGAAAAATCTTAATAGAGTTTGAGAAGAAGTGGGAGAGTGGAATGTTCCCAGGCTGGCCGGTGGGTTTGTGTTTAAGCGACAACATTAATGAGCTGTACAGGTCTTATTACATGCGTTTCAGCAGTCTCTGCATATTTTTCAAACAAGTTAATATTCATCACTGCTGAAATAATTGGTAGATTTGAAGTTCCATTTGAAGTTGGCAAAGAAGTATTGCAGGATAGTGAGATGCCTATCATCTACAATAATACTTTCTGAATAGACTTTATTTTTCTGCTTCTGGTGGTGTTGTGGTCGTGTATAAAGCTATGGTTATTCCACAGCTGTATTGCTACTATCATGTAGCATATTCCATATCTTCATACCATCTAATACCACCCTAACCCTAGGGTAGGTTACTTGTTTATTAGGGGTGTCACGATTCTCCAAATCCTTGGTTCGATTACATTTTCGATTCTAAGGTCACGGTTCGATTCGATTCTCGATTTGTACATTTATTTTTTTTAAAGCACAG
This sequence comes from Gobio gobio, assembly GCF_949357685.1. NCBI lineage: Eukaryota > Metazoa > Chordata > Actinopteri > Cypriniformes > Gobionidae > Gobio > Gobio gobio. Next base: position 29,107,494 of record NC_137104.1, on the reverse strand, counting down.
GTTGCTATGCCATTTTTAGACTAGACTTTTATGCAATATAATATCTGACCTTTGTTCGCAATGTACCACACTACATTGCCAAATTTAAAACATTTATTAACAACATTATGTAACAATAACATATCTTCAGTCAATTGAAAACTTTAGGAAAATAACCTGCCATCTAGTTTCTCTTTTGTAAGTGCAGTCTTCTTCACAGAAGATGACATTCAAGGTAGGGCTGGGAAAAAAAATTGATTTGATTTAAAAATCGAGTTGGTAGGTCAAATCGATTCATATTTTCAAAAAATCGATTTTTTTTCTCCCCCTCTGCAGTACATACATTTTGCATTCGCCAAATCTTCCTTCAGGGTTTCCGTAGCACGCTCAACGGGCGGCGCAGCCCGGCAGCGCATGCATACACAAACAACATGGCAGAAACAGCCGGAGAAAGAGAGCAGCTCCTTCCATTTCAGTCGTGTGGAGTTGGTTTGGATTTACGGTATCTGATGAGGAACAGACAACACCTCGATGTAAACTATGTCTTAAGGCTGTTGTTGTTGCTGGCAGCAGTCCGACAAATCTGTTTCAACATTTAAAGCGAAGACATGCGGCTGAGTGGGAGAAGTGTTGCCTCTACGAAAAGAAAACCACTCTAGTGGCGTTAGCGCTAGCCCCCCGTTTGCAAAGCAAACAACTCTTCAACAACCGAGCTTGCCTCAAGCCTGCTGTTGTTGATAGGCTCATTTTCCTTGCAAAGAATGTTTAAAATGCAATTAAATTTTTTATGGCGAATGGTGTTACTGTTTACATGTTCAATTCAACTAAGAGTTACCTCAGGATTTTTTGTTGTTTATTAGCTCAATCCAAATACAGTATAAATAATTTGGATGTTTAACAATCTTTGTTGCACACTGCACCGTGACTTTTCAGTTAGATAAAGGGTTTGCCTTTGCAATTTTATGTTGATGCACTTTAATTAAATATAATAAATATATATATTTAAAATATATGTACATTTTGCAATTATTTTGTTTTAATCGGGGGCGAATCGAATCGTAAATCGAGTTTTTTATTAAAAAATCGCAGATTTTTTTCAGGGGAAAAAATCGCCCAGCCCTAATTCAAGGTCACAACAAAACAAACAAAAACAATAAAACAGTCATGTCCATAGTCTTCTCTGAACAATTAAGTGTCTTAACAAACTATTTCCGAACAGTTGAACATATACTACACTGATAACTACTTTTTATCCCCTGAGAATGAGGACTGTATTTTTTAATTATTTCATGTTATTCCTAAAGACGGATATGTTGTTTAGAGCTGCTCTTTGAGTTTTCAAAAACAATTTTTTTTTAATAATAGAACAAGACAAGGCAACTGTAACAATTTTGCAGTGTCAAGTCCTTCTGAACTGGAGATGGTGGTCTAGTGGGTTAAACCACTGAACTGATATGCAGAAGGTTGCTGGTTTGATCCCAGCAGTCGCCACCAGTGTGTCCTTGAGCAAGGCACTTTACTCCACGTTGCTCCTGGGGGATTGTCCCTGTAATACGGGCACTGTCGCTTTGGATAAAAGCGCCTGCCAAATGCATAAATGTAAATGTGTAAATGTTCTTAAAGAGGAATATGGAAAGAGATCTTCTAAAATATTACTAAAATACTGTAGTCAAGGCAACTAAATGTGCGCTGCTCAGACCTTCAATAACTTTCTCCTTTACATTATTGTACATGGAGGGAATCACCGTAGCTGTGAGATGCGATCTACTAGGGATTTCATAGCGTGGTTCTAGCACGCTAATTAAATGACTAAAACCAGAGTTTTCCACCACCGAATAAGGTTGCATGTCTGCGGCTATGAATACTCCTAACGCGCACGTAATTGCATTTGCACGCGAACATTGTCAACATAACTCACTGGAAATCCAAAATACTTCCACACTGGCGACTTCGGTGAAAAATAGGATGGGGTTCAAGTTCTGTCGATGGGTCTCCTGCATCTACAGTTGCCATGCTATCTTTTGAGTGGCTGTAGCTGAGATTGACTCGCAGCACTTCAACACGTGTTTTTTTCCTCTTGGCAAGCAACCGGACGTGACATGGGGGCGTGGCAGCATCGATTCTATTTTTTAATTCGAAGTTTGAGATTGTGACTCAATTTTGGTCGATTTCGATTTAATATCGAAATCGTGACACCCCTATTGTTTATGCATTGTGAATTTAAGGAAAGATGTTGTCTATTAAATCAATGCATGGGGAATAAACTATGATTTTCTTTAAATGTGTGTTGCAGAAAGAGACGAGTAGTGCTCTGACTCACGCGGGAGCCCATTTGGATCTGTCTGCTTTCTCTTCCTGGGAGGTCAGTTTCTTTGTTCTTGTCTGTTACAAAAACGTGACATTATTTTTACTTTGTTCTTTGTTTTACTAATGTTTTAATTTATGTTGTCTCACACATAATTCTATTGCAAGATCATTGCTGTTGTTTTATTACTGTAGGAGCTGGCATCTCTGGGACTGGACAGATTGAAGTCTGCTCTCATGGCTTTAGGCCTCAAATGTGGAGGGTGAGTAGGAACACTCCTGCGCACGTAGCACTCTTTAATTCTAGTTTCACGTTTAACTGGATTTAAATAAAAGATTCTGATAGGCCCTGATTCTTGACACTGTACATAATGTCTGGTAGAGAGTGTTATTTATATATGTATTTTTGTTTTTTAATGTTTTCTTTGTAGTACACTAGAAGAGAGGGCACAGCGTCTGTTCAGCACTAAGGGCAAATCTCTGGAGTCATTAGACCCCTCATTGTTTGCCAAAAATCCAAAAGCCAAGGGACCAAAGAAGTAAGCCCATCCCTGGAAACTATATAAAATAATGCAATCTGCATTTAAATTGGTAGAGAAACAAGGGACATGTTTTCACTTGGATGCAGTCATACTTTGTATATATTATTTGCCTGTTAAATGTAACTTTGATCTTTTGTCTTTTTGTTTGCAGAGACTCGGAGCGCAACAAGGAAATTGGTTTTCTTGAAGCTCAGATTTATGAATATGTGGAGATCTTGGGGGTAAAGATATCTGCCTGCTTTCTTTTGAGTAGTTTTTAGGGCTGGGACAATAAAAGTATGCATTGCGAATCAAGAATTGGTTATGGATCAAGATTTACTGAATGCATCGCGATTCTCTCTTAAATCGATTCTGAGCTTTGTTTTTAACAGTAGATGGCACTGCGTGCTTCCAATTCCTTACACACACACACCACTTGAACCTTCTATAAAATAATCGTTCAAAAAGGTTGAAGTGAATTACAAGAGTGTTTGCAGTGGGTTGCTTACATTAATCTCAGGCATTCTGAGGTGCAAGTACATTCTCAGACTCAGTCGAACGCACAACTGTTCTTCTTTTTGAGCATTTGAGCATGTGGTTAAAAACTAGCCTAGATTGCCATCTTCTGTTAAAAACTAAGCTCAGCATCGATTAGAGAGAAGTCCTAGCCCCCCAGCCCTAGAAGTTTTTAGTAGTTGGTCTCCTCTCATTTCACGTGTATTTTTAATATGCAAAACAAACAAATGGATTGTTTAAAAATAGAATACTAGTGTGCTTATAATGCATATTATAATATATCTGAGACGTGAATTTCTGGGCACTGGCTTCAGATATTTGCGCACAGAAAACTTCCCACACAGTGTACGAGTAATAAATTCATTTCCCTTTCGTGTCTTCTTGAGATTAAATATTTAGATTGGCAAAAATGTAAACTTTTGTAATGATGCAGCACTGCCCTGCCAACTTTCCTGAGCAACGTTCATGTTTTCAAAATTTTTACATTGTTTGAATTCATAAAAATGTTACTGGCCAAGTGGCGATTGACACCATTTCATATTCTCGGCAACACTGATTTTCACTCTCATTTGGCACTTAACAAGTGTTAATTTTAGGCGTTTAAATGTGGATGTATGTATATGTGTGCTTAATTTGGAACGAGGCATTTCTAAAAAAAGAAAAAAAGTTGTTAGGCATTTTAATCCAAATTTAAATTTAGTGCAGTCAAATAATGAGCCATGGAGAAATGTTAAACATTAATGACAGGTGATTCAAGCACATTTAATTAATCTAATCTAATTTACTTTGTTTCTTTGGTAAATTAACTTCATGTATGTTGGTGTTCTGCTCTGGTAACTGATCTGTTATGGACGTTGCTGTAAATTCCTTGCAGTGACACTCAAAGCTTATGTATTTTGTTGTGTGTTGTAGGAGCAAAGGCAGCTGACCCATGAGAATGTTCAGAGGAAGCAGGCGCGCACAGGAGAGGAGCGTGACGAGGAGGATGAAGAGCAGCCCAGTGAGAGTGAGAGTGAAGATGAAGATAATGAGATCATATACAACCCCAAAAACCTGCCACTTGGCTGGGATGGAAAGGTACGCTTGGTATTGTTGTAGTGGTAAAGTTTGGCTAAAGGAAATATCAAATTAGATATTTAGATGATGTAATTGATTCCAGTCCCTTCAAAAGATAATTAGACTGTACTAATCATTAAGGCTGGGCCGTAGTAAATATTTCATACTTTTTTTGTGCGTGTGTTTTGAGCCATTTTCTATAGTGTTATGACCCTAATGTGGGCTGAGGCTATGAAGGAACATAACATTAATTGGATAAATAATTTCACGGATCTTTTAGCCCTGGTTAGGGGTGTACATAATTGCTTTATTTCATTTTAATCAAGTGGTTTACTGAAACAATTGTGTCCGTCCTTAAATGAATTCAATTATAACTAAAAGTTTCTTAAAGATAATGCTGTAAACTATATAGGGAGCCCTTACTTACACATTATAATATTAAAGGTTAACAACAGAGCCCAAACTATTAGCCTAAATTCAGTTATTTATTTTTAGATATAATAATCAACACTCAATCTATATATATATATATATATATATATATATATATATATATATATATATATATATATATATATATATATATATATATATATATATATATATATAATATATTTCTCCAACTCATTGTTTAAATATAATCATTTATACACAGTGGCTGTCATTTTCATGACAGATTTATTTAAACATACATTAAATAAACAAGATATCACTAACAGGTTATGTAGAATATAATGAATGTATAGGCTAATATAGTGTATATATTTAGTGAAAGAGTTTGTTTCTCTGGTGAACTAACAGCTGTGGACTATGAATGACTTCCGAGGTAAATGTGATGCTATGTGACATTGTTTACAAGCTGTTTTATTGTCTTTCCGCGGTTGAAACACAGATTGAGGGATTACACGACATATGATACATTTCAGTAAGTTGTAATGTATCCTCAGCATACCTTAAGAAATATTAATTCATGTTTAATCTTTAGGAAGAGATGTTTACAGATGCTTGCGCGCTCCGCGGCCGCTTGAACTGACGCACCTATACAGTGATCAGTCACGTCACATTAAAGAGCGTTAAAACAGCATTTATCATTTATTGAATTTCGTGGTAAAATGGACTGAATACTTAATGTTTGCGTGGGAACTCGGATTGAAGTGTGTTCTGGGCTTAAAACAAGCCGACTGTTAACTGTTAAAGGTTGCATTAGGAACCGTTCGGTATACACGTGCACCGAACCGAAAGCCCTGTGCCGAAAAGGTTCGGTACGAATACGTGTACCGTTACACCCCTATACCTGGTAGACGTTCTCAATGAGCTGGTACAAAAACGCACAAAAGGAGTTTCAATAGGGGAAAAAAGGTACATTTATTCATAATAAATCATAGTTACACTCAATTAAGAGGGAGAGGAAAAAAAAACAGAAATGCCTATCAAAGGAAGTAAGAATCTGAGCGGGGCTAAATCAAAGAAAGTAATAAACCAAAACCAAGTAACAGATGTTACTTGATGTTTGTTCAAAGTAACAGAAGAACACTTCCCACTGGGAAGAAAACAAAAACAACTAATTAGCTCAAATCAAAATAAAATCTAAGCACAAGGAGCAAGCCAACTAGTCTAAAAAAACAACAACAAAAATCCACCGCAAGAGTGAAGCATGACAGGATCAAAAATTCGGTTCCCTTTTCCTCTCTCTCCCATTTTCGGTTAATGTCGGCCTTTTATCAGAGGGACGACCATTCAGATGTCGCGCCATAATGATGACACACAGCATTAACAACCATTAGCACTGCCCTGAGAGGTGATAGCAGAGAAAGTGAAAGTAAAAACGACAACCACGCACCACATCCTCTGAGCACTTAACATATAGCCATCACAAATATTTAATACATCACCCAGCCCTAGTGATAAAGGACTTGCCCTGTGCCATTAACCTTGCCTTTTGTCTGCTCTCTTTAGCCAATTCCATACTGGCTGTACAAGCTGCACGGTCTCAACATCAATTACAACTGTGAGATCTGTGGGAATTACACGTACAGAGGACCCAAAGCTTTCCAGAGACACTTTGCAGTAAGTTTTCAAGAAATTGCTCTATATCAGTGGATGTATTTTATAGAGTAGAATCTCATTCTCAGAGTTTGTGAATGGCAGCGAAGAAGATTAATCTGTTTTCTCTATTTCAGGAGTGGCGTCACGCTCATGGCATGCGCTGTTTGGGCATTCCTAATACAGCCCACTTTGCCAACGTCACCCAGATTGAGGATGCAGTATCTCGTGAGTATACTAATTCTTAAAAGATCTATTCTTAACGGATTGTACACTCTGTAGTAGGGTTAATAAATAACGATAAACCATCTTTCCATCTCCAGCTGTATTGAGGTGTAACTGCTAACATGGTTGACAGTTTATAATTTTTTTGAGCAATCGCTTGGACACATTTCTCAATAATTAGGTTGTTTTTTCAAAACTCTTCACACCGTTTTCATAATCAACTTTCAACTTGGAACATCAGTAAATTTCACACTGAAAATGCACTAAACTACCAAAACCCAAAGGTTTAACCCAACAAACACAGTCACTCATAAAACATCAACCTAAAAAACACTTAACAATAGGTAGCATTATACAATGATTAAGTATAACAGCTGTCTACTTTTTAGAATTCACTGCAGTGTGTTAATTGGTCAAAGTTTACATTACAGTACAAAAGTTTCCCCTTTTAAATAGATGAAAGACTAACACCTGTCTAGGTGTTCAGCTACATCTAATTGTTTTGATAGCATTTCATTTTTTTAGATTTGGAATATATTTTAATATAGTATTGCTGTAGAATTGTAGCAAATTGCGGTCTTTTGTATTATGTTAGGTTTTGAAGTTTAACACAGTCTTGTTGTTTAAATCTCATTTTCTTTTTTTGCCGCGAGTACCATGGCCTAATATCGATCTTGCTTAAATAAATAAAATTGATGCAATTTGAAAGTAGTAGTTGTTGAATACCATTTGTGCAAAGGCAGTTATAAATGGCCCATAGTTTAGCCCACAAAGACTGCTACTGTGCTCACAAGTGACCTAAGTATTGAGAAACTGGTCCTAGTGGTTTGTTAAAACGCAACAAAAAAATAGTTTGAGGGATGATCTCTTTCATTAAGTACACATTTTAATGGGAGAAAAATATTTAGACAAAATACTTGAATGTTGAGAAAAATGCCTATAATAATATTGGTGTCAGTATTTTGTTAAATCATTATTTTTGCATGTTAATAAACAACACAAAATGGCCTTGTTTTGGAAAATGGCTTTATCTGTCCTTGTATTTTTCTCCAAAATAGTCTGGTCAAAGCTGAAGTCACAGAAAGCATTGGAGCGGTGGCAGCCAGATACAGAGGTGAGTTGTTCTGAAACACATTATGGTCAATGGAGCCACATTTATCTGTTTTCAAATGTACTTTTGCATGAATGAATACTGAGACTCAATATTGCTAAGCTCACAAGCAGAAAAAAATATTTTCTTTTTGCCTTGCAGGAGGAATATGAAGACTCCAGTGGAAATGTGGTTAACAAGAAGACTTATGAGGATCTGAAACGACAGGGGCTGCTGTAGAGCCCTCTTGCAACACAAGATCTCTGAACATATGAAATACTATGTAAATATTGAAACACACAAATGTTTCTCTAAGTAATGGCGAGTTTAGTCTTATTGTCTTTTCCAGGTTTTTTTAAAAATACATTTGTACATTTTTATTAATATTGATTTATTCCCTATTTTCTCATTTGGTGTCTCAAACATGAGACATACTTTTTCATTTAATCAATACATTTTAGTATGTTATGTAAAAAAAAAGGCATGACTTTAAGACTCCAATAGTAAGGTGGCTTTACTCCCTTTTTATTCAGTAGGCATCTGTCAATATATTAAAGAATTCATACCCCTTAATTTTTTTCCTACATTTTATGTTGCATCAATCTACACCCCATACCACATAATTAATGAAAAAAAAAAAAAAATGAAATATCACAAAGAAAAAATGAAATATCACATTGACAAGTATTTAGATCCTTGATATGACAATTGAAATTTAGCTAAGGTGCATCTCAATCTTTGGATCATCTTTGAGATTTACAAAATACCTCATAAAAATGCAGATTTACATAATGTTCCAAAGATCATTTCACCCCATCAATGGTCCTGTATGTAATGATAGCACAGCTGTATCAATCGATCTTCTTAGGGCAATGGTATCTTGTCAGACCCCTGCTTAAAAGATTCTATAAAAGTACAAACCCATTCTGTCTCTGAGGATATTTTCTAATGTTTTTGCCAATAATGTTTGATGCATGGGACTCTAGAATGAGATTTTTTTTTAATTCCATAGCCAGTAGCTTAGAAATGTTACAATCATAATTAGAGTAATCTGATTTTAGTCTTCGCTCTGTTATAATATAGAACAGTACATGTTACTGTCAGTGACAGAAGTTCAGCTGTAGTTGTTTTAATAATTAGAAAATTGAAGACCCCATAACATCTTACTGCTTTGGATAGAAGTGTGCTGAATTAGTAAATGTAAATATGCTTTGATTTATCATACAGCTCTCATAGTTGGCATATAACAATACAATGTGTAAACTCTAATCTACATACACTTTAACACAGTTTTACTGATGATTGACGACAAACCACAAACCCAGGATAGAGAGGCTGAGTGAATGTGGTCTGTACTCTGTGGATGAGGCTCATTCTGTCAGAGACGCTGTAGAAGGAAAGAGTTCCTGCACTTTGATCCACATACACTCCTATTCTACAGGAACTGGAGGGTACAGGGAGTTTAGTCTGTTTGTTATTGTGCCAGAATGAGAAACTGGAGGAAGAGCAGGACAAACACCAGGAATGATCATTAAATCCAAATTCACACTCATCTTCAATTCCCTTCCTGCTGATCTTCTCATATGACACTGATATACCCACACCACGACTCCCACTCCACTCAACCTCCCAGTAACCGTGTCCACACACTCCCTCTCTACATAACACCTGAAAACATCCATCAAATCTGTCTGAATGATCAGGATACTGCTGGTGGGTGTAAGTGAAAGTCACCACTCTGTTCCCTTCAGACAGACAGAGGTTTTTATGCACTGTGTTTGGATCCAGATTTAGTTGATGGGAATCTGATGGAGAAAAACACCAGCAGAATCAGCAGTAATATTTTATTTATATATGTATTTTGGTTTGATCTGTCAGAGTTGTGGCAAGATATGTTGGAATCTGGAATGTTCCATTTCTAGATTCCCCCTCTCTACTTAGTTTTGCTTCTATCGCAACTTTCTTTAAAATTAAAGGCAAGACCCAAATTATGTTTTGTGTAGCTGAACTGTAAAAGCTGAAACAAGTGCCTTTTCATTCTATTTAGTTGTGCATTTCATTCTTTTACATAAAATACAGCAGATTCACACAGGCCTATAATCCATGCACGAGCACTGAAACACTATATTGCCAAAAGTTTTTGGGAAGCTCGCAAGTCTACGGAGAGTTGCTAGACGACCCTGGCTGCAGTATTGGAAAAAATGTTGGATGTGACAGCCTGGTTCACAGTCTCCGCTCTAATTCATACCAAAGGTGTTCTTTCGGGTGGAGGTCAGGATTCTGTGCAGGCCTGTCAAATTCCTCCAAACCAAACTCATTCATCCATGTCTTTATGGACCTTGCTTTGTGCACAATCATGTTGGAACAGGAAGGAGCCATCTGCAAGCTGTTCCCACAAAGCTGGGAGCATGAAATTGTCCAAAATGTCTTGGTATGCTGAAGCATTAAGAGTTCCTTTCACTGGAAATAAGAGGCCAAGCCCAACCACTGAAAAACAACACCACAGCACCCCCCATTTATTATTTGTTTTTTGTGCATGCCAGCAACAAGTGTACCTTGTAAGATGATTTTTTCAAAGGCTGGAGAAATTATATGTAAAAAAAAAAAGAAGTCTGCTAAGTCCTTCAACAGCAGAACAAATACTATTTTTGAATAAAAATGTTATGTAACAAATGTGACACATTGTGGCTTTACTTGGCAGTCGTGGCCTAATGGTTAGAGAGTCAGACTTATAACCGGAAAGTTGCGGGTTCGAGTCTCAGGTCCGGCAGGAATTGTCGATGGGGGGAGTGAATAACCAGCGCCCTCCTCCACCCTCAATACCACGACTGAGGTGAGACCCTTGAGCAAGGCACCGAACCCTAAAGTTATCCACAATGAGGAGGCTACAGGTTAAAAAAAACAAGATCATGTTGTTGTCAAACAGATGTTAAAAACTTTTTAAAAATGTTTTTTTACATGGATCGTCAAGGTTATTTCAGATCAACACATGCAAGTGACCACTAGGTGTAGCCGTAGAGACGTGTCAAATTGATTAGAAGCTTCGAAACAATATGGCACATTTGCTTCAACTGTTTCAGTGCTTCACAAAGCCTTGGTCTGCCCATCATTATGCACAGGTGGCAACCTATCACGGTACCATGTTTGAATTCACTGAGCTCCTGAGAGTGACCAATTCTTCACAAATGTTTGTAGAAGCAGTCTGCATGCCTAGGTGCTTGATTTTATACACCCGTGGCCATGGAAGTGATTGAAACACCTGAATTCAATGATTTGGAGGAGTGTCCAAATACTTTTGGCAATATAGTGTCGATATATAGACACAATAGACACGTTAAGTTGCATTTTCAGAAATGTTATGGATTTGTCTGGCTTTTTATGTTGTATTAAAGTATGAATTAATTATTGGGCACCACATTTTCTATTTGTATGTTGGTTTGTAGTGGAAAATAAGAAAGTAACAGTATTAAATTAGTAATATGATTAAAAAAAAAAACGGATTACATGTTCAGAGAAGTAATCATCTGCAGTCGATTTATTTAATAACTTTGCATACACTGACTGCAGGTTATTAATAATGTGAACACCGGTCATGTTTTCTTACACATCTTAGCACACTCTGTCACTGTGTTTGTTAGTGACTTACAGTGTAGGAAGTCATCTCTGGTCCTTGGAACAATGTTACTGGGTGTGACTGTGGAAATAACAGATATAAACAGTGTAAATCTCATTTAGAAAGAAAGTTATACCTGTATTTATTCCTTAGACATTTCTAACATGATATTAGAGGTTGTTTGGTTCATTTCAGAGAGCAGTATTTCTGCAGTATTTACCAGATATATTTTTCATCAAATCCTCCAGTTTCTGTTTCAGCTGACAGACAGATTCTCTCACACCATCAAAAGAAAAGAGGAAACTGACAGAGATGTTGTCTGTGGATTCAGGAGGAGCTGAGAGAGACTGAAGACTCTACATGAATGGATTGAATAAATCATTAAAAAAAAAAAGTTTGATTAATTAGACTCTCTTAAGTCTCTTATTTGAACTTCCAAACATGACCTGGGAAAAAGCCACAACTGCTGACCATCAGCTAATTTCTCACTCTATACACGCTGTGATTGGCCTGACTAGAGTTGGTTTTTCAAGCTCGCAAGTCTACGGAGAGTTGCTAGACGACCCTGGCTGCAAATTACATTTGCTGCCGCTAGGGTGCGTCTAGATTTCTAGGCTAATGAAAAATATGAGAACTGAGGAAAAATTATCAATGCCTTTGCGTTCTCTTGCAAATGTCGCGGAATGCAAAAGTTTTGCAAGTGAACGCAAGTGTTTCAAGGGGAATGCAAAAGTTTTGAAATATATTATTTGCACCACCATGTAGGGATCACCTCCGGATCACAAAATGCATACTTGTGTTGTAGCGCTTACCGAAATAATGTATTCTCATTAAAGCTACAGATGCTGAATTTATATGGGAATATGATTTTAATTATCAACAAATAAAATAGCTCAGTCATAATGGATAACGTTCCCTAGTATTAATATGTTTCATTAGGTCACCTTACCACTATAGTGTACCTGTGAAACCAGTTTTTCATGTTAAAAAAACAACATCTCCACCCTTACAAAAATGTTTTTTATTCAATGGTGCTATTAGTATTGGCCTACTTCTTTTCAACTAAAAATAAGAAAGTATACTTTCAGTCTACTTTGTATGTACTTCTAAGAAATATACTTAAAATTACTAAGTATACTTGACTTATACTGAAAGTCAATATTATTCAATAATACTCAATATTATATATACTCAATATACTAGTATAATTAAGCTTTCTAAGTATACTTGGCTTCAATGGCTTGTAGTTGTGTATACTCTTTTGATTGAGTAGCCTATAATTTTCACAGTTTTACATATGAACTTACATTGTTTGGAACAGATATGTCACTACTTCAGTGTATGTGAATTTATGTTTTGTGTACTGTACATAGGTATTTACTTCAAATCTACTTAAAGTACAGTTAAAGGTATATTTCAAGTATAAAATAATACCTAAATAGAAACATAGTAGTAAAATATTTTAAAATGTTTAAAAAGTAAACTGTAAATACAATGTTAAGTTCACTTAAAGAAAACTAGTAGTTTACTGTGAGTATACTTCAAAGTGTACTTTCATAAACAAAAAAATGTGTAACAAGAATTTAACTAGAACTATCAGTATAAGTTCACTTATAGTAATTGCAGTACAAAAAAATGTAATTGTAAACTAGTTGTGTACTATTTTTACACTTAAAATATACTTAAAAGTATTCTTTTATACACTTAAAACTGGTTCAATTTAGTCCCAAGTAGTATTGAGATAGTACTCTTACAAGTATAATAGCCTACTAGTACTTTGATATTTGACTTGCTACATAAAGTACAGTATAATAAAAAATATACTTGAACTTTACTTAAGTGTGCTTAATAAAATGAACTTGAAGTATACTTATTTTTTTGTAAGGGCAGACAACATTCCTGACAATACTTGTTTTCATTTATCATGTGTTTCCTATCAACAAAGTGCACTAGTTTGTTGTGTTCAGAACAACGTCTGTTCGTGTCATTTAGTACTTTTTTTCTTTAAGCATTTAGGAAGTCTGCAAGTGTATGATACCTTGTTTGCACATTTTTTTCAGATTTTAAAAGTGGTGTAATGTATTCCAGCCTTCACCTGGAGGAAATGGATGTGATCGTCTGTGTGTGAAAGCTGCTCCAGCTCAGTGTTTCTTCTCTTCAGATCATTAATTTCCTGCTTCAGTTGCTCCAGTTTTCCTTCAGCTCGACTCACTGCAGCCTTTTCCTGATTTCTGATCCGCTGTGTCACCTCAGAGCGCTTTCTTTCAATGGAGCGGACCAGTTCTGTACAGATCCTCTCACAATCCTCAACTGCTGTTTGTGCAGAGCTCTGTTATTGGACACATCACACAGCCTGTGAGCTGCAGTGGGATTCAGTAACATTGAAAGAACTCCAGCACTGGAGGAGAGTCCAAACTGATTCTCAAACTCTTCTTCTCCAAACTCACCTTATGCGACTCCACAGCCTCTCTCAGCTGCTGAATGTCTTTCTGTCTCTGCTGGATTCTCTGTTGGATTTTCCTCTGTGTTTCCTTCAAGTGTTTCTGTAGAGGAAATTATTGAATTTAGGTTTGATAAAGACCCCACACATGAAGGTGGACACCCACGTAGGAGGGGACGTTCTCGCAAACCTTGTGCAACGTTCCCTAAAAGTTATCTAAAGGTGACGAAAATCCCGAACTTTAAAGAACATTAGGGACGTTCCTAAAATGTCCTCTTTTGGTTATGAAAGTGCTGCATTTCAAGGTTCCTTATATGACTTTAAGGGGACGCTCTGTTTTGGTTAATTTATGTTCACATAGCAACATTACAAAGAGGACATTTGGGGCGCTAACATAACGTTCCCACATGGTCCTCTGTTGGTCATATAAAAAAAAGTTTGCGATATGACTTTAGGGGGGCGTTCCATTTTGGTTATTCTTTGGTCAAATGGCAATGTTAAAGATTTGGGACGCTAACAGAACATTATTCTGCAATGTCAATGAAATAGACATTTAAATCTGGCTTCATTTGCATCAAAATAAGCAACTCTAATGCATTTTTAGTTAGAGTAGTGAACTTGAGCAATGTGACAGTTGAGCAAGCTTCACCTTGTGCGCAAATGCACAGAGCCGCTATGTAGTAACTCCAAATAGGAGTGTAGATCACATGATCCACATATGATACAGCTGGAGACTGCAAGTGAAGAGCAACACTTGAAGCATTAATACATCAATGTGATTTCAGGTCATACCTCTTTCTCAGTCCTCTCTACTGCAGTTGATACGGTGTCATGGTTTTTATGTTCATCCATTGCACACAGCATGCAGATGGATTGCTGGTCAGTACGGCAGAAAACCAATAGAGGCATGTGATGTTGATGGCAGATAATCTGTTGCAGTCGTTCAGTGGCATCAGTCACTTTGTGTCGTTTTCCTGAGCGAAACTCCTCATGGCGCTCAAAATGAGTTTGACAGTAAGATTCCAGACACACCAGACAGGACTTAACGGCTTTGTGTTTTCTTCCAGTACAGATGTCACACTCCACATCTCCAGGTGCAGCAGGAACATCAGCTTTGAGTTTGGTTCTCTTCAGTGTCTCCACCACTTCAGCCAGCATGGTGTTTTTAGCTAAACTAGGTCTTGGACTGAAGGCCTGTCTGCATTGAGGGCAGCTGTAGACTCTCTTCTGATCCTCTTGATCCCAGCAGTCTGTAATACACCTCATACAGTAACTGTGTCCACAAGGAATGGCCACTGGATCCTTCAGCAGATCCAGACACACTGGACAGCTGAACTGCTCCACTGAAACACTGGCTTCAGCCATTTCAATACATGTACACCAATAAAGACACGCATAGGCCAACAACAGCTCCACAACAGAGTTTCTGTTTCTTTTTATTGAGTTTCCTGATTTTGTGTTTGAGAGACGTGTGCAAAGCAGGCGTGTCTGTAAACTTGTATAGCTATATGTCCACCAGGTGTCAGTCTCATCCAGAAACTAGCGAGTTGAGCCAGATGAAGAACGTCTCGGTTACGTATGTAACCCTCGTTCCCTGAAGGAGGGAACGGAGACGCCACGTCGGAGTACCGACGAATAGGAATCTCGCTCGCGAGAGCCAATCTACTTCGAGTGTAACTAAACGAGCCAATGCACATTGGCATGCAATGATTGCACCAGGTGCTCATGCCACGCCGCGCGGGTATAAATGAGACACAGGTGATTGCATCAAATCAGCCTTTTGCTGAGGAGCCGGGTAGGTAGACAGGCACCCCAGCAGGGTACAGAGGACATGGCGACGGGACGTGGCGTCTCCGTTCCCTCCTTCAGGGAACGAGGGTTACATACGTAACCGAGACGTTCCCATTTAGTCGGTCACTCTCGACGCCACGTCGGAGTACCGACGAATAGGAATCCCTACCAAAGCGCCATGGCTTCTGCCCCCATCCAGTGCCCTGTGTGAGCCACCTGAGCTCTCTTACCTGATGAGACGGGGCTCACACCGGGAAGTCCATCACTGCTGTTCCGCATGACCCGCTCAGTGATTATTGGATAACACTGGGAAAGCGTGCCCTAGAGAAGGGAACGCTGCGGAGCCCACATCGTACCCCGAAGGAGTTATGTGGAGTACAATGCTGAGCCGTAGCCCGCAAGGAGAAGGGGGCTCAGTCCCACTGCAGGGAAGGCTCTCCCAAGGGAAAGACACGGGCTTCCCGTAGGAGCGACCGTGGAAGAAATATGGGATCCCCGCAGGGTCACTCATATGGCCCAAGCCCAATACCGGTTCTCAAGGATTCAGCGGCAAGGGGCCTGATGCCAGACGTTCCGCCACGTCCGGCACCGAGGGCGGTGGAGGACTCACAGAGTTTGCTTCTGGAGAATATAAGCGCCGTAGCGCAGCAAGCCGACAAGAGCCGGGGCCTCTCAGTGCTTCTACCCGTTTGAGGTGAGAACACAGGAGGAGACCGGCTCTACACGTAGGCTATAGAATCTAGCGAACGTGTTGGGTGTCGCCCAGCCCGCAGCTCTACAGATGTCTGACAGCGAGGCGCCACGTGCCAGCGCCCAGGAGGATGCAACATTTCTAGTAGAGTGTGCTCGCACCCTGAGCGGACAGGGCACACCTTGTGCTTGGTAAGCCAAGGTGATGGCATCCACTATCCAGTGGGCCATCCTCTGCTTGGAGACAGCCTTTCCCTTCTGCTGGCCTCCGTGACAGACAAAGAGCTGATCTGAGGTTCTGAAGCTTTGAGTTCTATCCACGTAAACCCGCAGAGCGCGGACGGGACAGAGCAAAGCTAGGGCTGGGTCTGCCTCCTCCGGGGGCAGCGCTTGCAGGTTCACCACCTGGTCCCTGAAGGGAGTGGTAGGAACCTTGGGCACATAGCCAGGCCGGGGTCTCAACACCACGTGGGTATCACCCGGCCCGAACTCTAGGCACGATTCGTCGACCGAAAATGCCTGCAGGTCCCCTACCCTCTTGATGGAGGCCAATGCAGCCAACAGCGAAGTCTTCATTGACAGAATCTTTAGCTCTGCTGACTGCAAAGGCTCAAATGGGGCATTCTGAAGTGCTCGGAGCACCAGAGCAAGATCCCAAGAGGGTATGGAGGGGGGGCGAGGAGGATTTAACCGTCTCGCCCCCCTAAGGAACCTGACGACCAGGTCGTGCTTCCCAACCGTCTTACCTTCACTGGGCTCACTGGGGGAAACGCATATTTGCGCAGCCCCTGGGGCCAGCTGTGCGCCAGGGCATCCGTGCCGAGTGTACCCTCGGTCAGCGAATAGAACCACTGGCAGTGGGACGTTTCTGGGGAGGCAAACAGGTCGACCTGTGCCACCCCGAACTGTCTCCAAACCAGCTGAACCACCTGGGGGTGGAGTCGCCACTCGCCTGGGAGCGCAGCTCGTGAAAGCTCGTCGGCCACACGGTTGTGCACACCAGGAACATGAATGGCCCGAAGCGACCTCAGACACTTCTGACTCCAGAGGAGGAGATGGCGGGCGAGTTGCGACATTCGACGGGAGCGCAGACCACCTTGTCGGTTGATATACGCAACGGTCGCAGTGTTGTCCGTGCGGACCAGTACATCTTTGCCCCGTAACCACGCTTTGAGGCGGCTCAGAGCAAGATGCACTGCTAGCAACTCGAGGCAATTGATATGCCAATGCAGGTGCGGGCCCGTCCAAACCCCTGACACTGCATGCCCGTTGTACGTGGCTCCCCAGCCCATGGCAGAGGCATCCGTGAAAACCACAGCGTGCCTGGACACCTGTTCCAGGGGCACTCCGGCCCGAAGGAACGAGGGGTCTGACCATGGACTGAAGGACTGGCGGCAGGCCGGTGTGATGCTCACCCGGTGAGTGCCGCGTTGCCACGCCCATCTCGGGACTCGGCCGTGTAGCCAATGCTGAAGCGGTCTCATATGAAGCAGGCCGAGCGGTGTTACTGCCGCAGCGGCCGCCATATGCCCCAGGAGCCTCTGAAACTGTTTCAGTGGAACCGCCATCCTGCCTTGAAACGTGTTCAGGCAGCTCAGCATCGACTGGACACGCTCCTCCGTGAGGCGCGCTGTCTGTTCGACCGAATCCAACTCCATACCGAGAAAAGAGATCCTCTGCACGGGAGCGAGTTTGCTCTTTTCCCAGTTGACCCGAAGACCCAACTGGCTGAGGTGTCTGAGCACCAGGTCCCTGTGTTCGCACAACTGATCCTTGGACTGTGCTAGAATGAGCCAGTCGTCGAGATAGTTGAGGATGCGAACGCCCTGTTCTCTCATGGGCACAAGGGCCCCCTCCGTGACTTTCGTGAAGACACGGGGGGACAGGGACAGCCCGAAGGGCAGGACTCTGTACTGATATGCTCGACCCTCAAACGCAAAGCGCAGAAACGGCCTGTGTCGAGGAAGAATCGAGACATGAAAGTACGCATCCTTCAGGTCGATCGCTGCAAACCAATCCTGGGGACGGATGCATTCGAAAATGCGTTTCTGCGTGAGCATCTTGAACGGTAGCTTGTGGAGGCTCCGATTCAGGACTCGCAGGTCCAAGATTGGCCGTAACCCACCGGTTTTCTTGGGTACAATGAAGTACGGGCTGTAGAAGCCGGTCTTCATATCGGCTGGAGGGACCGGCTCTATCGCATCCTTCGCCAGTAGGACAGCGATTTCCGCACGCAGGACATGGGCATCTGCAGCATTCACCGAGGTGAAGCGGACGCCCTTGAACCTGGGGGGGCGCCGGGCGAACTGAATCGCATAGCCGAGCCTGATGGTCCGAATGAGCCAGCGAGACGGACTGGGGAGCTCTAGCCAGGCTCGCAGAGACCGTGCAAGCGGGACCATAGGGACCACCGGCGCACCCACGGTGGGGCAGCGAGGTGGAATGCAGGTACCGGGCTGGGGCGGCTGTCTCGTGGAGGCGGCCCGCAGCGAGGTGAGAGTGTGCTGTGCAACACTTACCTGATTCCACAGGTGGGCAGGAGGAACGTGAGGAGGTCGTCCACTGCTGCCCGCTGGCGAAGGGGGAGGATGAGTGTGGTCCGGCGTTTGACCGGCCACAACTCTCCGAGCCCCCTGAGGACCCAGAGATGGAGGAAACTGCTCTTTTATTGAAAATTTGGGTACCGCTGGGGCTGAGCCCAGCGGCGGAACAGAAACAAAACGGAACACAAAATTCTCCTCCCGGCCCTCCTCCGGGGGATGGAGCGGTGCGGTCACCGTCTCCAGAAGAGCAGTCCTCCCCATCTCCGGGTCGCCCGTCTCAGGGCCGCTTGGCCTTGCCCCTGCCTTTGCCACCTCTCTTGGCAGGAGCCTGGACGGGCTGGGCGGCCTGCTTGCGCCCGGCTCCACGACGTCGCTTGGGTGGAGGCTGCTGCTGCGACGCGGGAGCGGAGGCAGACGCAGGCGGCCGCCCTCGGCGACGAGCAGACTGAGGTGCTGCCGGCGGCGGGGTGGAGACAGCAGCTGACCGCCGTGGCAGGATGTGACTGATGGCCTCAGTCTGCTTCTGTGCGGCCGAGAACTGCTGGGCGAAGTTCTGGACCGCGTCGCCGAAGAGGCCGGTCTGGGAGACGGGGGAGTTAAGGAACCTGATCTTGTCGGTCTCCCTCATGTCTGCCAGACACAGCCAGAGATGGCGTTCCTGGACCACCATAGTGGACATCGCACGACCCACGGCCCGCGCCGTAACCTTCGTCGCACGAAGCGCGAGGTCCGTTGCGGTTCTCAGTTCTTGGAGAACTGCGGGATCGTGACCACCCTCGTGCAGGTTCTTCAGTGCCTGGGCCTGATGAACCTGCAACAACGCCATAGCGTGTAAGGCGGAGCCTGCCTCTCCACAAGCCTGGTAGGCCTTTCCGATCAGATCGGACGAGTACCTACAGGCTCGGGAGGGGAGACACGGGTTCCCCCTGGATGTGGAGTTAGGGCACAGTTGCATAGCAACGGCCCGTTCCACGGGAGGAACCTGCGTGTAACCCTTTGCAGGTCCGCCATCGAGGGTGGTGAGGGAGGAGGATCCACTGGGCCGGTTTCGGGCAGTAAAAGGTGCCGTCCACGACCTAGTGAGCTCCTCGTGCACCTCCGGGAAGAAAGGAACCGGGGTGGGGCGCTGAGAACCAGCACGGGCCACCCCGAGAAACCAATCATCCAACCTCGAAGGTTCGGGACACGGTGGAGGGTTCCACACGAGCCCGATCTTCTCGGCGGCCCGGGAAAGCATGGCCATCATCTCCGGATCCATATCGGGCACAGCGG
Organism: Gobio gobio; assembly: GCF_949357685.1. Lineage (NCBI taxonomy): Eukaryota > Metazoa > Chordata > Actinopteri > Cypriniformes > Gobionidae > Gobio > Gobio gobio. The sequence goes on along the minus strand of NC_137104.1, from coordinate 29,087,411 downwards.
ATCTTCCCGAAGGAGCCCCCTGCGCCGACACGTCATCTCCAGAGAAGTCTGACCCTCCCTCCGATGCAGCGATGGACATCTGATCATCAGGGGGAGCCCCGAAGGATACGGATGGTGCACATCTCGAGGACGGCCCACCACGTTCCGACGGCAGCTCTGCTGGCTGCGGAGTGCGTGAGGGATGAGGGTTCCCCGGGGGTTGGTTCCCTGGGGGAAGCGCGCTCACCGTAACCCTCAAATCACCCGTGCTACTGCCTGAAGTAACCCTCTGTGGAGGGTTAGATCGAGGCAGAGGCACGGGGACTCCACCCCTTGCGAGATGGAGTCTAGACCGCAACTCCGAGATGGTCATGTTCCCGCAGTGAGAACATGAGTCATCCACCAACGCTGTCTCAGCGTGCTGAACGCCCAAACACGAGATACAGCGCTGGTGACCATCCCTTGGTGACAGGTAACCACCGCATCCAGAAACACACAGATAGAATGTCATCTTGAAAAAGACGCAAGCTCTATCTGTGTTTGCTCTTTCAGAAGGACGCTCTCCTTGGTGCTGAAGCACGCAGGGGGCGGGGTCGCGGCGACACAGTCAGGGGGTGGGTGCAGCCTGACGTGCGCGCTCTCTCACATGAAGGCGCTCTCTTACCAGCCGTAAGAACGGCTTTTCAGCGCTCTCCACCTAGCGCACCGAACCAGCTGTGAGAACAGCCTTTGTGATTGCTCTAAACAAACAACACAGAGAGATGATCCGAAAACCACGCGACCGCTGCTGTGCCGTCACACCAACACCGACTGAAGAGATCGCTTCCGAAAGGCGGCTTCCGTCTTCAGTCAGGACTGCGAAGTAGTGAGTGATATCTGGCGTTACCATCTACCACCCGGCTCCGAAGCAAAAGGTTGATTTGATGCAATCACCTGTGTCTCATTTATACCCGCGCGGCGTGGCATGAGCACCTGGTGCAATCATTGCATGCCAATGTGCATTGGCTCGTTTAGTTACACTCGAAGTAGATTGGCTCTCGCGAGCGAGATTCCTATTCGTCGGTACTCCGACGTGGCGTCGAGAGTGACCGACTGAATGGGAACTAAAAGTAGCCTACATTCAATAAATCAGTATTAAAAAGTCATCTCATTTATTTTTCTAAAGGCACGTTATTGATTTTAACTGTCCCCACAAGCAGGGCACTTGGATGAAATTTTGCCCTTTTCATATCACATATTTTAGAAATGATCATAATTAGATGTTAACGTTCATTCTTTCATCCTGTGAAAATCTTGACAAAAAAACGCACAACAAATATCATAGTGCTATTTTTGGTCAAAAATGTAATAGGAACCTATTTTTTTGTGAAATCAACAAGTCCAAATATATATTTTGTATTAACAATTTTTTTTGCTTTCACTTCAGCAATAATCTGCTGCCGAGTGTCTTTACAAAGAGATTTTTTCTATTTTTGTTTTACGGCCCGCGCATCACAGTTAACGTCTATGATCAAAAAGGGGGTTAACAGTTAGGTTAAAGAGTTAGTTCACCCAAAAATGAAAATTCTGTCATTAATTACTCATCTTCACGTCGTTCCCAATCGTAACACAAATTAAGATATTTTTTGATGAAATCCGAGAGCTCTCTGACCCCTCCATAGACAGCTATTTAAAGGGATAGTTCACCCAAAAATAAAAATTCGGTCATCATTTACTCACCCTCAAATTGTTCCAAACCTGCATTCTTTGTTCTGCTGAACACAAAGGAAGATTTTTGGAATAATGTTTGTAACCAAGCAAATCTCGCGAACCAATGAGTACTATAGTATTCTTTTCCCTACAATTACATTATTAAATATTCTGGAAAGCAGAAAAATTTACTTATTTGATTTATTTATAATTAATTTATTGAATATTTTTTCTGTAAATAAAAAAGTATGAAAATGAGCAGCTTTGTCAATACATAGCCAACATTATTATTCTTATTATTCTTATTATTTTATTTAAATTTTTTTCTGAACAAAACGTGAGTGGTGTATTTCCTTGAAAACCGTGACATCAGTGCTAAGATGCTGGTAAAGTTTGCTCAGTTTACTGGCCCAGTAGAGCTCAGTATTATCATACAGCAATTATAATGAGAGTTATGATCACTGAAGTGATGGCAACTCTACTAAGACTGCATACTGAGAGCTGTTTTTTTTTCATTATCAGCTCATTTTCAGGTCAGAAATGGTGCACAGGCAATAAAAGGTATCCTTCAGTCTGGTTCACTGTCTCTGTTCCGGTTTTGCCAAATGTGTTTCCAGTGTGCAGCGTCAGCATGTCCTGACGAGACTTTTTATCTACAAAAGGCAAATTGCTGAGATCACACACACCATCTTTTTTTTTTGCTAACAAAGCATCTGTCTGGCCCGTCTCTGACGAAAGCCTGAAATGCTCGGGACCTGCTTTGAGTGATTCACATGAATGAGGCTGATGTGACCCTCATCTAGGATAAATAAAGAGTTGCTGAGATCGAAATTTGCATGAATTATTAGTCACTATCATTTCAGTAGTTCAATTTATTATAATTAAATGACAATTGTATAATGTGCCCATATAAATGTGCTTGTCTGCACTATATTCCATTCTGTCATCTTCAAACAAATGTTTGCTAGAGTTGTTCTCAGAACTTGTCAGAGTCATTTTTGTAATGCCTTTTAATTACCTGTAAAAGATAAAGATTTTTGTTGTTGTTTTTTTAGTGGATGTTAGAAGTCAGTTCTCAAGTTCACACAGGCTTCCTAGTAGGTATGGGTAGTATAGTGAATAAGCTAAATATATTTTGTATTTTAAAGTCTTTGCACGACTCTAGCATTGGGTGAGCAAATTTTCTGCATTAATAAGGAATAAGATAAGGTGAGGATGTCATGGTTGATTTTACTTGTTGATTAAGGGTAAAACGGAACATAATTTTCCTTTACTTAACATGAAGGAATAAAAGAGCACTGGCAAGGGGGAAAATAGCATTTGCAAGTAAGTCTTGATAGTTAATCGGTTGTTGGTTTTGTCAACTATCTACTCAAGTTAGTTTAAGCATTACTGCTTGTTGACTGGGTGTTATGATGTGCTATATCATGGCAATGATAAGTGTGAATCGATTCAATTTTTTTCTATAGCCTTTCTATAGCCTATGCAAATATCTGTGCAGCTTTTAGTGGCAGGAGTTATCGACATAAAGCAACATTGTCAAATGAGTAAAGAGCACGATGTGCTTGATGTCAAAAATTGCAATATGAAGCAAAAGAGAACTCGTATTCAGTATGGGAGACTGGGGAGAGTTGTAACACAACCAATTCCACCAATCAGGGATAAGCTAGGAGTCCTATGATCATTTCATTATTTACCCACTTCCTTCCAGATCCCATATGAATTTTTCAGGCAGCTTTCTGTGTGTGGCTAAATGGTCAAAAACACAAAGATATGTCCAAATCTGAGTATTCACGAAAACACAGTCTATGTCTTCAGGGCATTAGCTCTTAAAGAGACAGCAGCCTAATATACTGATGCTCACCGGAAGTCAGAGCGTGCTCAAGGCTTTTGGACATGCACTTCTGGTGAGTGAGGTCTGTACACGACCTGGCTTGCGTAAACTACGCCAGATCATTTACAGACCTCACTCACCAGAAGTGAGAGCACACTCAAGGCTGTTGGACATAGTGGTGTATTAGAGGTAAAAAATTATATAAATAAACTCTAAAAAATGCTGGGTTTAAAATAACCCAAGTTGGGTTGAAAATGGACTAACCCAGCATTTGGGTTGTTTTAATCCAGCGGTTGGGTTAAATGTTTGCTTAAAACAACCTGTTGCTAGGTTAAAATAACCCAATCGCTGGGTTAAAACAACCCAATTGCTGGGTTAGTCCATTTTCAACCCAACTTGGGTTATTTTTAACCCAGCATTTTTTAGAGTGTACTGTTCGGTTTCTCGCACAAACCGATCGTTTCGTGTCTTAAGACATCAATGTGTCGTCACGAGCCGCAAGGTTAAATTTGGATTTGTCTGTGCATGTTTTTTTTTTACTCTCACAGATTTTGTTACCATTCACATGCATTATACAACTGACACACAGCAACGGTTGGAATTAAAAATCTTCCTTTGTGTTCTACTGAAGAAACAAAGTCACCTATAACTTGGATGCCCTGGGGGTAAGCAGATAAACAAAATTTTTTTTCATTTTTGGGTGAACCATCCCTTTAAAGGGTTAGTTCACCCAAAAATGAAAATTCTGTCATTAAATACTTACCCTCATGTCGTTCGACACCCGTAAGACCTCCGTTCATCTTCGGAACACAAATTAAGATATTTTAGCTGAAATCCGATGGCTCGGAAAGGCCTCCATTGGCACAATGCACTTTACACTCTCAAGACCCATAAAAGGTTCTAAAGACGTCATTACAATCCATCTCACTATAGTGCAGGTTCTAAAATAACTTTATAAAGCGGCAAGAATAGTTTTTGTGCGCAAAAAAAACCTAAATAATGACTTATATAGTGATGACCGATTTCAAAATAATGCATCATGAAGCTTCGAAGCGTTATGAATCAGTGAGGAATCAAGGAAAAAAAAGGAACAACTTGAATTGGACGCTGAAATCGCAGCAGTTGCAGTTTTTATTACAAGTGACAGTCATAGTAAATGTTCATGAGAGAGTTCACATTTTAAAGGAAAAGGGTCAACAAAGTCTCAGACTTCAAGGGATGTGACAAGAAATGAAGTTATTAATTCTACGAGACCAAAGGTGTTGAATCCACAAGCTACGGAATATGTGCCAACGATTCAAATGTCAACAGGTATCACAACTACAGCTGGAGTTATCAGCAGTGTTCCATTACAATCAGTTGGTGCTTCTTGTACTGGCATAACACAATCAACATTTAAGCAGCCTAAAGGAGTATTGACCACTCAACCAAGCTGTACTTACCAACAACAGGACTCGCATTCCCTGGATAAACATCTCAGAGGTAACATGGCGACATCTCAAACATGGAACTGTTTTCCATCTCAAGGTGAGATTCTGAAAAAACAGGAGGAATTGACTTCATACTTGGTAAATCAAGCTCAACCCCACACACTGCCTAAAAGAGAAATCCCAATGTTTGATGTTTGACCATTCATCGGAGCATTTGAGTATTGTGTTGAAGAAAAGACTCACAATAAAAGAGACTGCTTGTATTTTCTGGAGCAATTCACCATAGGACAAAAAAAAAAAAGTTCGGAGTTGTCAACATCGTTATCCAGATGTGGGTTATTCATTAGCCAAGAAGCTCTTGAAAGAGCAATTCGGCAACGAGTTTAAGATTGCTGCTGCGTATATGGAGAAAGCTTTGAGTAGGCCAGTATTAAAGAATGAGGATGCCCAAGGTTTACATGCATATTCATTGTTTTTACGAGCATGCAGTAACATTCTGGAAGATAATTCTCATATGCAAGAGCTTAACATGCCAAACAACATGAGAGTTGTGGTAATGAAGTTACCTTTCAAATTGAGAGAACGCTGGAGAGAAAGGGCTTGTGAGATTATGGAGCTGAATTAAGGTAGAGCCAATTTCTCACATGTTGTGGAATTTATTGATGGACAGGCAAAGATGGCATCAGATCCTGTCTTTGGATGTATTCAAGACAAACAACCAAGTACAAAGCATGTAAGCAAACCATTTAAAGGAAATAGTTTTGCTGCAAATGTTGTTACTGTAGGTCCAAGGAGACATGTGAACCCACAACTGATGGATCATTCAGTGTATAAACCAAAGGACAAAAGATCTTGCTTGTTCTGTTCTGGCGATCATGTGTTGGAAAGGTTTGATGCTTTTGAAAGAAAGTTACAACGAGAAAAGCTTGACTTTTTAAGAACAAAAGGGATTTGTTTCAGCTGTTTGGAGACTGGACATGTTAGCAAGGAATGTGACAACCGCCTTGTGTGTAGAGTTTGCAATCAGACACATCCTTCAGTGTTGCACATACATCGCAAACCAGCTGATTAGGACAAGGGGCAAAGGAGCAGTTTAATTTCTGCACAAACTTGTGGACATACAGGGGCCGGTAATGAGAAGTGCTTACTGTCAATTATTCCAGTGCAAGTAAAATCAGCCAAAGGAGACAAACAGATTCAAACATATGCTTTTCCGGTTCAGCTTTCTGCTCTGAACAGTTGATGAATGAACTGAACATTAGAGGTAAAGGGGTCAACATTTGTCTGTTTACCATGGGACAAGAGCAGGCTGTATCTTGTAATGTTGTTACTGGATTGGAGGTTGGTGGACTTAACAGCAATTGTTTCTTTTCCCTTCCCGAAGTATACACGCAAAAGAAAATGCCTGTAAATTCAGACAACATCGTAACACAGGAGGAAATATCCAAATGGCCATATCTGGACAGAGTAAAGATCCCACACATTGAGGCTAATGTTGATTTGCTTATTGGAGCTAATGCATCTAAGGTGATGGAGCCATGGGAGGTAATAAATAGTTATGGTAATGGACCATACGCCATTAGAACCCTATTGGGGTGGGTTGTTACTGGACCTTCAGAGAAGAACAGTGATTGTGAGAAGGATACTGGTACACCTTCTGTTTTAGTCAATAGGATTTCTATTGGAAGGCTCGCGGAATTCCTTCGATATCAATACAATCATGATTTTAGTGAAAACAAGGTTGATGAGAAAGAAACGTCCAGAGAGGATCAGAGGTTTCTGAAAATAATGGACAAGTCCTGTAAGGTAGAAGATGGACATTATAGTCTCAAGTTACCTTTTCGAAATGATGATGTGTTAATGTGTTTATATGTGAAAAGAAGATTGAGAAAGGTTCAGTATTTAGCTGATCTTTTCTGGAAAAGGTGGATAAGGGAGTATCTACCTTTGTTACAAAAACATCGAAAGTGGACAAAGGAACAACGAAGTTTGCTCCTGGGGATATTGTTCTTCTGTTGGATCCCACTGCACCTTGTGGTTCATGGCAACTTGGTAAAGTCTTGGAAACGTTTTCAGACGATAAAGGCTTAGTACATACAGTAAAGATTAGAACTAAAAGTAGCGTTTTAGAATGACCTGTTACAAAGATCTGCCTTTTAGTGGAGACAAATGATTAATGTGAATAAGGGTTTGTGGTTGTAACAATTTCACAATTTCAAATGTTGCATTATGGCTCCTTTATGTATTTGTGTATTTTTTATGTCTGTCTACCATAAGCAATTAAGTGGCCGGTAGGAGCCATTTTAAAGCAATGTATGTTTTGTCCATAGGGTGTCGCTCTAGTAACGCTGTATATGTAAAGCACTGAGTTAATGAGACGTCAGGTGTGTTTGGTGGCAGGAAGGCAAACAGTTCCCTTTCGAGGGAACTCACACTGCGTCGGAACGACGAATTTGGGGACACTCCCTAAGCAACAGCGTGTCTGAAGTATGAATGAAACTATCCCAATCCTGATTGGTGTTGCGTCATGACGTAGCTGTGACGGCAAACCCGGAAGATACATAAGGGGAGCCGGCGCATAGGAACGGCAGTTATCGCTCCTCAGCATAGTGCTCTGTGTTTCAAACTGTCTGCCTATTTGGTGTTGTTTGTCAAAAAAAAGAATATATATATAAAGTATGGCGACTCCGGGCGGGCAATACTAGCGTTGTGTGCACCCGTGTCCCAGTTATATGTCGGGCACGGACACACATATGCTTTGTGTACAGTGCCTGGGCATGCAGCATGCTAGGGCGGCTTTCGAGGCGATTGTGATAAGCTGCCGCTCAGGGTGCTTCGCTCGCGGCTGGCTGTGTTCGATGAGGCCGGCCAGCCTCGTGAGCCCCGTGGATCGGTCCCGCATCCGCCGAGGCGGTCATGTCAGCGAGACTTGGGACTGCTGAGGCATCTTCCCAGTCTTTGTCTGACAGTTCAGATGTTCTCCTTCCCCGCGTGGAAGCCCGCGCTGCGGCTTCTTCCCCCAGGGCGGAGGACCCGATGCTTGAGCGGTCTGATTCTGAGGAATTAGACGTGCTCAGCATCGAGGCAGTCAAAGTAATAACGAGAGCTCGCCACTTCTTATATGCAAGATTCAATCTCACGATTGCAGAGGCAGCGTGCAGGTCATGGGTCTGCAATTAAAGTGAACACACGCGATCGGTGTGCATGGGATACTAGTTGGCTTAACGGCTTGAGCCACGTTGCTGAGGCAACGTGTGGTTTACGAGTCCATATAGTACGATAAAACAGTATCGCCTGATGGTTATGGCTGCATTTAAGTCTGAGGATTTAAATGAAATATGATCTGACTCTGAGGAGTTAGATATTCAGCTTGTCCTTCAGACCATGTTTCACCGTATTGTGTGATACTGTTTGGCTTTTTTCTCGAGGGATGAAAGCCAATTGTATTATAACGGCTTGAACCACATTGCTGAGGCAACGTGTGGTTTACGAGTCCGTATAAATACAATAAAAAAGTGTCATCTGATGATTATGGCTGCATTTAATTCTGAGGAATTAAATAAAATATCATCTGACTTTGAGGAGTTAGATATTCAGCCTATCATTCAGACCATGTTTCAGCTTATTGTGGCTGCATTTAATTCCGAGGAATTAAATTAAAATATTATCTGACTTTGAGGAGTTAGATTTATTCAGCCTATCATTCAGACCAGGTTGCACGGGTTGGGTGATTATGATGGCATTTAATTCCGAGGAATTGAGTGTCATGTTATCTGACTTTGATAAGTTGGATACTTTAATTATGTCACCCAAGCATGTTTGACTTGTCTGGATATTCATCTAAGGTGGAGCCCTCCTGAAGTTGATGTCGTTCTCGCCGCCTTGTGGCCTGCGGGACACATCAGTTTCAGGCAATTGCTAATCGCAGTGTCCGCCCTAGTGTTGCGGCCCTGTCGAGCTGCTCCCTTAGATGAGACCCCTCTTGTCCAGCCCCCTCTCCCGTGTAGGAGCGATCGAGGTTGCCTCCCCTGTGGAGTTTTCGGGAATCGATGCTGTGCTCCCGCCATCTAGTATGCTTCGGGCCACATCGTTTCCCCGCGCACGTGCGCTGCACCAGCCGCCTCTAGCAAGACTTGCGGCGGTCCAGCAAATGCGTACGCACACCGAAAATCTTCCTCGATTTCGCCCTACCGGTTAGCCGCTTCATGGGGTCGGGGAGGAGGTTCGGTTGACACCCGAGGCTGGCCTCAAGAGGCTGGATCCCTTAGCAGATTATCTCGCCGCATGGTTATGCCTCCGGATATATCTGCATGGGCCCTGCATACTGTAGAAAAGGGGATACAGACTGCAGTTCGGTTACCTTCCCCCGAAGTTCAGTGGGGTGGTCTGGACGGCAGTGGTCCCTGGGCAGGTTCGGGTAAAGGAACAGGAAGTTCACTCCCCGTTGGTAAGGAGGCCACAGAATGTGCTCCTCCGCCAGACAGGGAGTCCGGGTTCTACAGCCGGTACTTCATAGTTCCTAAGAAGGATGGCGAGTTGCGTCCAACTTTAGATCTGAGGTACTTGAATCGTTCTCTGAGGAGATTCAGATTCAAGATGCTTACAGTTCCTCCGTTGTGATTCAGATCCAGTCTGAGGACTGGTCTGTCACGACGGGTCTAAAGAGGACGCATGCTTCCCTGTATCCATCCTTCTGTGTCACAGGAAGTTCCTGAGGTTCGCTTTTGGGGGCAAAGCGTACCAATATTGGGTTTTTTCATACGGCCTAGCCCTTCCCCTCGCAAAGTAAGTGGTAGCAGCAGTTCGGCATTGAGGTATCGTCCTTGGCTGCTCTCAGTGCTTGGGGTTTAGACTCTACACGCAGTAGCGTGTTGACGCCTTCTCAGAGAACTGTGTTCCTGGGAGTCGTATGGGATTCTCTACGTTGTGGGCACAATTGTCTCCCGCACGTATCGAGTCCATACGGGCGGTGGTCTCTAAAATGAAGCTAGGCCACAGCATCACTGTGAAGCAGTTTTAAGGACTGCTGGGGCTCATTGCGGCTGCGTCCAACAGAATATCTCTTGGCCTGCTGCACGAGACCCTTACAGTGGTGGCTGGGAATCAGGAGGTTTTCCTCGAGGGGAAAACTGTTCTGTATGATCAGGGTAACGCGCAGATGCCTTCGTTCCCTAGTCATATGGAAGAAACCTTGGTTTCTGTCCCAGGGGCCAGTGTTGGGAGCATCATGTTGCCGGAAGACCGTTTCAACTGATGCCTCCCTCACTGGCTGGGACGTGGTCATGGCGGCCGCTTTGCGAGAGGTCTGTGGGAGACCCGGCATTTCTCCTGGCACATCTACTGCCTGGAAATGCTGGCGGTCAACAAAGCTTGTTTTTCTCTCACGCATCCAGCCCCGCTGGGGTTGGATGCCATGGTTCATACGTGGCCGAGACTGCGTCTGTATGCATATCCCCCGATCACTCTGCTCCCGGGAGTCTTGGAGCGGGTCAGCCGAGAAGGGATCAGCCTACTCTCAGTAGCACCCTGCTGGCCGACCCGGGTATGGTTCTCGGACATTATAGCACTTCTAAACGGTCTCCCGTGTCTGAGGCACGGGGCACAATATTTCACCCCTGCCCAGAGTTTTGGGACCTCTGGGTCTCTGGGTACCTACAGGCTGGACTGTCAGCAGATGTTATCGAGACCTTGCTCAGCTCCAGGGCTCCTTCTACCAGGAGATTGTACAGCCCGAAGTGGAACGTGTTTCCACTTAGTGTAGAGAGCGTGAGGTGGACCCAGTTAACTGCCCAGTGGCTTCAGTGCTGGAGTTCCTCCAAAATCGCTTCTCTGCAGGTCTTACCCCGTCCACACTCAGGGTGTACGTGGCTGCCTTTGGGCTTTCCACGCTCCTGTGAGTGATGGGCCTTTGGGTAGGCACCATCTGGTTGTACGGTTCCTCCGTGGGGCTCGGAGGATGAGGCCTGCGGCTCGTTCCAGAGTTCCAACTTAGGGATCTGGCAGTGGTACTTGAAGGCTTGGCTGAGGCCCCCTTCGAGCCACTAGAGTCGGCTGAGGCAGAGAACCTGACCCTTAAGTTGGCCTTTCTCTTAGCTATCACTTCTCTGAGGAGAATGGGGGACCTTCAGGCCTTGGCGCTTACGCCGACTTGCCATGGAGTTTGCCCCTGGCAGAGTAAAGGCCATCTTACATCCTAGGGCGGGCTACATGCCCAAGGTACCATCTAGTGTCAAGTCAAGTCAAGTCAACTTTATTTATATAGCGCTTTTCACAAAGTAGATTGTTTCAAAGCAGCTTTACAGTGTTAAACAGGAAAATAATGCAGCATAATTTTAATCAGCCGCATAGCCACTCCGGAAAAAACGCTGATGTCATCAGCCCATCTCAACCATCACACAGCGACAGTGTGGGCTTTAGATCAATAATTCGATCAGTAATTTAGTTTAAATGGTTAATTTAGTTTATTATTTAGATTTATTTCGATGTTTATTTGAAAAATTGAGTGTGGTCAGGTCTTTGGTTCTTCAGGCATTTCATCCTCCGCCTCACGTGACGGCGGAAGAAGGGAGACTTCACCTGCTCTGCCCGGTCAGAGCTCTTATGAAGTCTGCAGGGGAGATCTGTACAGCTGTCTATAGCTTGCACCTCCCTGCGACACCTGGCGCTAGGGTGCTCCAGTCCTAGTTGTGCCCGGTCTCCGGCTTCACACTAGGGCAGGCGCTACCCTCGGTGTCGCCTAGTGGGTACTCGTTCACCAAATTCGTCGTTCCGACGCAGTGCGAGTTCCCTCGAAAGGGAACTGCTCGGGTTAACCCTTGTTCCCTGAGATAGGGAACGAGCATGAACCTCATGAACTTAATGCCCGTTTATCATGAACAGTAAAGAAAGAGAGCTCACAGGAAGTTAACTGGAAGTGATTATTGATAGGAAATAAAGAGACACAGTTTGCATTTAACATCTACATGATTGGACTTCATTTGCACGCATACTTTACTTGCTTACTTCTGCCACCGACACCAGCGGCTTAATGGAAGGCCGTAATACTAGTAATGAAACTGGTATTGGAATTGTGAAATTTCTACAATTTTGGTATCGTAACATCCAACGTGATTTATTTAGTAGTGTTCACAAGTAACAGGCTGCAGTGTAACCTGGCCAGAAAAAAAAAAAAAAATCGCTGCTATTTGGTATTTTGGTAACGGCTTAAACCAAGACTTTTTGAAAAGTCGGTTGTGCAAATCAACCGATATCTAAAGCCCACCACCATGTCATCAGTCATTCAATAAATAATTGATTTTGTGTTTGTGTAATTGTGAGTCAGAAGTAATGATGGGGATGGAAAAAAGATGTATAGAATAATTTTTTGTTGTTGTAATTTCTTATTTCATATACTGCACAGGAAAAGGGAAGAGGTGAAATAAAAACCTCTGGCACATGGCTAGTAGTTCCAATCACTTCCATGTATAAAATCAAGCACCTAGGCATGCAGACTGCTTCTACAAACATTTGTAAAAGAATGGGTCGCTCAGTGAATTCAAGGGTGCTGTGATAGATTGCCACCGGTTCAATAAATCCATTTGTGAAATTTCCTCACTGCTAAATATTCCACGGTCAATTGTTTGTAGTATTACAACAAAGTGGAAGCAATTGGGACCAACAGCAACTCAGCCAAGAAGTGGTAGGCCATGTAAAATCACAGAGCGGGTTCAGAGAATGCTAAGGCACAGAGTGCGCAGAAGTCACCAACTCTCTGCAGAGTCAATAGCTACACAGACCTGTGGCCTTCAGGTTAGCTCAAGAACAGTGCATAGAGAGCTTCATGGAATGGGTTTCCATGGCCGAGCACCTGCATCCAAGCCTTACATCCTCAAGTACAACGCAAAGCGTCGGATGCAGTGGTGTAAAGCACGCCGCCACTGGACTCTAGAGCAGTGAAGGCGTGTTCTCTGGTGAACCGAATCACGCTTCTCTGTCTGGCAATCCGATGGACGAGTCTGGGTTTGGCGGTTGCCAGGAGAACGGTACTTGCTTTATTGCATTGTGCCAAGTGTAGAGTTTGGTAGAGGGTGGATTATGGAGTGGAATTGTTTTTCAGGGGTTGGGCTTGGCCCCTTAGTTTCAGTGGAAGGAACTGTTCCAACATGACTGTGCACCAGTGCACAAAGCAAGGTCCATTAAGACATGGATGATAGACCCGATAGAACACCTTTGGGATGAATTAGAGTGAAGACTGTGAGCCAGGCCTTCTCGTGCCTGACCTCACAAATGCGCTTCTAGAAGAATGGTCAAAAATTCCCATAAACACACTCATAAACCTTGTGGATAGCCTTCCTGGAAGAGTTGAAGCTGTTATAGCTGCAAAGGGTGGGCAAACTACAGACTGGTTTCCTCATAGTCCATTATTGAACAAGATGATTTTATACCTTAAAAGACCTTTTGTTTGAGAACATGTCCTTGGTTCAGTACAAATGTGTGGACTGCATCTGCAGGGGTGTAAAGTAATGGCACTACATTGCAATATTTATGTATTATTCCGGTACATTTTACATTACGAGTACTATTGAAACCGAATACTTTAGATTTGAATCTTTTACGCATCATAACCTTTTCTTCCCCATTGTGACGTATATCGAGTGAAACAACTTCTTGAAGAAATGTAGGGCGGGACTTGAATTTGTCCATCAGGAATTGATTGAATCATTGTGGTTTGCTATTCCTGTGATTTGTGTGACAGGTTGTCTTGCCCTCACACCAGTAAACACGTCATCAGAGAAGAGATGTTGGGTGAATGAGAAGATTAGGTGGGCACTTACATTTTTTTTTAATGACGTGATCATGTGATAAATTATTTATAATAAGCCCTGCAATATTCCATAAGAAAAAATATATTTATTTTTTCATGGTGACTTGTTTAGAGTATTTTTGTTCCCCTCGATTTAATAAGCTTTAGCTGTATTACAAAACATCTCAAACCACTTTAAGCGTTCTCTATATGTGTCACACGTTGTGTTCTATTTCCTGTGCTGTTTTGCAGCTCTAGTCTTACTGAGAATTGTTGATGGAAGGCTGCGAGCACAGGCTTGTCACTCGTGGCAAGAGTTTTGCTCACAATTATGATTAGGTTTGACATTATTTTATGCATGGTGTAAGTTGGTTATATGAGCAGGAAAGAGATTATGTGGGAGGCAGTCAACTAATTGTGTCATTCCACCCAAATGGGCTAGAAACTATAGGACTGGGAACAAGTGCCTCTGGGCATTAACATCAGAATAAATGCTGCTCTCAAAGTACACTTCAACCAAAGTATTGGTTGTTTTATATCATAATTTTTATCTTAAAACTTTGGAAATGTGTATTTTTTGTAGTGTACCATTAATGGTTACACTTTATTTTAAGGTGACACTGTTAAAGTACAGAGTAATATGAATTAACTACATTTACTAACTATAAGGTTAAGGTAAGGGTTGGTTGCTTGTAATTATAAATGTAATATGAAAATAAAATGCACCTTGGGTTGCTTAAACAGATCTAAGCATTTAAAGCATCACAGCATTTAGATTTTCCAGAAAGTCAACCTACAAATGACTTAATGGTTGTCACAACTAGTTTGGTTTAAAGGACTTTTATTTGGACATTAATTTGTCAGTATTCATGTGTCTCTTGTTTGTTCCTGTTTCCTTAGTTACTGATTGTTGCCTTTATACAAAGCCACTTGAAGGCAAGCCTGCAAGTTTGCAAATAAAAGTGCACCACCTGCTAACGCTGCAGTACACAGGGAAGGAGACCAGAGGCGTTTTTTTTTTTTAATGGATGGATGTCAATGGAGGAGAGGCTTCACAACGCTGAATAAACTGCTTTTGTGGGAAAATGGCTTATCTAATGAATCGACAGCCCATTGGCTAATCTTCAACATGTTTGCTCTTAAACATTTCTTTTGGATTGATCTATTTTTACAGTTTATACAGAAAAAAAAATATGTTTCTTAAGAGGAGACTCTGACAATTGTGTGACAGGTATGATGCACTTCTCATTCATTTCCATGGTATCCGCAAACAGTGATCGACTGTCGCTCAACTCTGAACGAAATGCAATGATGTCAAGGCAGTAATATTTTGTTTATCAAGGCACACGTCATCCCAGTTAGCCGTTATGCTTTATCCAATGGTAGAGCCACAGACCCTCATATCTCTCAATAATAAGACCATCTCTGCTCTACAGGCTTTTCTTGATGTCTTTGTTTGTTTCCATGGTTACCAATTAGTTTCACCTGTCTCTTGTTTAGTTCTCATATTTCATCACCTGTACAGATATTTACACTGTTTTTGTTTTATTCAGTAAAGACTTTTGCGGTATCCTTATCTCTGCTTAAAGGTAGGGTAGGTAAGAATGATCTAAAACACTTTTGTCCAAATTTGTTTAAACTTTCTTTATATATGTCAATACATAATTAAAATGTAAGTACTCTGAAAAAGAGAGTATAAAATTCAAGTGACTCTAGACTTTTTAATCTGCAATAAACACAGGCTCATTATTTTCGTCTGGGACGAAACAAGTGATTGGCTTGGGCGACTGTCACTCTCTCTCTCTACCATGGCTACCACCCCTTTTGCTACAGGATCTGCCCACATGCGCGCACCCCAGTGTTGCCAAGTCGGGCTACTTCAACACTGTTGCCGCGGGCTGTTTTTCATGTCCGCGGGTTGAAGCGACCCCAATTATGTGTTATTTTGCCCCAGGATTTGCGAATTTTAGCAGGCAGCCCTACCAAAAAGACACATATTTTACCCCCCAAATGCGATTTTGTTGTGAAAACCTGGCAACCCTGCCGCACCCGTTTGATTTGAGGAGTTCAAGAGGCTGTATTTTCTGCTGGACAGGTAATCTTTCATTCTGATTATACATTTTTTTGGTTTATGTTTTCATGAAGTATGTATCACTAGCACACGTAGCTGCCTAATATAGCTAACATAACATCACTTAGCATAAAGTTACAATGTTATACACTTAGCGAGCCATTAGTAGAGATGATAAATACTCAATATGCTTAGCTCAAGTTGATCGCTGTCGTGTTGAATTTCGCAAAATGTCACTTTAGATAACAAAATGCATGTGTTAAAGCTAGTACACCGCATCCAGGAACTTTTTTTAGAACTAAGATGGCTTTAGCTTCTACCCTCTGTCTAAACTCTTTTACCATGTTCACCGGGAACTTTACCTGCACGTTTATTTCGGCCCTTGGTTTGTTTTTATATTCTCTACCTATGTTTACTGATGTCTTTATCTTGTATCTGTGTGTGTATTTTAAACTTTACCAGTATCGTTATTCTAGCTTGATAGTGAGTACTAAAAGACATCTTATTTGTTTATATTCATAATGATAAAGTTAGATTTTTTATTACATGTGATTCTGACATGATGTCACTACATGCACTTCTTCTCCGCTCGTCTCAGGTAAATAATGTCTTTCAGCGGCGTAGCGCGTTCATGTGTTTTGGGGGCGTGGCTTTGGAAATATTAATAATGAATGGAAATAATGAGCTGTCTTTAAAACAGTCGTGAGTGGTCTACAGACACTCAATTTTTATACTTTCTTTTTCAGAGTACTTACATTTTAATTATGAATTGATATATAAAGAAAGTTTAAACAAATTTGGAAAAACAGTTTAACCAAATCTTACCAACCCTACCTTTAATTGCAGCCACCTTCCACCGGCCTGTATCAATAGTCAACTTGAAATTTTAAACTAGAATACAAGAAAGTATTTTAATATCAACTATCTGGCCACTGCCTGCAGAATAAATGCACATTGTGTAACAATTTCATTGTTCTCTTTTGATATAAAAGTCTGTTTTTTTCTTCTTCTGTGACTATTTTAGCACAGTGCTGATTGTGTAAAGTGCAGTGCAATTTGTCCTCTGGTTATGCAACACCGTTGAAGTATGTGTCTGTTTTAAGTGTTGTTTTGTGCAGGGCTGACATCCATAAACTGCTGTAACAGCACTGGCTAACATTAGCTCAACATAAAGCAACATGGAGCTAAAATCTGTCCAGAAACGAAACATCATTCATCATACATGTCAACACAGTCCTCTAGTTGTATAAAGGGTAACACTTTAGAATAATGGTCTGTCATTAATAGTTAACTAGGCAGGAAGTAATGCAAGACTAATGAGGAGTAGTCTACTAACACTTCAGCTACTACTACTAACTAATCAGTAAGTATTATCAAATTTAGGAGATAGTACCTTGTTAAGTATTTGATACTTACTGAATGAGATTAGCCTCATTAATAACAATTAACTAACTGATAAATTATAAACATTATTTTGTCTGAGACGTAATCAATCATCTTTTTTACTCTGAATAAATTCATAAAATGCATCACTACTCAAGGGTTACCGCACTATGCAGGAACAACTAGTGATCTGGATCATTATTTTAAAGTGAAAAATATGTTTTTTCACTTTAAAATAATGGTCCAGATCACTAGTAGTCCTTTAAGAGTGACTAGGTAATTGAGTAATTACTGATGCATTTTATGACTTTATTCAGAGTAAAGAAGGACACTCTTCAACTATTATTTAAATGGAGACACTGGCTTGAATGTGACAATTTACATAAGAATTGTTAAACACCAATGCATTCTGTTCAATTTCTTAGTCTGTATCATACAGCATTATGGCAAAATAATTTTCTTTCATTGTTTAATATTAAATGTGGATTACAATATGCATAATTAATAGGATTTACAGAACTTAACCCAGCCATTATCCCAACAAACCATGACCACAACCACCAACCCTTTTTAAATGTCATCCAAACACACATTAAGGTACAGTCTTTAAATACTGAGGCCACACTGTTGCTGCTAGCAGAAGTCAAATTCACAAATTCAAGGCCGAATATTATAGGAATAGCTAAAACTGCAAATTCACTCAGCACCATGTAATTTCAAACAGTATTCTTTTCTTTTCTTTTTTTGTGGAATACAGAATACAGGAATATAGCACACACTTCCCTTCTCCATACAATGATAGGGAATGAGGATGGATGCTGCTGAGCTCCAAAAATGACAAAATAAAACTATTAAAGCAAACCATACAAATTGTGCACTAGCTTTGTGTTCAGAACACGTTATTTGCTGAACGTCTATGTTAATTGCAGCTCTGAAATCTCATTTGCATTCATGTCCATACAAATATGGCACAAAGACGCTTCGAGCCAGGTTTGAAGTCTGTGATGGCAAACAGTTTTGCTTCTCAAGTGTCTTGGGCTGTTAATGATGCCCCATGTATGAATATGTGCTTGCGTGAATGAGATTGGAGAGATGCACAGGTGTTTTCTGCAAATCACAACTTGCATTTTTGGACAGTACTCACTTTTCACTTTTGTTATAATTGGAAAAAAAAAAAAAAAAACCTAGCAAACATTCCTCAAAACATTTCCTTTTCAGTTCCAGGAAATAAATTAAAGTCATTCAGATTTGAAGTGATGAGCAAATGATCCTTCAGCTGTAAAACTGTTAAGCAAGACTAGGTGACCCATATTAGTCACTGTAGATCATATTCCCAAATTGTAAATGAGTTCAGCAAAATACTGTAGGATGGACTCATTTAGGGCCTGTTTACACCTGGTCACTTCATGTGTTTTCTGATTGGACAGCTATCCAATAATGAAAAGACCAGGTGTAAATGCTCTCAGAAATGCATTTGAAACGGATTTAGGAGGTGGTTTGAGACTCATTCCAGATGTAACTGAACAGGTCTAAAGCCTAGTTCACACTACACAACTTTAAACATCGAGAGCATTTTCTTGTGGTGCCCACCTCAGCACTTGATGTGTGATGCGTGCGGTGGGAGCGGCGGTGCTGGACTCAGATATGGCCCACCGCAGATAAGTAACCCATCTCTTCAGCAAGCTGACGCACAAACTGTTGCTAATGAAACTGAAAGCTCATCTTGAAGCTCAACACACAATCATCTTCATTAAAAGTCTAAAGACTAAATTATCATACCAATGCTGATGTTGCTTTACTGATGCAGCGATATTTGACTGAAATTAACTGATGATAAATAAATTGTACCTCATATCTGTTGCTTTCATTGATGTGAACATGCATATAGTACGGGAATTCAAGATCGGATTTATATTCCGCCACATTTATGTGATCAAGTGTAAATGGATGAGTTTTAACAAAACGATCAGTAAAAACCGACAAAGTGACCAGGTCTGAACAGGCCCCTAGTGGCTTGCGGGCCAACCTCATGATGAAGATATGGCAGGTGATGGCTAATGGGTAGCTTCCACCAAATGAAGGATGACAGAATTTTCAATTTCCGGTGACCTGTACTTGTAAATACTTGCATTGAAACATCTGCCAGCAAGAAAATTGACAGTAAATCAATCGTTTATCAATGAACTGAATGTGGGAGAGAAGGTGGCTTGACCTTGCTATTTAGCTGCCTTTAAAATGTATGCATAAATTGAAGGATCATAATTAACAATAGCCCTGTTTCCACCGAAATTACACAGAACGATTTGTCCCAGGAACTTTTTTACCCCCAGACCTGTTGCTGTCTGCGTTTCCATCATGGTCTAAAGTACCACGAAGATTAGTCCATTGACGTAGGAATGCACATGACTTTCGTCCTCCATATATAAGCTTAATAAAGCCTGAAACTCGTTGTCAGTCCATCGGTCGTATTTTTTAAACTTCATTGTTGATTTGAATAGCAAACAACTCTTACTGCACGCACCGCAACAGAAATTTTGATTGAAATAAAATGCTGCGTGGAGTCAACCAATCAGTATGTTCAGTGTCAAAGTCCCAGCCCCGAAAGTTCTTGAACTTTGAAAAAGTACTACCTTGCAAGCAGGGCCGATTTGAGGGGGGAAATATTTTCCCAGGAACTTCATTTAGACCCTGGTTCCTGCGGTCGGAACACGCAGAGTACCACCCCAAAATCCCTAGATCCTGGGGAAAGTTCCTGCGGTGGAAACACGGCTAATGTCAGTGTTAAAACAATCTAAACACAAAACTCAACAATGGTAAGAAGTTACGAGGTCAAATCACATAAGCCACTGCTCTTTCTCTTTACTGAAATGTTCCGCCCACTTCCTGGTGAGCTCCAGGTAGTGGTCTGGCTGATGGGGTTTGTAGTCCAAATACAGACGGGCCACAGTCTTCTTAGGCACGGCCCTCTCAATCTGAGTTCCTTCATGCCACTCATTAAATGACGTTACTGTGATGATATCAGGCCTTATTGATATTGCTGCCTGCAAAGAAGTCTCGTAATATCGTCCATTTACTCTGTTGCGTGTGTTGTGGTTGTTCCACGGCCGGACGGCGGTGTCTATATAACCAGGTCCAGCACTAGGTACAAACAGCAAGTTGTTTTTGTCGCAGAAAGCTTTGATTGCTTTCCAGTTCTGGTGAGAAGATCCAAAGGAAAAGCCATTAGAGGCAAAGTAGGTGTACATGCCGTCAAAACCTCCAGCCTGGATGTCTTGCTTGTGGCGCTCTTCCACAATGAGGGCAATGAAGATGCCATCATAAGGAGTTCCTCGGAGACTGTGAGACCCTCTGGCGGTTAGCAGCTCAGCCCAGGCCTCAGGTGACATAAGGTAGGAGTCGTACACATAAAAGAGTGGAAGAACCTTCCCAGTGCTGGACTTAAACCTGTAGAAAGCCCCATGATTCCCATATCTGTAAAAAGATTACAGGAGTGAGGTGTTTATTTATACTGAACTCATTTAAGAGCTAAGCATGTATCATAGTTGTAATATTGTAATAGTATAGTACATAGACACACTGTATTTATTTATAATACATATTTTTACATAAAATATTACATTTATTGGTAACACTAAAAAAGCTCAATTTATTACCATGATGTATTAGGTATCATGAACTAATAATGAACACAACATTTTAATTTCCTTTTTTTTTTTTTTTGCATATGCAAGTACACTGACATATTGTGAATACATGAATTAACTGTGTGAATACATGAATTAACTGTGAATATTATGAATTAATATTACTACATAATATAATTAGATTTATGTTGTTGTAGTACTTAAATGGTTTTAATTGTTAGTTCATGATACCTAATGTATTAACCAATGTTAATGAATTGAGTCTTATTGTAAAGCGTTACCCATTTAATTCTTCTGTGGTATTCTGGTAACCAAACAGTTTTGGTTAACATTGACTACCACAATATGGGGAAAAAAACACTAAGGCGTCTCTCAAAATATCTTCTTTTATTTTCCACAGACGAAAGAAAGTCATACAGGTTTGGAACGGTATGAGGGGGAGTAAATGATAAAATAATTTTATTTTTTGGGTGAACTATCCCTTTATCCTTAGTTAAATGTTAATTTAAATATTTACTTGTACATTTTTTAAATCAAAAGTTGTTCACTGGTAAGTTGATTTTAATATTAATTTAAATGGACATAAGCGAACATGAATTAATAAATAGTTATTTAATAAACAGTATTTTTATTAACTAATGTTAACAAAGATTAATAAATACTGTAACAAATATCTTGCTCATTGTTAGTTAATGCATTAACTAATGTTGTTGTAATTTATATTTATATATATATATATATATACAGTGAGGAAAATAAGTATTTGAACACCCTGCTATTTTGCAAGTTCTCCCACTTAGAAATCATGGAGGGGTCTGAAATTGTCATCGTAGGTGCATGTCCACTGTGAGAGACATAATCTAAAAAAAATCCAGAAATCACAATGTATGATTTTTTAACTATTTATTTGTATGATACAGCTGCAAATAAGTATTTGAACACCTGTCTATCAGCTAGAATTCTGACCCTCAAAGACCTGTTAGTCTGCCTTTAAAATGTCCACCTCCACTCCATTAATTATCCTACATTAGATGCACCTGTATGAGGTCGTTAGCTGCATAAAGACACCTGTCCACCCCTTACAATCAGTAAGAATCCAACTACTAACATGGCCAAGACCAAAGAGCTGTCCAAAGACACTAGAGACAAAATTGTACACCTCCACAAGGCTGGAAAGGGCTACGGGGAAATTGCCAAGCAGCTTGGTGAAAAAAGGTCCACTGTTGGAGCAATCATTAGAAAATGGAAGAAGCTAAACATGACTGTCAATCTCCCTCGGACTGGGGCTCCATGCAAGATCTCACCTCGTGGGGTCTCAATGATCATAAGAAAGGCGAGAAATCAGCCCAGAACTACACGGGAGGAGCTGGTCAATGACCTGAAAAGAGCTGGGACCACCGTTTCCAAGGTTACTGTTGGTAATACACTAAGACGTCATGGTTTGAAATCATGCATGGCACGGAAGGTTCCCCTGCTTAAACCAGCACATGTCCAGGCCCGTCTTAAGTTTGCCAATGACCATTTGGATGATCCAGAGGAGTCATGGGAGAAAACACCATCCCTACTGTGAAGCATGGGGGTGGTAGCATCATGCTTTGGGGGTGTTTTTCTGCACATGGGACAGGGCGACTGCACTGTATTAAGGAGAGGATGACCGGGGCCATGTATTGCGAGATTTTGGGGAACAACCTCCTTCCCTCAGTTAGAGCATTGAAAATGGGTCGAGGCTGGGTCTTCCAACATGACAATGACCCGAAGCACACAGCCAGGATAACCAAGGAGTGGCTCTGTAAGAAGCATATCAAGGTTCTGGTGTGGCCTAGCCAGTCTCCAGACCTAAACCCAATAGAGAATCTTTGGCAGGAGCTCAAACTCCTTATTTCTCAGCGACAGGCCAGAAACCTGACTGATCTAGAGAAGATCTGTGTGGAGGAGTGGGCCAAAATCCCTCCTGCAGTGTGTGCAAACCTGGTGAAAAACTACAGGAAACGTTTGACCTCTGTAATTGCAAACAAAGGCTACTGTACCAAATATTAACTTTGATTTTCTCAGGTGTTCAAATACTTATTTGCAGCTGTATCATACAAATAAATAGTTAAAAAAATCATACATTGTGATTTCTGGATTTTCTTTTTTTGATTATGTCTCTCACAGTGGACAATTTCTTAACCTACGATGACAATTTCAGACCCCTCCATGATTTCTAAGTGGGAGAACTTGCAAAATAGCAGGGTGTTCAAATACTTATTTTCGTCACTGTGTATATATATATATATATATATATATATTAGGGGTGTAACGGTTCGCGTATTCATACCGAACGGTTCACGGGGTGAGTTCCAAATGGAATCAGTATTCCCTATTTGATCATCCCTATGTGAGCAGGACACGCGTGTGCCGTGCCGTATGTAGCAGTTTGGAATGCACTTGGCAAAGGGAGCGGCGTAATTTCCTCATTATCTTCAAACATTTTCGGCTTCAGTTTCGGTTTTCGGCCAAGTGCATACTAAATTTTCGGTTTCGGTCCAGAATTTTCATTTCGGTGCATCACTAATCTGCATAATTCTTTTCTTTTTTTTAGCCTAACTGTTGCAAATAAAAATATTTTTTTATTTTAAAGAGTTTATAAAAATATGTTTTGTAATAGGCTGCTGTATATAAAAAGTAATATAACTCTTAAAAATATGAATTATATATTTATTTATGCCGGTGCTGCGTTGTCACAGGAAAATCCCAGCTGAAGATAATGAGGAAATTACTCCGCTCCCTTTGCCAAGTGCATTCCAAACTGCTACATACGGCATGGCACACGCGTGTCCTGCTCACATAGGGATGATCAAATAGGGAATACTGATTCCATTTGGAACTCACCCCGTGAACCGTTCGGTACGAATACGCGAACCGTTACACCCCTAATATATATATATATATATATATAGATGTATAAATGTGCATGCTGGTTTTTCCTAAACGCTTGAAACATTTGTCAGGAAAACTACAATATTTACAGAAGTCTTTTAACAATCCTTTCAATTTTCTTCTAGAAAAATTAATTTGTAAAATGTATGTTTTCTCAAAAATGCAGTTTGGTAATGATCATTTTTGGTAATCCAAATACTTAAAACTGCACATCATGTGTTGGTTATGTTATTAAATTATATTTTTATGTGTGTATCTTTTTATTTTTACATGGAACATTTTAAATATATATATAAATGCAAAAACCTAACTACAAACAAAATACAACAGTGTACAGTGCTCTAAAAAGGTTTTGAGCTTGCTGGGATGTTATGTGTCCTTGTTCTGAAAGTGAGCCTCTTTCCACAGCAGTACAGCTGTCTGTATTACCTGATACTCAGACCATGTAAACCTACACTTTACCTAGATCAGTTTTAGATCATGTTTTTCTTTCTGAAGTATTCCTGTTGCTAGAGGAGAACAATTCATGAATAAACAACTTTGTAATGTGTTCACTAAAAAAAGAAACAAAAAGAGCATTTTACAGTCAGTAGATCATTATAGTACTATAGATTTACAGACTGCAACCATTGTTACAGGCTCTTGAACATAAGTGGGTTAGCCGCAATAGCATCAGGTAATGCTATACGTTCTGTTTCATGAATGGTTAATGGAAAAAAGTCCTCTATTTTTAAAACACCACTCTTTCTTTTTGCCAGGCTGGATTAAATTCCATCCTCATCTCAAAGTTCAAAGCAGCTCTTCAGAATGCAGAGGGGCTAGACCTTCAGGTTAGCAGACAAGAACTCTCTGAACTTTAGTATTGAATGTATTGTGGAGGTGCAACCTACTTGTCAATGATGTATTTGATGTTGTCATGCACACTGAGGTCTGTCCGGCCTTTGTAGGGCTGCAGGTGAAACGCAACCTGTAAAGAATTGGAGAAAAGAATCACTAACAGTATCTATATCAGTTCTTTTAAATGTGTCATTCAAACATACAGCCTACATCTGCCTGTACTAAACTGATAAATATCTAGATACAGTGAAATGCAACAAAAAAGTATTTGGACATTAGGCCTAGTCCACATGTACACAGGTATTTTTATAAACAGAGTTTTTCCTCCGTTTAAAAAAAAAAAAATATATTGTCCACACAAGCACGGTTTAAATAAACCTCTGTACACATGAAAACACAAAAAGATGCTATGAGGCGCTGTGAAGAGCATGCCAAACCAACAGGTGGCGAGCCATGTTGTCTAATCAGAAACCTGAAAAAAAGGTTATTGTCATAAGCAGTGACCTGCATAGTATTGCCTTCTGACGCCTCTGCTCCGCAATATAATGGGAGAATTATGTGCATATATCTGTATACATGTTATAAGTCCTGTTACAACACTCTACGCACACCTTGGCAACATAATCCCCATTGGCTAGTGATTTTTTTAGTTTACTCGCCATACTATTTTATTTATATTAGTGCTGTCAAAACGATTAATTGCGATTAACCACATCTAAAATAAAAGTTTGTTTACATAATATGTGTGTGTGTGTGTACTGTGTATAATTATTATGCGTATATAAATACACACACATGCATGTCTATATTTAAGAAATGTTTTTTATATTTATATATAAATTTTTATATATAATATAAATTATATAAATATATATACAGTATATACATGCAAATATTTCTTAAATATATACATGTGTGTATTCAAATATACATAATTATACACAGTACACACACATATTGTTAGGATGGGGTACAAAGGAAAAGGAGCGAGGACTCAAATGCAAGAGGAACTTAGGATTTATTAAACAATAAAATAAAACAAACAAAAATAATGGGGGGGGAAATCATGAGGGGGGAAATAAAACTAGAAATACATAAACACCAGGAGCAGGAAACAAGTAGTACAACAGGGAGCAGACGACATCAAACAACGATCCAACACAACACTGCAGACACAAGGAGACTATAAAGGGTGACAATTCAGGCAAGAAATGAGGGAGAACAGGTGGGGCAAATTAACCAATAATGAGATAAGAAGGGCGGGGTGACAAGGGACCAGAGACATGACATCACACCAAAACATGACAAAACCACCACATGTGCTGCACAGGACAAGACAGACAAGACAGACATGCGACACATATATATTATATAAATAAACTTTTATATATATCGATTAATCGTTTGACAGTATGTATATATATATATCCTGAAGATCCTGAACCTCTCATGCTGATTACTGGTGGTGGTGCTTAAGATATTATTGGTCATTCAGTGTTTCTGTTAAAAATTATAATAGTAATAATTATTAATACGATAATACTACTACTACTAATTCTACTACTAATACTACTACTACTAATTCTACTACTAATAACAACATGCAACGTACTAAGGATTGATGAGCTGCTGGGTTCATGAATATTAATCACCTTGTCTGCGTTTGCTCGAACTGATTTGCTGAAATCAAAACAGGGACAGTAATAGAGGAGCACCAGGTTAGGGTTAGTGTCTAACCCTAACCCTAACCCTTACTGCAGTCCAAATTCAAAATATTTCCCCCACCCCTCAGTCTCGACGTTTACATGGGTTGCCAGTTTGAGGACACAATTGACAATGGAAGGCGAGTAGACTCACACTCTAAGTTGATTTATCGATTTATGATGAGTTGATATTGCGTTTTAATATGCTCCCATTCATAGAGATTTTTTAGATGGGTGCTTTTTAGGTCGAGTAGAATCTGCAACCTCTGACCCAGTTTGTTTGCTGGCTTCCATGGCTGCAAAACGCTGTGTTTTCCACCAACTGGCAAATCTGTCAAATCTGTGGTGGCAAAATACAATTGGGGAAATAAACAACGTGCGGTATCGCACAGACCAAAACAAAAACAGACATTCCGACACAGAACACACATTTCAAAGTAAAATAACTGGCTTTGACACCTTTTTTTTTCAGAGAAACGAGTATGTGAACGAGTTTCCTAAATATCTGCAAACATATTATGGTATGTTTATGCTTTAGTACAGTCAAAAACTTGCATACAGCAACTTTAATGCAATATAAGTCGCTTTAGGTAAAAATGTCTGACAAATGCATAAATTATCCAGTTACAAGTTTACAATTATTAGCCGAAAAATGCATTACATGTGTATCAGAGATAATGAACATATTGCTCTATACTACAGCAACACCTTCCTAAGGTGGCTGACAGATGATTTCTAAAAGTCCCAGAAACATGGTAACTTAAGACACAGACGCGTCATGTTCAAGGAGACAGACCCTCTCCACTTCAGTGACAGCGACAAGAACATGGCTGATTGAACTGCAAAACCCTCAGAGCCTTGAAAGAGAAAAGCCAAGCACAAACACCCACCATTTTTCCACACCGCCAATCTGGAAGGTCTTCATAAGCAGTTTCCATGGCAACTTGCATTTCGCGACACAGCTCAGTCTGCCATGGATAGTTTGACATCAGACAATTTGGAAGTGAACATCTACAGTATAACTGTTCCACTACAACAGTCTTGGAAAGGAGGTTGCTGATAATTCAAATCATAGGTGCTCAACGCCTAAAGTGTTGCAATGTTCTCCTGTTTCTTAAGGACTCCATTTACTTCATGACAACTCACCATGATGCATACGATGCATAATTATAATTTTTTTTGATGGTTGGAAAGATAAAGGGCCCTATCATACACCCGGCGCAAGACGCAACACAAGTGTTTTTTGCTAGATTCAGCCCGACGCAGTTATCATTTTCACGTCCTGCGCCACATTGTTTAAATAGCAAATGCGCCCATTTGTGCGCCCATGAGTGTGCTGGTCTTAAAACGAGATGTGTTCAGGTGCATTTTTGGAGCGTTGCTATTTTGAGGAAACTGAAATTGACTGCACCATTGACCAACAAAAACCTGGTCTAAAGTCAATGGCGCAATCATTTTTTTGTTATTTAAAGAACACAGTAGTAATACGCGCATATATGCAGTAAAGACAGACGACTTATGCAAACACTAGCAAGCTCAAATGTGAAAAATTAAAGGAATATTAAAATGTAAAAGATTATTATTGTGTACATAAATATAAAAATGCCTACATGTCATAATGGGTAGTCATTGCATGTATCAGAATTAGCCTACCTATTTGCAAGTAATGACGAATAAAATTGGCTAATTATTTGACCAATCGTGCCAATAGTTTGAGTCAGGTTGAGGGTGTCTAAATTCCAGCATGTAAATAAATATTGCACGTTACGCCCAAAACACATCCATTACTCATTAAGAGGATAGGGACAACCCTTTTAGACCATGTGCTGGGCACGCAGACCATTTTTCCCATCGTTAAACTAGAAAAGTGGATTCTAAGTGCACTTGCGCCATGATTTTAGACCATGCGCTTAGATCGTTAAAATAGGGCCCAAAAACATACTCAGAAAAACAAGTACTCATAAATCTGGTTTCATTTCAATGGCTGAATGTGTCTATACAGAATGAGGCATGGCCTTGAGCATGCTAGATACAGTGGTTGTTGTTTTAGCACTACAGTAATGTCAGCCCACTCACTCAGCCTGTAAGCATTGCTGTGCCCTTACATCTAACTGTTTGACAGCAAGATAAACTGGATAAGATATTAAGATATTAATCCTATTATAGTAATATATAGTAATTATTAGTCCTTAATACAGTAACGCTAACTTTCTTTGAATTGGGCCTCAAACTTAGTACTAAAGTTCTTAAAGAACTAAAATGAGTGTTGGCTATGGATAACTACAAAGAAAATATATATTATTTCCAATCTAGCTCAAATTGTGGATTCTTTGTGGGTGAAAAACTGCATGATAAGTTGTAGCATTTGAGAGCGAAAGTGTTGAAATGTCCAGAATGGCCCGGCACAGATGTGCAGCTACAAGTGGAGCTCAAATACATTTTTTAAAAAGAGCATGTTAACGATGTTAATAAAACACTTTTATGTGTTGATTCACATTATCAACAAATGAAAAATCGAATTATTGCATTTTTAAAGAAAGGACCTCACTAAAAGGACAGCACCAGGGACTGTAGAAGAGCTCAGACATCAGTGTGGTGGTGAGGATTGTGATCAGACATAAAGCCTAGACTCCAGCATTGTCAATTCTGATGGGCAACGAAGCACATGCAGTGAAGAGATACGCTTCATTCCACCCCACTGCTCAAACAGCCTCTATAGCCACTGGGAGCAATTATGAATGAGTACAAATGACTGGTACTGCATTCTGTTTCCAAACAAATTCAAATATTTTGTTCAAAGATTTTGCAATTGCCTTGCAATACAGGCCCTTGTGTATTTCAAGACTTAAAACTGCATCTGCACAACAGAATGCTACGCTTTGTTTACCCAAAAACAGAACAGTTGAGCAGGTGCAGAATTCAAGGTCTTTGGGAAACAGCTTGATGTCTTGCACATTGCTGTACAGATAAAGGACACAAGGATGACGCAGTTTTAAAAATAAAATAGCCAATGTTTTTCTTCTCCCAATTTTACGGCTAAAATTCAACAATTCTATGCCACGGGAAAACACAACTCATACACTGACCACACTGGGACAGAATTACCTGCAAAATCACCAAGCAAGAAGGACACCGACATGAGTATACAGTAAATCACAGACATGGTGTTACAAGACTTGCTTCTTTTCACACCAGGGGATTACAAAACATGACTGACAAAAAGGCAGTCAGAAACAGCTCTAAACAGCTCATCAGGCATAAATGTTGAACACAACTGTAGGCAGTAAAGACAGAGAAGTATGCAACCAGTGGCAAGCTCAAGAAATTATAATAAATGTCTCATCCACAAAAATTATTCAGATGTTGCAACAAAATCGAAAAGCTTTTTAGTGCCTATATACCTACTTTTTACAGTACCTCATAGCTCTTTTTAAGGAATTACATATGTAAAATCAGATTTACTCTTTTTATAAGAACACTGATAAGATACAAAATGATATATATAATATCACGCTTATCTCCTGACCTTTATACATGTCATATGGGTGTTATAATGTGAAAACTGCAATACAGAACAGTGGAAAGATCTTTATAAGAAGTCTTCTAATAGGTGGAAGTCATGTTCACCCTTCAGAGTCACATATTGACTAGCAATTATAACACTTCTTTTTCTGTCCTTCTAGTTTCAAATCTATTGATATTTGCTATTATTGCCTTAACTTATAACATTGCTGTTTTAACTATTGGTAAGATTTTAGAAAGCCTGCATTACAAAAGTAACCTTAAAGAGATAGTTTACCCCAAAATTTAAATTAGCCCATTCTTTCAGACGAATACAATCAGAGTTATATTAAACAAATGTCCTGGCTCTTCCAAGGGCAGTGAATGGCTGTTTCTGTTTTAAAGTCCATAAAAGTACATCCATCCATTATAAAAGTGCTCCACACGGCTCCGGGGGGTTAATAAAGGCCTTCTGAAGCGAATCGATGCGTTTGTGTAGGAAAAATATCCATATTTAAAACTTTACAAACTGTAATCTCTAACTTCCGCTAACTGCCGTACACGCATTCACAAGAGACTGGCGTTCCAGCATATGACGTAGGACGCAGGCGTAGCATAAGTTTCGCGATGAACACGGAAGTGCAGAGGATAGAGCAAAACAAAACTTGGTTCTAGCGAGAACTAGCATATTCTCACCGGAGCGTCCTACGTTGAAACACCAGTCTCTCGTAAACGCGCATATGACAATTAGCAGAAGTTAGAGATTACAGTTTGTAAAGTTTAAAATATGGATATTTTTCTTACACAAACGCATCGCTTCGCTTCTGAAAGCATTTATTAACCCCCCGGAGCCATGTGGATCCATTATAATGGATGGATGCACTTTTATGGACTTCAAAACAGAACTACCCATTCATTGCCATTATAAAGCTTGGAAGTTTTTTTTATATAACTCCGATTGTATTCGTCTGAATGAAGAATGTCATATACACCTAGGATGACTTGAGGGTGAGTAAATCATGGGATAATTTTGGTGAACTATCCCTTTAAGCGGATTACACAATTACAATCTATTCATTTAAATAATGCCTACATAGCTAGTGGATAACATGATTTCTGGCCTAGGCAACACAAGTCGAAAAAGAAAGTACTTTCAGATGTGGAGCAACATTTCATTTCTTTGGAATAATGCACTCCAAAATATGGAGCTTGTTACTGGTGCATTTATATAGTCATTTTGCAACACAGATTGCTTCAAAGCAGCTTTACAGTGATGATAGGAAATTCATTTAGTTTTTTAAGAAAAGTTGTGATTAATTTCTGTTGTGAAAACTGATTAGTTATTAAATTTTGTGCCATTTAAACAACACCATCCTCAATTAAAACATAAAACCCCCAATGCGTTCCGGACCCCAGCCGCACGGCAACAGCATTTGGTGGCCGGAGAACGCAAACCGTGAACTGTTGTTTTGAAAAAGTTTTGAAACTCCCCTTGCAACCCACAAAAAGGCGATTCCGTGAAAACGGTGACGGCATGTACGCAAGCATTGCGTTTTCAGCCTATAGCAAGTGCGTTTGGATACGTATATGTGTACATATGTGTTTTTATCTGTATAGGGGGAAGGGAAGGGAAAGAGGCCTTCACAAGAAAGTACCCTTAAAGAGACAAGTTTGATCCTAAAGGCTCATAGGTTTAAAGTAATACTTTAAGGCAACTACTTTAAGGCAGGGTTTCATGAGGGAACTTTATAAGAAACCTACCTGCAATCTATCTTATCAAATTGTGATTAATCAGAGGCTGCAGTTTAAAATAGAGTCAAACCAAAATGTATTCAGACACCTTCATCACTTCCTCAAATTATTACAGTTTATTCGCTATAGTTTAGAAAATGGTAATAAAATATGACAAGAATTTAACAAGAGTTAAACTTTGTCAAAACAAATTCATCTTGATAATGTCAGATAGCTTTGATAGAAAGGTATGTAATGGATTACAATTAACCAATCAGCTGTCAGCTGTTAAATGTAAGTACACAATAAGATAATGCCAATTTAGGTCAACCAATTACCAAGCAATACTTCATTTTGTTCAGTCTGTGGTGTAAAAGTTTGCATTAGAAATGAAAGAAAAAACACTTAAGCAAAACATGGTCAGGTCAAGTGAATAATTTTGGTCCCAAATTTTTATACATTTTACTGGTAGTCTACTGTATGAAGAATTTTGTGGTATAATATGTCACAGTTGATTTTATTTTGCTAATCCTCACTTACATAAATAAACTATAGTGTCCTGCACCCACTAGTAAAAAATTATATCTATTTTTATTTGTATTGTAACTCGTAGTAGGCTATTAGTTGGTTCTTGTAAACCAAGTATGAACGCCCTTTAAAGTATTTTAATTAACAGTAGTCTTTGTTCTTTGTGTCTGGATGTCTCAGCAGTTGCAATATGAAAAATTACTTTTTTTTTCTGTTTACTTGCACGTTATGGGGCCATTAACTGACACCAGAGAACCGTGAACATGCAAATGTGTTGTTGAATTACTGAAAATATAACTTGAAATCTGAAATTTAAGTAAATATTTTACATCAAAGGGGTTCCAGCTGACAAAAATGTTTAGGAACACCTGCTCTAAGGTAGTAATCTGAACCTTTTAGGGGTAGATAAGGTACAAAGTTGTCAAAAAAAAAATTTTGACAGTGCAAATGCATCAGAATAAAAATTCATAAACAAAATGTTTGTGTAAGCAGATAAGTTTTATGGATCTCTCACCAGTTACCTTGATACTGTGTCTATGGGCAGCGTCCATTACAGCTGGCACTAGATCCTCTGAGGGTTTGCCATGTTCATCTGCCACATCAGGCGGGTACCAGGACAGGACCACCACACCTGGCATCAAAAGTGGAAATGCATTGCTCTACAAGCAACATTACGTCTCTTTTAATGTTTTAAAGAGGAACGACCATCTACATTGTACTATAATAGCCAAAGAAAAACAAATATTATAAATGTTAAATATTATCATTCAGCAAATTGTATCTTGGCCTTAAAACCTGCAGCCGCAGCTTCGATTTGCGCCATGTGGGATTCAATGACATCTGGATCTCTGGAGCTGTATGGACCCAGGTCGGGGTAATAACTGGACGCAATGTCATCTGGAGGATTGTGTTGTCCTTTCGGGTGACTGGCAGCTATTTTGGGGTCCCAGTGTGGTACCAGTACATGGTCCCAGTGTAAATAACTACCGTCCATCTGTGGCGAGCCATACCATAAATAATAGAAGATGTGAATGTCATAGAATATGCTGTGGTCAGGACCAGAGTTGGAGAACACTATCTTGGTGTCACTTCCCCCACCAACATTTTGACCTGCTGATTCAACTACATTATTGGGTCTCTGGTCCATTCGCTCTCCAACCAAAGGCATCAATTCCATCCCTGGAGCAAGATCCGAGAAACCATCAGTGGGTTTGAGGGTTCGTAGGCCCATCATAGTACCAAAAATGAACAAAGTGAACAATAAAAGAGCCACGCACGCTTTCTTGCGTAATCTGTTCATGATCGCTGTCCGTGGTGCTAGAGAAGGCAGTTCAGAAAGAGGTTAATATGGTCGAGGCCTCCAAAAGTAG
Organism: Gobio gobio; assembly: GCF_949357685.1. Lineage (NCBI taxonomy): Eukaryota > Metazoa > Chordata > Actinopteri > Cypriniformes > Gobionidae > Gobio > Gobio gobio. The sequence continues at coordinate 29,054,010 of NC_137104.1, read as the reverse complement.
GTTGCAAAATTGTAGATTGTGTTCCACCTCCAATTCCAGTTTGCCCGCCGTCTCAGACTTGCACTTGGCACTCCGGGTTGGTCGCTTTGCTTTGCCCGCGCCAAGAAGCCATTATCTTTGTTACATTAACAAATTATAAAGATTTGGGGGAAAAATAGCTAGGATGCTTTGATTAATTTCTGAACATGCAACGATGATATTAAGCTAACATTAGCTAACAAGCCAACCAGCCCACATTATTTATTACGGCATAGTAGTAACCTAAAAGCACTCGCCATGTTACTAAATCAACAATGCACAACGCATTGTTTTTTTCTTTTTGTTAAAGTCGCACACGCCCGTTAAAACTCGACGCAAAAGCTTCCATGCAATCATGTAGCCTATTTGCTTCCAACTCGCAAACTGAACGCTGTCTTCTCTCTCCTGGATCTTTATTGTAATCCTTCTGCGCGGTATAAAACACTTTCACATCAGTTGCACTTTGTGAAAGCATCGGCTGATTTCTGAGCGTTTGTCGCCACTGTGCTCATGATAAATCATCTCTCGCTACTGGAAGGTGGAGTCTTGTGGGTTTGTCACCATGCACGCATGCTCAAGCAAGGACACAGACTGTGTTCACAATGGCATGATGCTTACTGCATACTGAGCAGTAGCCTATATACTGAAAACGGCATAGGCCTACTATTTTTAGTATGTAGTATGTAAAACAATAAGCAATATGATATGCATTTGAAACAGTACTGTTGTTACCTCTTTATGTTTAATTGTAGCTATCATCTGTGTAATACATATTATCATCTTGCTTTTTTAGTCAAATCTTGAAAGGAAACTTGTTTCATAATAAATACTACCTACTATTTTCAAACATTATTTGAAACGGAATGCCATTTTTTTATTATTAATGCTCAAAAACAATTCACAAGTAGGCTAATAAAATAATAACATAATACAAACAACAACAAGAAGAACAACAAAAGAAACAACTGGGGGGAATAATATAAATTAAACATTGACAAATTATGAGAATTACTTGATTTTAGTACCCCCCCCCCCCCCCCACCCCCCACCCTATATCTTCTCGGTAGGTGCCATGGAACTTCCACCAGTCTATTGCAGTCAATGGCAGAAAAGAGCCATGAATATTTCTGTCAGACGTCCTCCCCCACGCCCACAGCCCCGCCCCCATATAGCGAAATCACCGCCCCCTCAGTCACGTTATCATCACATTTAAAATATAGGCCCCTACCCTTCCGCAACAACTGATTCGCACTCATCCATCAGCGCAATAATTTGTTGTTTTCAAACCATCAAGCACTTCCTTCCATTTGAGTTCATTTAATATGTACTGCGACGACATCTAGTGCAGTAGCCTATAATGCACGTTTAATGCAGTTTAGTCATTAGAAGGTCCAGCCCGTCTGTCAAATATGGTTATGAGGTCCGTGTCTTCAAATGCCATATTTAAAACATAAATGAGATCACAAAAAGGCTATCTCTAATCTGGGCAACATTTAATGCGAGAAAAGAAAACAATAACTGTCATTAAAACACTAGATGGCGCAAAATTCATTTCATTCATTGTTTGCTCTAAAAGGTATTGACACTTTATATTGACATTTTACATGAATTACCAAAAATATGGTTATTACAAAAACATCCGTTTGCAAAACAAATCTGTTTGGCAATGTTAGGAACAAAGACTGTTCAGGACTACATCTTCGATTGAATCAGCTGTCTTTAAATACATTCTGACTATAGACAGGTAAGTCTTTATGCAATATTGTAGAACAGGGGTCTCCAAACTCAGTCCTGGAGGGCCGCTGTCCTGCAGAGTTTAGCTCCAACCCCAATTAAACACACCTGAACCAGCTAATCATTGTCTAACTAGGGCTTTGTAAGAGGCCCTCCTCCAGGACTGAGTTTGGAGACCCCTGTTGTAGAACCTCATAATGCGAGAATTGGCTGTTAGGATTCATAAATATGGCTATTAAACTAGCAGCACTGAATCGGCACTCCTAATGAGTGTTTTAGAAATGTTACTGGATAGTTAGCCTAACTATTTAAAAAAATGTTTAACAATGGTCACAAATTGTTGTTGTTGTTTTGAAATATAGCCTATACATACATACATAGTATATAATATATACTGCTTAAAGGGATAGTTCAATGAAAGATCAGAAGATCTTTCTGAATATAGCTTTATATGATGAACAGATTTAATTTAGGTTTCTTTTTCATATAAACATTGATCAGCGAATAAACAAAAGCTCAACCGAACCCACTTGATGCGCTAGAACAAACGTGCTGCGTAACACACGAGAATGAACCTCAATGGTTCTTGCAAGTCAAGCGAACATGCTTGAGCTTCCGTTTACCACAAATGATGTGTGAGTTGATGAATGTTTATATGTAAATAAAAGCCTACATTCAATCTGTCAATCATAAAGTGTGCCTTTTTGGACATAACCGCTCAATTCATATGGAGTCGGACTAGCTTTATGATCTCTTTATGAACTTTTTGAAGCATCAAAGTGGTAGTTGCGTAGCTGCCAATGGAGGGACAGAAGCTTTCAGGTTTCATTAAAAATATCTTAATTTGTGTTCCGAAGATGAACGTCCAATGGGTTTAGAAAGATATGAGGGTGAGTAATTAATGACAGAATTGTAATTTATTTGGTGGACTATCCCTTTAAACCAAAATGGTGTAAATGAATCAAGTGTTGGTGTTACAACCTACCCTACTACCTAGGTGAGTTGTGAAACTCAAAGAAAACATGGACATAATTTTAAATGGCATGCATTAGTCCATGCATTTGTTTTGTTTGTTTGTACATGCATATATTAAATCATTTAAAAAAAAAAATAGTTAAACCCAATTTCCATTACTGGAAACATCTTATGGTCATTCCGGAATAATAACAATGTATATAATTGATATAATAACAAAGCTTATGAAATGTCCCATAGCCATTATGATTAATCTGTGTAAACTCACATTAAAATACTCTAAACTATGATGTACTTACCCCCCCCCCCCCTTATAAATTGATAAACAAACAAACAAACAAAAAATATGTTGTAACCAAGACAAATCAAATTGAGTAGGCATGTTTATGAGGATTGTGAACTTATTTTAATCCACTAAATATAACAGCTAACTGGCAATAGCTAGCATGCATGTGCTAACATAACTAGCACATTTGTTAGTCAAATACTAATTTATTTTTATGAAAAAAAAGAAAAAAAAAACTTAAGTAGTAGCTTTAAATGATAGACAAAATTAACTGTTGGATTTATTTTGGTATGGTCATCTCAAAGATTGTATTATGGTAGTATAATTATTTATCATGATCATATTTACAAAACCACTACATTATAATGTCAAGGGTGGAACTCTTGTTGAGGCAATAAACTCAAAATATAGCACATTTTGATGTGTACCATTTTCATTTTACTCATGAAGGTGGAGCACTGAGCAAATAAACCAATCTGATTAGATCCTGTCCTCCCCCTCTTTGTGCTGAAGATGGTACAGTCTGTTTCCAAACGCTCTGTGAACGGTTCAAGAGGCTGAATGCCACACACAGACACTGTCTGAAGATGCCCTTATACACACCTGTTCTGTCCAAGGGGAACATGATAAACGCAGAAATGAAAACCATATTGCTGTAGGGCTGCTCATTATTGGTAAGTTAAGCTTTGTATCTAAAATATTACATTGTTAATGTTAGATGTGGATTTAACTAATCAGTTTCTCTTTCTTTAAACATTATATTAAATACATATAGTTGTTTGGTTGGACATGAAGAATCATCGGTGTTGAATATTACAGCAGTTTTAAATCCAGTTAACATTTGCTTATTAGTACAGTTCCAAAATATTGATACCTTCACATGTTGCTGTTTTTGAGAGTAAATGACAATGAAAATCATCTTCAAACATGGTCATTCTTTTTTTTTCTTTTTTTTATGTTGTACAATAATATTGCAGAGGCTATAAATATAATATGAAAATCTATACTTTAGTGTTTTGACTAAAGGTCAGTCAGGTCTGCTCAGAGGACATTATCAGTAACATTATATAAAAAATATTTATCTGGAAACTGATACATTAATTTAGAACTCTAACATGAAGCAATTAAAGTGTGTATTTGGCCTTTACTGGCATTAGCTTTTTTTCCCCATGCATTGGCTTGGCTGTATTATTGAAATTTCATGACCCAAATGGCAGATTGCTTGAGAATGTATATTTTCTATCCTTCAAACTGATAAATTCAGGTAGATTTTAACTGAGATGTAATAACATTGGAATGATAAGTAAATTTACCCATGGTTTCACAGACAAGGCTTAACCAGACTAAAATTCATATTTGAGCTGTTTTAACAGAAAGCAACTTGCACTGAGATATCTTAAAATATGTCAGTGCTATTGTTTTGTCTCAAGATGCACACCAGTAATGTTTTTTCTAAAGAACATTTATAAAAGCTACTTAAATGTCCTAATTGAACTAAGGCCTAATCATGTGAAAGAAATCAAAAGAAATAAGAAATAAGGGCTGATAAAAATATTAAACTATAAAAACTATACCACTGTAAATTGCCGCAAATGAGAAGAATAAATGAAGAAACACTGTTATTTTTTACATGTCTATTGCATTGATTATAATTGAAGTATATACTTATCCCATAACTGTGTTAATTAGTGTCAATTAGTTGTTTCACCCTGCCTCACAACTTCAACAAACAAGAGGTTGTTGGACACATGCAGGGATTTGATTTCCCCACTGTAGCTCTAATTGGGTAAACGGATGGTGTTATAACACTCTCTGGAATCTCCTTCTCAATGTGAGTTGTACTACAGTACAATTTTACAGCAGTACAACCATTTAGAAATATCTCTCCCAGTGTCCAGCAGATTCAGAGAACCACTCTCCGAGCTGCTGTTCCCCCTGGGAGAAATCTTATTCTGGAATGATCTCTTTAACCAAATGAGTCACCATGGAGCAGAATAAGTATCTCCTCATATGCATGTGTTCGGTCTTTTACCCCCCGCTTAGTGTTCTAGGACATGTAGCTATTATCCTGTGCAGTGGAGAAGAGCAAGGGATGCATAAACATGCTCTTCGTACTTTTGATTCCCAGCAACATGTGGTTGTTGTGTAAGATGTCTCAGTGTGGTATTCTGGGTAATTCAGCACAGTCAGCCCACGCTTTTCTGTGCTTTGTAAGATGCTCACTCTGTGTTTACTGCCTCTTTGTGTTCACCTTGACAAGACGTTTAACCATCTTCCAGCCCTTCAGCCTTCCCTCAATCTGACGACGCTCACTTTATTAGATAGAACAGCTGGTTGTATATGTTTGTTTTAATAGCTTTTTGTTGACCGTGTGCAACAAACATAAGCAAACTAAATTTTTATATTGTCTGAAGAATTAGTGAGTTGTATTTGCCTGTGGATAAGTTGCTGCCTCAATGGCCAAAGTGTTCTGAGTGGTTTCTAGGAGGTTATTTTGGCCCAAGTCAAATGAGTCCTATGCAGCTCTATGACCTTCTGTTATCTAGATGTTCTATTTTTTCGACACATTTCATCATAAGTCAGAAAAAAAAATCACCTGATTGCTTGGAAACGTATGGAGCCCCACACATAATGTGAAGGAAAGGAGACAAATTAAGAATTTATTCCCACAACTTATTAATTAATTCCTCCGTTATACGTAATTTGTGGCCACTATTTAAATAAAGGGTTAGTTCACCCAAAAATGAAAATTATCCCATAATTTACTCACCCTCAAGCCATCTTAGGTGTATATGACTTTCTTCTTTCAGCCAAACATAATCGGAGTTATATTTAAAAAAATAAAAATTAATTCTGGCTCTTCCAGGCTTTATAATGGGAGTGAATGGTTTCTTGCGTTTTTGTAAGAAAAATGTATAGCTTTATAAACCATAATATCTGGCTTTCGGTAACGGCTGTATGCAAATCTAGTTCCGGTGGTCGAGTTCCTTCAGAAGGCCTTCATTTACAGAAGGCCTTTTATGTTAGATGGATTCCTTTTTTTGGGGGGCTTCAAAATCTAAGCATTCACTCCCATTATAAAGCTTGGAAGAAGCCAGGATAGTTTTTAATATAACTCCGTTTGGCTGAGAGAAGAAAGTCATATACACCGGCGTGTGAGACAATTATGGGATCATTTTCATATTTGGGTGAACTAACCCTTTAAATTAAAACAAGGGAACAAATTAGTAAAACATGGCCACAAATGAACTAAAATGAGTAAATGAATGAATAAATCAGCCATGAATGTATAAATTGTGGGAATTAATTCTTAATTCAAGGCTGCAATATCTTCTTTTTCTGCATGTTATGTGCAGGGCTTCATAGAAAATTCACACAGTTTGAGCTATGAACACAAACATTACGCACAAACTGTTTAGGCAACTCAGTGGCTCACAGGAAGAAACATCTCTCTCTCTTTAATTATACTGTCAAGATAGAAGAAGAATGTTCCTAGAGCGAGAGAGAGAGAGAGAGAGAGAGAGAGAGAGAGAGAGAGAGAGAGATAGCTTTTTAATCCACTAAATAAGTATCCAGAGATCAATGGGTCCCTTTTAGCATATTACACAAGATTAGATTTACTGAGTAACAGACAGAGTTAATGCTAGTGGTGGTGGTCCACGGTACCCCCCTCCCTTCTTGGCTTCATGGCTGATGCTGATACTGAAATATGGAGCCAATAATGCAGATGATATAATAGAATAGCACATACAATGCAAAATACTGAATTTAAATAAACACTCATTTTACACAATATTTACAAAAAATCATTAAAAATAGAACTTTGGAACACATGACGGAATGATCACTTCTATTAATTGGCCCATTGTACACAATTATCAGCCAACAGCAATAATCTCAGAATGACTAAGTAATATATTAACAGAAATGAAGTAATATAAAAGTAAATTTTAGCAAACGTTTGAAAATAATGCCTATTATGGAAATAACAAAATAATATACTTAGATGCAAACTGAATATTTATTTGCAAACTTACAAAAAAATGACTACATGTGAAACAATTTCCTTATTTTAGGAGATTCACTCAGAGACTGCAGCTGAAATATGTTGGGTACATGCAGTGCATTTCCTGGCATGCTACAGAATGCCTCTGGCATTACTGTATTGCCATATGTGTTTGCGATGTGTGCAGTGCTTCCCCATCATCAATCCATCCACCCAGTCTGTGTATTTTAACCTTCTTGCTCATTGAAAAAGATGCTCAGAGGCCGATAACCTTAGTTGTACATATTTCTGGGGCTATGCCAGAGGCAGTGCCAATGCTTTGAGCCATATGGCATCTCATGGCTGGTGCACATATGCTAAATGAACAAACTCTATATCAAGGTCAGAAACTCTGAAAAGCTGCAGTGTGTGTTGTGTTTGGACTGACCATTATAAGACCTTTCTGCTGTTTTCGGTATATCTAGAGACCATAATAAAAAATTGAGGATTGCCTCTTTTGGCTTGGACCAGTAAGCAACCACCCAGAATGTCATTGCAAGTGCGCAACAAGCCAGTACATGCACAAGAGATAACTAAAATATTCAGAACTATGACTGATGTGGTCTATGCCTGAGTTTATACAACACATACACAAGCATTATGTGTACTTAACATTGGACCAATTAAGAATAACCAGAAATAACACACTTTTGAACGCTTGGATGAAAGGCTTCATTTACTTAATTTAGAAATAGTCTTATCAAACAACAAATGCAAGTTGACAAATTTTTTTTATTTATTTTTATTTAGTGTGAATATGTTTTCTTGTGACTCACCAAGAAATACATTCTCTGTGTAAATCCAGACTGTAGAATTTGTGATGATTGTGTTAACGTGTGCGTGCGTATGTCTAATTCAGATAAGTTTTAGCCATGGGCATGAATTAGTTTCACACTAATATGTCAGAAATCCTACAGACAAAGTGTGAAAAACAGACTCTGATCCTTCAGAAGGCTTAGAAAGAGAAACCGAGAGATTGTGAGAAGGTGAGAGAGAAAAAAAAAAGAAGAAAGTTAAATAGACTTTAAGACGTCTAATCCATCCCAGAGGAGCTATTTAATAGCCTCTTCATTTCTGTTTGTTTCTCTCCCTCTCCTATGCTTCCACACTACTGGTATTTTTTTATCTTTTCATTCACCTTTTTTAAATTGTGAAACAAACAACGATTCAGTATTCAAAAAATACAATTCAAATATTCAAATTACATCATCACTGTGTAACGTGTATGATGTGTTTTGGTTTAGTTTTCATTGTTCTTTTAATATGCTTTGATCTATTCTGTTATTGTTTTATATTTTTACTTTTTTATATTATGGTATCTTATTTACAGTGTAATTATGCATTTAAGTACTGAGTAATGTCAATGAATGTACTTCAATTCAATTTACATTTATTTGTATAGCGCTTTTAATAGTACATATCGTTTCAAAGCAGCTTTACAGAAAATGCAGGTTTCTACAGAGGTAGATAAAGTAATGTCCAAGTAATGTCCATATGTCAGAAATGTCAGTTCTAAGATATCATAAGTCATGCAGTTAGCTAACATCAAGTATTAATTTAGGCAGAAACAAGGATCTCAGTAAAGCAGTTATTACAAGTTGTAATGATTTCAATATGTCTATATATCTGAAGTCCTGACAGGGGTTGGCGTCATCTCCTCACTGAAAATATTCTTAAGAGGCTGGATCCAAACTGGAGCTGGCATTATCTCTAAGTAGTTATCTCAGGATGTGCATCCCGAAGTGGAAACAGAAAAGCTAATTGAAAATAATTAGTGTAGCTGCTGTTCATAACATTTCAAGCAAAAGATAATCATGTGCATTTCATCTGACACTTTAACACTTTATTTTACAGTGTCCTTGTTACATATGTTACATGTACTTACTATAGTAATAACAGTAAATTATGCATATTTACATGCAACTAACCCTCAACCAAACCCTAATCCTACCCTAACCCTATAGTAAGTACATGTTGTTAATTAATATTACTCAGTACTTAAATATATAATTAATTTGTAACAATGACATCTTAAAATAAAGTGTAACCTATCTGATATAACTGGAGTACAAGGTTATGCGATGTATTATGTGAATGCTTGGCTAAAGACATGCATCTAGATTTAAACTGGAAGAGTATGTCTGAGCCCCGAACATTATCAAGAAGGCTATTCCAGGGTTAGGATTAGGGTTTGGTTTAATGATAGTTGCATGTAGCCTAATTATGCGTGATTTACTGTTATTACTATAGTAAGTACATGTGACGTGTAACAAAGGCACTGTAAAATAAAGTGTTACCTTTTTTTCGTGACAGGAGGTTTGTGTGTTAATGGACGATTAAGTCTGTGCTTTACATTTCCCCATCTGTGGATGATAATGAGGTGGTTGCCATGGAAGCAGAACAAGAGGACGAGACACATGCACATGCTGTAACATTCTATAAATAGAGGGACAGTAATTAAAAACCTTTAAACGAACCTCTTTAACATTATGGGATTGTGGGGGCATTAATAATTCACACTGCATGCAGCCTGAATGTGCAATATGACTTTTGTTGTTGATTTAATTTTTAAATAGCTTTATATGTTATATTTTATATTATCACTGTCTTCTGTTCTTGTTTTGCCTGCCTAGTTGTCTACGTATGCAGAGTTCAGACTGCCAGATTTTAGCCCCGATTTTAACTCGCCGACAAGTTTTGCGAAATCGCAGAAAAAAAAGTCCCAAATCATAGGCAAATCGGTGCTTGCACACCTGAGTGACAATCACGCAGTGTGAATGATCAAAGACGCGATCAGAGAGAATCACTGATGAGTCGCCGATGCAAACTCCTGCTGTGTGAAATGAGTTCTGACTGAAAAGGACATCTGCGATGACCGACAGCCAATGAGAGAGCAAGATACAGGGCAGCGGGAGGTTCGTGGATGAGTTAAGGACCAGAATATCAGTATTTTAATATATATATTTACAATTATATCAAACAGAAACAAAGCACAGACATTTGCTTGACCAGCCGCAACAGTAGCACAGTGCAATATTATTTATTTACCTCAAACTCTCTTTGCAGAACACAACCCTTGCTCCCTGTATCTCCCCAAGCATTTCCTCCACCATAATCTTTTTTCTTTTTCTCCTTTTTGCTGCAAATCAGCACACAGACAATTTGGATCGCAAGTTTCTGCACTGCAGTCTATATTTTTAACAACAATTCCAGTCTCCTTCTCACTTCTCGCGTGTGTTTGGTTGTGAAACGTAGTTTGCAGACGGGACAGAGCATTCTTGTACAGTCATTCAGTGTGAAACCCCCTGTCGCAGATCTATCGTGCAGTGTGAACACAGCAGCAACTGAATGCTGGCCCAGATAGTCATGCAGTGTGAAAAGAGCATTGATCCGACGAGTTTGAAAATTGTGCAGTCTGAACTCGGCATTAGTTTCCCTGTTTGTTAACCAGTCCCTACCCCTGTTCCGTTTTATCCTTGATTACACTCCCCATGTATTTAAGTCCTGTGTTTTGTTTAGTTCTTTGTCCAGTATCGGTAATGCTTTAGATTACGGCCCGGAAAGTACTGCGTAAATAAAGAGAATTTACAGCATAATTTTTGGTAATTATAGTGTAACTATAAAGTAAGCATGCGTAGGTATAAGTGAACAATCTGTAATATTGGGTGAATAAAGGGGTAACTATCAGGAAAATTAACATTATTTATACTGTAAGTATACTGTATGAATCTGCGGGCTGTAAATTAAAGTGGTTCTTGTTCCCGTCTTGTTCCGTGTAGTTACAGGGTAAGTACAATAAACAACACATACAAAATCTGATATCACTCGGAAATATTTATTTGAAAAACAACTTAATCCAAAACAGATTTGACACTTCTTATTCATTTTTTTTTTAAATAAACTTTTCATTTCAAATAATAACGTCCGGACAGAAAGAGGCATGTTTTGCCCCTTTTTTGTTTCTTTTGCTTGTCTTCCTCTTCTTGTTCGGATGGCATGAGGGTGAAAGACAAGTAAACGGTGAGGACATTTCTGCGTGAACTGTATTTTCAGTGTAGCTACATAATACAGAATAGCTAGAGATATAGGATTCCTTCTTAATATTCATCTGTGGCAAGGACGAAAAAGTAGAGGAACAAGACAAGGATAAAGGCAAGCAAGAGAAACAAATAAATGTTGTAAATCTGTTTTAAAAAAAGGTTTCCGAGTGATATCAGATTGTGTACGTGTTTTTATTGTTCTTACCCTGTAACTAGATGAAACAAGAGGGGAACAAGAACCACTTTAATTTACAACCCGCAGATTCATACTTAAGGCCTTTGCACACTGAGTCCGAAATTTTTGCAAGTGTTTTTTTGTATTCGTGATCCGAAAAATTCGTCACGCACAGAGACCTTGCACACTGAGTCCGATGTGTATTAATGAATGCGTTATGAAAAAAAGCAAAACAATACAAAATGCTGTCTTCAAGCAGCGAGGATAATTTTTTTGTCCTCTCTCTTCTTAAAAAGAGAAAAAGAAAGAGGAAATATTGGGTCCATCCACTCCTGCGATCGTGTAGAGAGGAAAGAGAGTTCCACCTCCTTATCAAGGAGCTGCGGGATTATCCAGGCCGATTCAAAGTTTACTTTAGAATGTCAGTGGCTCAGTTTGATGCTTTGTTAGCGATACTGGAGCCACATATTAAAAAGAAGACCACCAATTTCCGTGATTCATTTGATCCTGAACAGAGACTGCAGTATGTCTTGGTATGGATCCGTATGCGCGCACACACACGGTTTACAGGGACTTGGTGTGCTATAATTATAGCTGTGATATAATAATATTTGCAGTATTTTTGATAAAATAATATTTGTATATATAATTGTAGATATCTGAGCACTGGCGATTCATTCACCACCATTGCCAGCAGTTTTAGGTTGGGGATCAGCACTGTAGATGGGAAAAACGGATGTGAAAAACACAGAAAACCGAACCTGTTCTGTTTTTTTTTTTGATGGACGGAAGTTTCGGAGGCAGTGTGCAAGCGTGATTGACATAACGTAAGGTCGAATTTATTTTTTGACGTGCTCAAATTTTGCATGCGAATTTCGGACTCAGTGTGCAAAGGCCTTTACCCTGTACAACCCGCAGATTCATACTTACCCTGTAACTACATGAAACAAGAGGGGAACAAACACCACTTTAATTTACAACCCGCAGATTCATACTTACCCTGTAACTACATGGATAATTACCCCTTAATTAAAAAAATACTTACAGTATAAATAATGTGTTAATTTTCCTGATAGTTACCCCTTTATTCCCCCAATATTGCATATTGTTCCCTTATACCTACACATACTTACTTTATAGTTACTATATAATTACTGAAAATTATGCTGTAAATTCTCTTTACTTACGCAGTACTTTCCGGGCCGTTACCTAAAACAGCTCTAAAAAGACAATAGTATCATTATGCAGATCAAGTCAGTTCAGAGATTATTCAATTCAGTTCAATAATGGTGTTGATGTCGCAAATTTAATAAATTATGAAATTAAGTCGATTCAGCTATAGCTAAACAGATCTACAGAAGACAATAGTGTCATTATTCATTATTACTAAGTTCAAGTGTGTGATTTAGAATTCCAGTTTGCATTACAAGTAAAATTTGTGGATGGATGTTATTTAAAATTTTCCATTCAGCTCGTTCTCATTTAATCTGTCTGAATATTCTTATATCATCACTAATTACCTGACTTGCTTTCTCAAACACAAACAAAAGCATACTCTGGCACACTGACCTGAATTACCAATAGATAGACTGGTTCACTTCTGTACACTGCTTGTTTTGTGTTACTATGGTTATGTACCTGTTAATCATTTAGTTTCTATAATCAGCCACTGATTATAAACAATCTGGTTATTATCGTGTGCTACTCTGAAATTAGATCAAAACGTATATCAAAACGAACCTATTGTCAGAGGCATAGCCTCATGGGCGGTGACGGCGCTCAGACTCATAGCGCATTAGTGTTCCCTATCAGTAAGTCACGTTCTACGTTATGTCAGAATTGAACTGATGAATTGGGATCTCGCCTGAGAGAAGTTAAGTGATTGTTGATGTGACGGTGCATCAGTGGTGGTTGCCTCCCTGGGAGAACTTTGCACACTGTGCAATCTTCTTAGAGAGCATTTCTGCTCACTGTGCTGGCGACCTTTCTCCTGTGGATTTCAGCAATAAAAGAGCTTTCCCTAAAGTAGTAAAATCAGGTGTGATGTTGCATCTTTTTCAAGATGTCATTCCAGATGTGATTCTGGATGCGGTCGTTACCTGGCCCCGGCTGACAGTCACAATCACTGTCTCACGTGTCTGAGCCGTAATCAGTCTGAGACAGCATTCGTGGAGGAGTCATGTACCCACTGCTGGAATATGAGCATTGTGATGCTTAGATCGAGACTCCAGTACCTTGAAAGAGGGCTACTTTGGTTGATACACAGTGTGATCTGAGGGTTACACTGGGGGCTTTCATGCCTAGGCCAAAGCACTCAAAAATCTGCGCAAGGCTAGTTTAAACCCAGGGTTGATGCAGGATCTACATACAGCCTATGGCCGACGAACACCACTGCGCGGACCCTTGGGAAGACGGTGTTCACACGTGTGGTCCAGGAGCATCTTTGGCTGAACCTGGCTGAGATGAAAGAAGTCGACAAAGTTCACTTTCTTGACTCCCCCATCTCCCGCGCAGAGGAGGAGGGCCGGGTGGAGACCCCTTTGTTGAGTTTATTTTTTCTCCTGGCACTGCCCCAAGGCCAGTGGCACCAACAATTGCAACAAAAGAGCAATTTCCTCAATCTTTGGGTCCCAAGAGGGCTTAGTTGACAGTGAATGACGCTATGCCTTGCCACTCTCCACCTCCTTTTCCATCGCTAGTAGGTAGCAATGCCTTCTCATGCGTCTCCTACCATTCCCTCATGGGAACCATGGAGCCAGGTAAGTGTTGCACCACACACTCAGACCCCACTCCGGGAGTATGGCATCCGCAGCCACAGTCATGCCACTCGGATTGCTTCGTATGAGACCGCTTTAGCACTGGTTACACTACCAAGTCCTGAGATGTGCATGGCACCGTAGCACACCGAGTGCCAATCACATTGGCCTGTCACCAAGCGTTCAGCCCGTGGCTAGACCTTGCTTTCTGCAGGTCAAGCATGTACTTATCTTGATAACACATCAACTGCTGCATACACCAACCATCAAGGTGGTCTACGCTCCCGTCGCATATCGCAACCTGCAGTCAGAAGCGACTCAGGTTGCTTCGTGCCATTCTCACGACAGCTCACACTCCTGGGAGAGTAGAGACTCCACAGGTGGTCCAGCCAATTTGGGGGTGCTTCGGAGCCGCACAGGTAGACCTGTTTGCCTCTCCGGACATGTCCCACTGCCAGCTGTTTTACTCCCTGACCGAGGGGACCCTCAGTATGTATGCACTGGCACACAACTGGCCCCGGGGCCTACTCAAGTATGCATTTCCCCCAGTGAGCCTACTCGCCACAGACACTGTGCAAGGTCAGGGAGGACGAGGAACAGGTTTTGATGGTTGCGCCTTACTGGCGGATTCCCCTGAGGAAGGAACTGCTTTCACAGGGACAGGGCATAATATGTAGGGTTGGGTATCGTTTGGGTTTTTTTCGATTCCGGTGCCAAACCGATACTTTTAAAACGGTTCCGGTGCCTAAACGGTGCCTGAACCGATACTTTTTTTTTAAAAAAAGGCCACAAAACGAGGTGGATGACATTAAATGGCTTTTTATTTATTTATTTTTAATTTAAATTGAACCATTTATTAAAAGTTTAATGTATACTTAAATGTATGAATATAAATAAATACAAAACACAATTTACTTATTTACAAATTATAATTGACTTATTTACAAATTCACAGTAAAACCTAAGCCACCTAACCCAACTACAACAAGCCTAATATAACTCTTAATTACAATAATAACAGCAGTAGTCTGTATTCTTGGTATGCTACTAACCAGCTTCGAGCTTCAGCTCTTTTTTGAAATATGATCATATTCTCTGGCTAAATATTTTAGAACGCATCGTCTTAATGTTTCCATGGCGACGCGTCATGTTTCTCACATGACACACAGCAGCCGCAATAGCGCTGACAGCTCAGCTGTATCGGGTTTATTTCGTTTTTTCTTTTTATTCAAAATATTCACAAACTTCTTAACTGTGTCACGAACTATCTGATGTTCAAATGTGTGAGTGAATGTGTGTTAGTTGATCTATAAAGCGCAATGGGCGGCGCCATGTTAGTTTGCGCCTCAGAATCGGATCTGTCGGATTTAACTTACAACACTTGAGAGCATTCTCGTCTCACGAAATACATGAAAGTAAGTGACCAGTGAACTGGAAGAAGAACAGAGTAAACGCTATAGTTACTATATAATGTGCATGTATCTGATGTGAATAAAACATGTAACGTTAGTCAAATTATAATCGTCTGAAAGGATTGTCATTGCCGCTTTCATAGACATCAGTGTGTGTTTTTTGCTAGTAGCCTACTTATGAGCATTTAAATGTCTGAAACCTGAAATAAACATGATGTCGTTGAAAACACTGAATAGTTGTCATGAGTTGTGATGTGACCAGCGCTGAGCGTCTGTCTCTGGCTCAGCCAAAGCGCGAAAGCACGTTTGAATTTTGGCACCGAAATGAGGAACCGAAATCTGCGTTCTTATTCGGTCCGGTACATACCGGTTATATAAGTACCGGTGCCATATTGGAACCGGATTTCGGTACCCAACCCTAATAATATGGCACCCATGTGGAGGACATAAGTGATCTACCCCTGGGAGTGGTAGACACGATCACTTCAGCTAGAGCTAGCTCTATGAGGCACACCTATGCTTTGAAGTGGAGTCTGTTCATTGATTGGTGTCCTTTTCATTGAGAAGACCCCCGTAAATGCCTGATCAGAGTCGTCCTTTCTTTCCTGCAGAAAGGGCTGGAGCAAAGGCTGTCTTCCTCCACCATGAAAGTGTATGTTGCCACTGTAGTCACACATCATGATGCAGTAGAAGGTAAGTCTGTGGGAAAGCACAACCTGGTCATCAGGTTCTTGAAGGGTGCAAGGAGGTTGAATCTTTCTCGACATTGCCTCATCCTCTTTTGGGACCTCCCTCTGGTCTTATTGGCCCTACAGATAGCTTCCATTGAGCCTCTGCAGGCAGTAGAGATTAAGGTCGGGGACCTGCAGGCATTTTTGGTCAGCAAAGCGTGCCTGGAATTCGGGCCGGCTAACTCTCACGTAATCCTGAGGCCTGAAGAGAATCCTGAGACATCTGTAGAGCTGTGAGCTGGGCTACACCTAACATGTTCATGAGATTCCACAATCTCAGAGTAGAGCATGTTTATTCCCTTTTGTTGGCCACAAATAGGTAATATGCGGGGAGGCTGTCTCTGTGTCTCGCTTACAGCACCATTCCCCTCTGAGGACGGGATATGAGAGCCTACTTTGCTCCCCAGGCGTGTTCCCGACCGGCGAACCCTGGATGGAGTTCCTCCAACACCCTTCGGCAGTTAGAGTTAGACGGCAGTTAGGCGTGTGACGTCATGCATTTGCATTTATTCATTTTGCAGATGCTCTTATCCAAAGAAACTTAAAAAATAATGGATCATAAAAAGTGCAACAATACAAAGCTACAGTTGGCTAGAAAAGTACAAGCGAGTATAGAGATGTAGAAGTGAATGAAAAATGAAAGAGATGACAGTTGTTTTAAGTACTTTTAGGACACTATATCAGAAAAGGTATTGAGTTTTAGGTTTTGGCAAGAAGGGCATTCCCACAATGGGCAAGAGGGGGAGATTATGCCTTCCAGACCTACAATAAACTAAATTAACTCCTTTGGTGCAAGGCCAGAGTGGTAACAGATGGTTTGCTATCATCATATGTGTGTCTCTGTGTGTAGGTTTCTGAGGGTGAATCTTACAGACATGACCTGTTATCTATTTATCTAAATGTCAGTTAAAGGCAGGTATCCACATTTTCAGTCAGGCAAGTTGTCACAATTTACTCACTTTCATGATGTTCCAAAGAAAAGATATTTTGAAGAATATACTGACCACTATTTTCCATGTAGTTACAATGAATGTATTACTGTCACGGGTGGTTGCAGTAAACAGACAAATTAAGTTCCAAAAGGTTTAATAACATCAACATTCTCTACAGCAGGGGTTTTCAAACTGGGGTCCGGGGACCACCAGGGGTCCTCCAGAAGGTTCTAAGGGGTCCCCAGAAAATTTCAGAGAGTAAAAAGACAAAGCAAAAACGGATAAAGTCTACCGAACATTCTAAATGTTTCATTTCTTAATGTTTCTCTCCTTTCTTGCTATATACATACTTTCCAGAATTGTCTATGTTTGTTTTGTATCTTTATAGTGAGATTTTGTCACTATAGTCCCATTTATCTTGCTCACTGGGGTTGTAAGGCAGTATTCTTAATGCAGTACGTATGCTGCTTACATACATTTATTGTGAAAGTTGCTCAATCAAATAATTTTTAATTGAACATGTTCTTCAGGTTTATACATCCAACATTAAGTATAGCCAATTTAAGTTTGGAAACAATATGTTGTGTTTATAATGTCACTCTTACTGTTTATCTAACAGTTTTAATATTTTTTTTTTCATGCATAAAAATATATAGATGTATTTTAGGAAGGGGGTCCCTCATTAAAGGGGTGGTAAAACACATTCTTTTGAAGGCTTGACTGTGTTTGTGGGGTGCACTGTAACATGTGTTCATGCTTCGTTTAAAAAAAAATTGCCTTATTTTTCATATATTTGACCTTTATTCTACACTGCTCTGTCCCTCCTTGTAAAACGGTCTGATGCTTTCCGGGTTGTATGAAGCCAGTCCCTCAAAAATACGCAGTGGGCTCAGATTGGTTAGCTGGCCCAGTGTGTTGTGATTCGCTAAACGCCTAGTGCACGTATGTCAGAAACGTCACGCCCCTTACCTTTACCGGAGGCTGTGCTTTGGTCAGTGTTAGAAACAACGGCGTCAATAAAACCATACCAATCTGAGCCCGAATCAGACCCAGAACATTTGAGTGAAGATGATCGAGCAGAACCTGTTCAGTCCTCAAGAGTAAAGACTGAGGATCTATAATGATCGCTACTGAATGGCACTTTAACTTTTGTATTTTTAGAACGATTATTGCCAAATATCTGTCACAAGAACTAACCCAAAACGAACACTAAGCACTGGCTTTAACTAGTAAGTTAGCCAAATCACACACAGAACCATGTTTAGCATGCCTGTAGATAAACAATACATAAAAGCTCTAATCAAAGAATCATTTACACTAATGTCAGGTTCGCTGTTGAGATTTTAACGTTAGTGTTTGTAACGTTAGGTGTTCGTCGGATAATGTTAAGTATGAATGAGCATTTAACAGACTGGTTTGCAGAACAGCGTTGTCATCTGTTTACTTCCTTGCTACAACCTATTACAGGAAAACACATCGATGAAAAATAAATCAGACTTACAGGTTGTGGCCCGTGAACAGCTTCTGTTTGTAAATCCAGCTTTCAGGACAAGCAGTTGTGCATATCCTGTATTGAACTCGCGAAGTTTGTGGAAGTTTGTGTTGTCCTCCGTGAAATGTGCAGCGCGCGCGTCGTGCATCCACGCACCGGCAGTGTTTTCTTCACGCAGCTGACGTTGTGCAAATCTGGCATTGAAATCGCGAAGACGGTGGATGTTCTCCTCCGTCGATGTGCTGCAGGGAGCCCCGCGCGCGCCTGATTCCCCGCTGACTCAAACACACGTGCATATAACATGTTTTATGTTAAACGCTCTGCAACGCACCCCCGTCCCTATGAAGGCTGAACAGAGCAAGTACCCCAGACCTGCAATCCGGATGAAAATAACAGCGTTTCCTCGGCATCGCGGCAACAACACTCCAGCCTGACTATACCACAACAGCGGCGCGATACAAAATGGCCTCACCCTCCCTTATTTAATATTCTCGGAGGAGGGGTTTATGTAAATATTGAGCCTGTTGATGTCACCAACCCTGGAGGAATGTGTGTAGTCGCCTGCTGGCCGTTTGCTGTAGTTCTTAGAAACTGATTTCTTTAAAAGCAAATATCTCCCTTTGCTTTAAACTTTGAACGTTGTAACTTTGCAGATGTTGTTTATGCTCAAGCAGCAACATTACACGTTAGCTAAAGTTAGAATAGTGAAATCGTGGTTTACCACCCCTTTAAGGTTCATCATATTTGGGGGTCCTTGGCATCATAAGGTTTTAAAACCCCTGCTCTACAGGACAGGCAGGTAAACAGATGAACAGGTGGCAACACTCACTATACGTAGACAAGATCCGACAAGAACTGAACAGAACAGGGAGATTATATAAGGGAACTAATAAGGGAGAACATAATCAGGGAGAACAGAAACAGGTGTAAATAGTTAACTAATAAGAACACACGATGAGGGCAAATGAACAGAACACTGTCACATGGTGTTTTGGGTGTTGTTTCATGTTCTTGGTTTATCATGTTTACTGTCATGTTCTTAGTTTGCCATGTTCACTGTCTTGTTTCTTAGTTTGCTTTGTTCACTGCCATGCACTTCCTGGTCTTGTCATGTGATTCCCATGCCCTCATGTGTTGTGTCATGTCATTGGTTCATTGGTAAATCGGTGTTCACAGGTGTCCCTTGTCTAGTCATTAGTCCTTGTGTATTTAAGCCCTCATGTTTGCCATGTGTCTTTGTCTAGTATTGATGTTGTAACCTGTTGGTGGTGAGTCTGTGTATCTGTTCTAGTTTAGTCAAGTCACAAGTCAAGTCACAAGTCAAGTCACAAGTCAAATCACAAGTCAAATCACAAGTCAAGCCAAGTCTTTTGTTTATGGTTCCCTTTCGAACGGTCAGTTCGTACTGCGTCGAAGACGCCATGGGAATTCTCCTATTCTCGAATATACTGAAGTAATTTGTAAAATCACGCAGTGCTACTGCCCAGTCAAAACATTGTCGAGACATCTCGCACGCTATTGGCTGGCCAGTGGGAACTGCATGAACCAATGGCAGAACAGCGTAATCTGAGCGAACCAATGGGCACAAAGCCCGCAAAGCTGATCGCAAGAGCCGGCGAAAGGGGCATATGAAATACGCTATAACTGTCAAAAACGTCAGATTAATCTCCTTCAGCGACGATCTACGGTCCTCGCTGATAAACTCAAACTACACCACCTTCACCGTGAATTGACGAGCCTGCAGCGGAATAGCGAGATAGCTAGCCCGGACGTCCTGCGAGAGTCAGCGGCCTGCTGTATTTCAGCGCCCTCAAATCGCCAGCGATCCCGCGAGCTGTCACGCCATTCCCCTGCGCTCTTTGGTGAAACACTACGGTGTATCCTTTCTGTACAATACTAAGAAAAACATATCGCTTGTGTGGCATGTGCAGGACTTACCTGCACTAGGAGGATAACCACGACGGGTGCTGCATGTACTTCATCTGTTACTAACTGTTACTTCATCCAAGCCGATCTCCATTCATTCAAGTCATCTTTCAGTCATCACGTCATCCAAGTCATCTTCCAGTCATCCCTCGTCTCAATGTTGTTCCCTTGTGTGTGTGTGTGTGTGTGTGTGTGTGTGCGTGTGCTCACAAGTCTATATCATCTGCTAACAATATCAAGCATAATCTCTTACCTGTGTATGTGTTGTATTGCCATATCTGAAAATAAACCTACCTGTTTGAGTTTTACCTCAGTTCTGGTCATTGCGTCCAAGCTTGAGCAAGACAAGTTTCATGTAATTTATGCAATTTGCAATTTACTGTTATTACTACAGTAATGTAAATTATTAAGAAGTCGAAAACACAAGGATAGAAACTCATACCATTCTAGATAATGATGAGAAACGACAAAGGAATTAACTAAACTTATACACAGAGAACTTAGATACATGTGGGATTACAGTTTTTTACAATCGCTATGACAATTTTTTCAACACTTTTAACACATTTCCTAAACTCTTAACGCACCACCACACCTACCACACCTACCACACACAATTGACAAAATGGTTAATTTCATGTTCAAAACCACACATTGTAAACTAAACTCTAACACTTATTTTCTAAATAAAATAACACAATACACTAACACATGTTCTCTTCCAACAGGAACATTTTGTCAATCATAGCACAATGTTATAAAAACACTAACACTAGATGGAATTACAGAAACTGCATTATTTTATGTGTCAGGTCTGCCCTTATACAATAGACTATATTTTATTGATCATAGATTGTGTCGTTTGAAGACTCTCCACATTTGTGTTTTGTTGGGTTTAGTAAATGCATGCATTTTGTTTCTTTTGCTGCAGAAATTCAATACAAAAAATGAATAACCCATCTCAGGGTAGCTTTATAGAATGCCCTTCAGTTTTATTTCATTATCAGCAATCACCATGTTGACAATAGCAAGTTCCTGTTCTTTATTTAGGAGCTTTCCTCTGCCCCCTGGGGGAAGTAGATGTTGAATCCTTAGAGGGACAAAATACAGTTACATATTAGAGACCAGAGGCATACAGTCACTGAAATACATGGTAAAAGTATTTACACTTTGCAGAAATAGAAGCCCTTATATAATATCTGTTGGTTTCTGGAAAAAAATCTGGATAATGGATGCCACTGTGTCCCGGCTGAGATTTGGCTGTACTCGTTCACCAGCCCCTCTGATAGCCTGTGGTTTATGACATGGTCTATGATAGTAGGTCTTATTTCATCAGTTACCATAATTCTGGATCTTCTTTGAATGTCACCATGCATTCACCCTCCTCAATCTCTACCTCGCCCTTGTCCAGGTATTCCTCTCCCTTGCTCTTGTCCCATTCCTCTCCCTTGTCCTGGTACTCATCTTCCTCTCCCTCATAAAGGCATTTATCTTACTTTCTTTGTGTTGCTCTATATTCCTTTTCCACACAAGATCAGCCCAAAGATGTCCTCTTTTACTGTATTCCATATGGTCATGAGATTGAAAGAACATCAACACCTGAACAATTCCTAGATGGGAATCAGCTGGGATTTATATATTTCCATAACTTCACTCAGCTGTTTCTCAGTAACAATGGAATAAAATATGGGGGATATTTGTGTTTCAATTCTCAATATAAACAGCTGTTCACTTTTACTTTAGTCTATAAGGTTAGGGTTTAGAACATGATGTTATTGTGACGTTACCTTAACGTAAACAGAGTCGGATTCAAATGCAAGTAAAAGTATTTATTTGGACATAAGTTCAAGAGATCGCAACAGTGCAGAGATGTCCAGGTGGAAAGACGCTTGGCAGCACAGGGACGCTGAGGACAACCCAGACCTCCAGAGAAGAGTGCTGATGGTGGAGTGGTGAGAGGTGATGGTTCTGACGCTCACACGAAGACCAGGAACGAGGAACGCGAAGACCAGGGAACGTGGAACACGAAGACCAGGAAACGTGGAACACGACGACCAGGGAACACGGAAGGCAGCAGGAGAGAAACAGGAGGCAAGCGGGAACACACGAGGAACATCCAACAACGCTCTGACAAATGACATGACAAACAGAGACACATTAAATAGGCTGCGCTGATGAGCAGCAGGTGAAGCGCTGAACACAGCCGCAGGTGATCTCAATCAGCGCAGCGCCCAATCACACACACAAACACATACACACACACACATACGTAACGTACCAGAAAGAGATAGTGAATTCATGAACCGTGACAGTACCCCTCCCTCTAGGAACGCCTCCTGGCGGTCCCAGGAGGACCTACCTGTTGATTGTAATCATCAATAAGGGAGTGATCCAGAATGTCCCTAGCAGGAACCCAACTTCTCTCCTCCGGACCGTAACCTTCCCAGTCCACCAGGTACTGGAATCCGCGTCCCCTCCGTCTCGAGTCCAGAATGCGATTAACCGAATACGTAGGTTCCCCATCTACGAGACGCGGCGGTGGGGGAACCGGGACAGGCGGGTTAAGATGCGAATGAAAAACAGACTTTAATTTGGATACGTGAAAGGCGGGGTGAATTCTCCTGTACGCCGGAGGAAGTTTGAGGCGGACTGTCACCGGACTAATGATCTTGGTGACATTGAATGGGCCAATAAATTTAGGAGCAAGCTTGTTAGATACGGAACGGAGCGGAATATTCTTGGTAGAAAGCCACACTTTTTGACCCACGACGTATACGGGAGGCTTAGACCGGTGGCGATCGGCTTTGGCCTTAGTGCGCGCCCCCACTTGGAGCAGAGTCTCACGGGCTCTGGTCCATGTGCAGTGGCACCTCTGGACGAAGGCGTGGGCGGAGGGGACCGCGACTTCGGAATCCAGACTCTGAAAAATAGGTGGCTGGTAACCTAAACTACACTGAAACGGAGAAAGGCCCGTAGATGACACTGGTAGTGAATTATGAGTGTACTCAACCATAGAAAGTTGTTGGCTCCAGGAAGAAGGATTCTTAGACAAAAAGTGCCCACCGAGCCTGCCTGGAATTGAGTCTTTTAGCAGTTCTAATATACTCCAAATTCTTATGATCGGTCCAAACGATAAAAGGTACCCCTGACCCTTCTAACCAATGACGCCACTCCTCCAACGCTAATTTGAAGTCAAGTCAAGTCAAGTCAACTTTATTTATATAGCGCTTTTAACAATGTAGATTGTTTCAAAGCAGCTTTACAGTGTTAAACAGGAAAATAATGCAGCATAATTTTATTCAGCTGTATAGCCATTCTGGAAAAATTTCAAGTATCATACAGTGACAGTGTGGGCTTTAGATCAATAATTTGATCAGTAATTTAGTTTAAATGGTTAATTTAGTTTATTATTTAGATGTATTTCGATGTTTAGTTGAAAAATTTAGTGTCCCCAACTGAGCACGCCAAGCCAGAGGCAACAGTGGCAAGGAAACCAAAACCCCATTAGGTGACCTAATGGAGAAAAATAAACCTTGGGAGAAACCAGGCTCAGTCGGGGTGCCAGTTCTCCTCTGGCCAATTAACAAAAAGCGTATTATTATTATTATTATTCTGGCAGTTTTACAGCTCGGAGGTCATAATAGATCAGAATATTCGAGGGACCGGGGGCAACATGCTGGAGACGGGTTTATTGAGGATGATGTTGATTAAATAATTATTAAAGTGCAATATTCGAATGATCGGAGGCAACACGCTGGAGACGGGTTTATTGAGATGCCGTGACGATGAGGCAGTTGCAGGGGGAGTCTAATCATGGTCTCCTAGACACTTCGGGGTCCTGTGTTGGTCTTCTCTGGGCGCAGGTCCACCATCTGATCTGGATACGGCCCGGATCCAGCTGACTGCAGTAAACCTCGGGATAAAACAGAGAGACTAACATTAGCGTAGATGCCATTCTTCTGATGATGTAACGAGTACATCAGGTGTTATGGGAAGTGTTCCCGGTTCCGGCTGACCTAGTTAATGCAGCCTAACAATCATTTCATTGAAAAAGTGTTTTATGTGTATGCCACAGTAAAGAGATGTGTTTTTAGTCTAGATTTAAACTGACAAAGTGTGTCTGCTTCCCGAACAATGTTAGGAAGACTGTTCCAGAGTTTAGGAGCTAAATAGGAAAAGGATCGACCGCCTGCAGTTGATTTGGATATTCTCGGTATGATCAACTGGCCAGAATTTTGAGACCGCAGTAGACGTGATGGAGTATAATATGTTAAGAGCTCGCTCAAGTATTGGGGAGCTAAACCATTTAGTGCTTTGTAAGTAATAAGTAAGATTTTAAAATTTATGCGATGTTTAATAGGCAGCCAGTGCAGTGTTGACAGAACTGGGCTAATATGGTCATACTTCCTGGTTCTAGTAAGAACTCGAGCTGCTGCGTTTTGGACCAGCTGGAGTTTATTTATTAAGCGAGCAGGGCAACCACCCAGTAGAGCATTACAATAATCTAACCTTGAGGTCATGAACGCATGAACTAACTGTTCAGCATTTTGCATTGAGAGCATGTGCCGTAATTTAGATATATTTTTAAGATGGTAGAAAGCAGTTTTACAGATGCTAGAAACGTGGCTTTCAAACGAAAGATTGGTATCAAAGAGCACACCCAGGTTCCTCACTGACGACGAGGACTTGACAGAACAGCCATCAAGTGTTAGACAGTATTCTAGGTTACTACTTGTGGAGCTTTTTTGTCCAATAATTAAAAATTCAGTTTTTTCTGAATTGAGTTGCAGGAAATTACCAGTCATCCAATGTTTTATATCAGCTATGCATTCCGTTAATCTTGTGAATTGGTAAGTTTCTTTAGGGCGTGAAGAAATATAGAGCTGAGTATCGTCAGCATAACAATGAAAACTAACGCCATGCTTCCTAATGATATCTCCCAGTGGTAGCATGTACAGGGTGAAGAGTAGCGGTCCTAGCACTGAGCCTTGTGGTACTCCATACTGAACTTGCGATCGGTGTGATATATCTTCATTTACTACTACAAACTGATAACGGTCGCATAGGTATGATTTAAACCATGATAATGCAATTCCACTAATACCTACATAATTTTCGAGTCTATTCAAAAGAATGTTGTGGTCGATAGTATCAAATGCAGCGCTAAGTTCGAGTAACACTAATAGAGAGATACAGCCACGATCGGATGATAAGAGCAAATCATTTGTAACTCTGACGAGAGCAGTCTCAGTGCTATGATACGGTCTAAATCCTGACTGGAAATCCTCACAGATACCATTTCTTTCTAAAAAGGAACATAATTGTGAAGACACTGCCTTTTCAAGTATTTTTGACAGAAAGGGTAGATTTGAGATTGGTCTATAATTGACTAAATCTGTAGGATCAAGTTGCGTTTTTTTAATAAGTGGTTTAATAATAGCCAACTTAAAAGTTTTCGGTACATATCCTAATGACAAAGATGAATTAATGATATTAAGAAGAGGATCTATGACCTCTGGTAGCATCTCTTTTAATAGCCTAGTTGGTAGTTGAAGGCCAACAATTCTCTATTACCAATGTCATAATTACATTCGGCAGGAGACAAACGATGGGACAAAAACGCGCAGGGGTGCATCTTGTCATCTGAAAGAGAACGTTTGGATAGAACTGCACCTATTCCCACCTCTGATGCATCGACCTCCACCACGAACTGACGTGAGGGATCAGGGGCGACTAGGATGGGAGCCGAAACAAAGCGGCTTTTGAGTTTGGCGAATACAGCCTCAGCTGTATCGGACCACCTGAACGTAGTTCTGGGGGAGGTCAAGGCAGTCAGAGGTGCGGCTAGTTGGCTGAAGTTGCGAATAAACTGCCGATAGAAGTTGGCGAACCCCAGGAACCTCTGCAGGGCCTTACGGGAATCTGGACTTGGCCAATCTATCACAGCCTTAACCTTGTCAGGGTCCATACGCACTCCCTCAGATGAGACGATGTACCCTAGGAAAGGAACAGACTGTGCATGAAAAGCGCATTTCTCCACCTTGACAAAAAGCCCATTCTCTAGCAACCTCTGAAGCACTCGTCTGACGTGTTGAACGTGTTCCTGGAGAGACGAAGAAAAAATCTATATGTCATCCAGGTAAACATATATGAACTGATCGACCATGTCTCTCAACACGTCATTGACGAGTGCCTGGAAAACCGCAGGGGAGTTGGACAGCCCGAACGGCATCACCAAGTATTCAAAGTGCCCCCTAGGGGTATTAAAAGCGGTTTTCCATTCATCCCCCTTCCTGATGCGAACCAAATGATATGCATTACGTAAATCCAGTTTTGTGAAGACGGATGCTCCCTGCAACCTCTCGAAAGCTGAAGACATCTACGGCAAAGGATAAGTATTCTTCACCGTGATGTTATTCAGCCCTCGGTAATCAATGCAAGGTCGCAGCGAACCATCCTTTTTACCCACAAAAAAGAACCCCGCCCCCGCTGGAGAAGAGGAAGGGTGGATGAACTCGGAGGCTAGAGAATCAGAAATATATTTCTCCATGGCCTCCCTCTCTGGAGCAGAAAGAGAGTAAAGCTTGCCTCTAGGCGGAGACTTACCTGGGAGTAAATCTATCGCACAGTCATAGGGACGATGCGGAGGAAGAGAAGCAGCGCGGGACTTACTGAACACCTCCTTCAGGTCAAGGTACTCAGAGGGCACGTTAGACAAATTCACAACCTCCTTCTGAAAAACAGGACGAGACACAGACGAACAGGCAGACACAAGACAAGACTCATAACATTTATTACTCCAGGACGAAACAGAAAGTTGTCCCCAGTCAATCCTAGGGTTATGCTGGACCAGCCAAGGATGACCGAGGACAACGGGAGCCAGGGGTGAGTCCAGAAGAAAAAATGAAATGAGTTCCGTGTGATTGCCTGATGTAATGAGTGTCAAAGGTTTGGTGGTGAGTGTGATACCGGGAAGTTCTTGACCGTTGAGTGCGCTGACCTTGATAGTGTCCTGTAGTGCAGTGATGGGTATACCCAAGGTGCGTGCCAATGATAAGTCCATAAAATTTCCTTACGCCACTGAGTCCAGCAGTGCCTGGCAGACGTGAGACCGGGCTGCCCACAGCAGTCTTACCGGAAGGAGAGTAGAGGATGAGGTCTTCTCCACGGAGATCCCGCCCGACAGTAGCCTCTGGTTTACCGCCGGGCATGGTCTTTTCCTGGACATCTATCCCAGAAGTGGCCTCCCTCGCCACAGTAGAGGCAAAGACCACGGGATCTCCGTCTCTCTCTCTCTCTCCTCCCGGGAAAGCCGAGCACGACCCACCTGCATGGGCTCAGGATCGAAAGTGGGACTGACCGCACCCCATCTGCTGGCCTGAGGGCATTCGACATTAACGGGTTGACGCATCCTCCTGGATGACTGCTCCAGACGACTGAGGCGACTGTCCACCCTCAAGGCCAGTTCGATCAGCTCATCGAGTCCTTCAGGAAGGTCCAGAGTAAAAATCTCTCTCTGGATGCGGTCAGCCAGCCCATGCAGGAACATATCCCACTGTGCCTCCTCGTTCCAGTGGCACTGAGCGGCGAGGGTGCGGAACTGAATGGAAAAATCAGAGACCGAGCGGTCGCCCTGACGAAGGTCGGCAAGTTGACGGGCCGCATCTCTCCCCGCCACCGCTCGGTCAAACACACGCTTCATCTCTTCTGAGAGTGCCCGGAACGAGGAACAGCAGCGATGACGATTCTCCCACACCGCCGTTCCCCATAGCGCCGCCCGTCCGGAGAGTAGAGTAAGAACAAATGCCACCTTTGCCTCTTCAGTGCAAAAAGTCTGAGGTTGGAGCGCAAAAAAAATAGAACATTTAGTCAAAAAAGGTCTACAATAGTTGGGCTCACCAGTATATACCTCAGGGCTGGGTAGGCGTGGTTCATAGTGGCGGGTCGGCGCTGCTGGTGTGGGGGGAAGCGGCGGTGGGCTGGGAACAGCGGGACAAGAGAGTTGTTTGATTGCTTGGGTCAGCTCGGACACCTGTGCCACCAAGGTCTGTACAGCGCCTCCCGTGACGGCCAAATTCTCCTCTTGTTGATCCATCCTGGAGACGCTGTGTGTCAGAAACTCATTTAAATCTGAAGAACTTGCTGAATCCATCCTTCTTGGTCAGAGCGTTCTGTGACGTTACCTTAACGTAAACAGAGTCGGATTCAAATGCAAGTAAAAGTATTTATTTGGACATAAGTTCAAGAGATCGCAACAGTGCAGAGATGTCCAGGTGGAAAGACGCTTGGCAGCACAGGGACGCTGAGGACAACCCAGACCTCCAGAGAAGAGTGCTGATGGTGGAGTGGTGAGAGGTGATGGTTCTGACGCTCACACGAAGACCAGGAACGAGGAACACGAAGACCAGGGAACGTGGAACACGAAGACCAGGAAACGTGGAACACGACGACCAGGGAACACGGAAGGCAGCAGGAGAGAAACAAGAGGCAAGCGGGAACACACAAGGAACATCCAACAACGCTCTGACAAATGACATGACAAACAGAGACACATTAAATAGGCTGTGCTGATGAGCAGCAGGTGAAGCGCTGATCACAGCCGCAGGTGATCTCAATCAGCGCAGCGCCCAATCACACACACAAACACATACACACACACACATACGTAACGTACCAGAAAGAGATAGTGAATTCATGAACCGTGACAGTTATCTGTTCTGACAAACAGTGTTAATGCGTTGGTAAATTTGGCAGTGAAAATCCATTGTTTTGGTCTGGGTCTTACAATCACTATGACAATTTTTTCAATACTTTTAGCAAATTTCCTAAACTCTTAATGCAGTTAGCACAACATATGTCTGTGTAGGCTATACAATTAATGATTCAATCAGTCATGTGGCAGGATAGACCAAAGTCTGAACACCTCACAGCCCTCGTGACTTGTCTAATCAAATCATACTTAAACAAAGGGCCTGTGTGTTACGCTGATTAGATCCGAACCGCATCATGTAGCCGCAAGAGATTGGAGAGTTGAACTCTTTGGGCGTCGGCCTTCCCCTCTATAAAAACTGGAACTGACCGTCAGCTCTTTGCATTTCCGCCACCACAAGGAACGGACCTCTTGGCATTTTGCCTTGAAGGGGAAGACCAACCCTGGTCTTCCCAATCCTGAGAGAAGGCCTCCCCGCACGGAGAGAGAAACCGGCAGACTTCTGGACTCTCCTAAACTTCAAAGAAGTTCACCTGGGACTCGCAAATCCTTAGCGAACTTCCCAGACAATTCAAACTCAGACACTTACACGAGAAGCCGTAGTAATGTAAGTATTCTATTTCACAATCAAACTGCTTGGAAAAGGTTGTCTGAATTATGAATTTATATGAATTTCTTGTGGGCTCTTGCGAAAGGACTGTGAAGCTGTCTCGGTCTCTCTCTCTCTCTCTCTCTCTCTCTCTCTCTCTCTCTCTCTCTCTTGTTAATTCTTCTTCCCTTTTTATTATTCATTAAGTTTCATGTTTCCTTGTTTGTACAATATTGTTTGTTTTCTCCTACATATATATGCATATTTCCCCGTATGAATCGTAGCTTTGTAAACTGTAGTTGTTTTATTAAAACCCAATAATTGCATTAAATTGAATCCGTATTGTTTTGCTCACAAATCTCGAAGTCACTGAAGCGTAAGATCTAAGCTACCCATTTAAGCTTGATTTTCATGTAGTACTACTTCAGTAGTGCAGATCGTACAAACATAAGAGATATTATTTGTCCTGATCAAACAGATCAATGTTTCTTAAGGTTTGTAAGATTGATAATTGATGAAGAAATCAATTTGGATAAAGGTTACTTATAAATGATTAAAGGTTCCGTTATACGTAAATTTTGTCTGTACAACAAGCAAATAATATTCATAGACTCATGAATATTCATACCATTTGAATTAATTATTCCCCAAAACTCATTGTTGCTACACTGCCAAATTTACCAATGCTTTAACACTGTATGTCAGAACAGATAACACCATGTTCTAAACCTAATCCTATAGACTAAAGTAAAAGTGAACAGCTGTTCATATTTTGAATTGAAACACAAATATATCCCCTGTATTTTATTCCATTGTTACTGAGAAACAGCTGAGTGAAGTTATGCAAATATATAAATCGCAGCTGATTCCCATAGGAATTGTTCAGGTGTTGATGTTCTTTCATATGGTATACAGTAAAAGAGGACATCTTTGGGCTGATCTTGTGTGGAAAAGGAATATAGAGCAACACAAAGAAAGTAAGAAAAATGCCTTCACGAGGGAGAGGAATATGAGTACCAGTACAAGGGAGAGGAATGCCTGGTCAAGGACAAGGTAGAGATTGAGGAGGGTGGATGCATGGTGGCGCTCAAAGAAGGGCCAGAATTAGCGTAACTGATGAAATAAGAGATACTATCATAGAAGATGTCATAAACCACAGGCTATCAGAGAGGCAGGTGAACGAGTACAGTAAGCCGGTACACAGTGGCATCCATTATCCAGATTTTTTTCCAGAAACCAACAGGTATGATGTTGCAACATTGTATAAGGGCTTCTACTGCAAAGTGTAAATACCTTTACCATGTATTTCAGTGACTGTATGCCTCTGGTCTCTAATATGTAACTGTATTTTGTCTATCTAAGGATTCAACATCTACTTCCCTCAGGGAGCAGAGGAAAGCTCCGAAATGAAGAACAGGAACTTGCTATTGTCAACATGGTGATTGCTGATAATGAAAAAAAACTTAAAGACATTCTATAAAGCTACTCTGAGATGGGTTATTAATTTTTTTTATTGAATTTCTGCAGCAAAATAATCAAAATGCATGCATTTACTAAACCCAACAAAACAAAAATGTGGAGAGTCTTCAAACGACACAATCTATGATCAATAAAATATACTGTCTATTGTATAAGGGCAGACCTGATACATAAAATAATGCAGTTTCTGTAATTCCATCAAGTGTTAGTGTTTTTATGAAATTGTGCTATGTTTGCAGGATTTCCTTTAACTTTATTTTAAAGTTCTAAAAGAGAATCTTAAGTTTACTTTTTGAAACCAACTTCTATCGTTTTCGAAATTACCTTTTTTTTAAAAAATCATTTTGATTCTAGAATGGCAGTGGTGAGATGACGGAGGTGGAGCCGGTGTTGGATTTTGCGTCGTCAGGTCGGTCAGGCCGTCGTAATGCTCTGCCTGACATCCTGGGCTCTCCTGCCGGTGTCAACCCCTCTGACCTGCCTCTCAAACTAGCTGAACTCTCCCTCAAAGGTTAATCAAATTTATTGAAACGCATATATACAAATTTGTTGTTCTGTGCATTAATCTGTCTCTTTGCTCTTTTTCTGCAGATGGCCCCGGAGGAGCTCAGTCCCCAACGTCACAGGAAGCTCCACTCCCTCCAGAATGCTCGGAGGAGAAACAGGGATCCTGAAAACTCCTCTTCACCTCCCACAATGAACACCTGTCTAACATCACTGATGGAGAAAGAAAGAAAAGGAAATATAAAGATGGCAATACCTTAGTGACAAGATATCTGTGCAGACCTTTGGCTAATTGCAAGTGGACTTTCAGACTCATGCCTCATGCTGGTAGATGTCTCAGATTACCTTGGGGCAATTGGTCAAGTAATGTCCTCCATCTGTGGTCAGTCGAACTACAACTCTACCTGCAGATTTGGTGGGTAGCAATAACATTAAGTGAACAGAAACATCCGAATGTGGCTGAAGCCACCAGTGTTGTTGTTTTTAACTAAAACTAAAACTATTTAAAATATTTTTTTAAATTGAAATAAAATATAAATGAAAAACTTTCAAACTGAAATAAAATTTTTGAAGTATTAAAATGACTAAAACTAAAATAAAAGTAAAACAAAGCTAAATAGAAATATATATAAAAAACAAAAGCCAATAAAAATGACAAAAGCACATAAAATTACGAAAACATTTAAAAATTAAAAGCTAATTCAAATAAGATATAAGTAATACTACGCTGGAAGACATGGTCATAAATGCACAGGAATCACTTCACACATGATGTTTGAAAACAAAATGATTTTAGTTCAAATAGACAGGCAGACAAAAGTGGTTGAAGTAGCTGCAGTGTCAAAATGGAAAATGGGCATCTGTCAACTAGGTATGTCTCTGCAATGTAGACAGCTCTGTTAATTATGATTGAAGTGATCTAGTTTTGCGGATGAAATGTACAGTAATCAAATTTTATTGATGGATATAAGCAGGCAGGCTCCAATGTTTATCTGTGCATTTATATTAGCGTTTTTTGCATTTTAATAAGCCATGTGGAAAAACACACATACACAAACAAAATCACATTCATGAAGGCCAGAGATATAGTTTTCAACTCAGAACATTCCTTATAAAATTGAAGAGACAAATTTTGTTTGCATAAAGTTTACCCATAAAGTTGAACTGAGATCTGGGGCCATTGTGATTTTCATTGCCATTGTTTTCTTTCGGTATAAGTAACAAATAAATGTTCCAACAGTTATATTGTCATTAAAAATAAGATTACATATCATGATAATATTGGTATGTCAATATATCAAGACGTCAGTTAAATTATATTAACCCACTGTATATCAAACAAGTGAAACCTTCAAAGTAATAATATTATGTTTTAATATTTATTAATATTACCAAACAGTTTTTCGCCTTATCCTTTTAACTGTAACTTTAATATAAGTCTAAGTGTACATTTTAATTATTTAAAATCCTACTAAAATGTATTGATCAGTTGACAAATGTATACAACCATTAATGACAAATTACTTTAATTATTTCTATATTTTCAAGATTTTCAAATTAATTTTTTTTAACTATTTATAACTATAATTTAGTTTTTGTAACTATTTACTGCCATTAACACCATAGCCAAAATTACATTTTGGTTACACTTTACAATAAGGTTTCATTTGTCAAAATTAGTTAACTATATTAGTTGACAATGAACAATGAACAATATTTCTACATCAATTATCAATCTTAGTCAATGCTAATTTCAACATTTACTAATAGATTTTTGAAGTCCAAAGTTATATTTGTTAACATTTGTTAATGCACTGTGAACAATTAGATTTTTATTAACTAACATTAACATTAAAGGGATAGTTCACCCATAAACGAAAATTGTATGTTTTTTCTGCTTACCCCTAAGGCATCCAAGATGTAGATGTCTTCGTTTCTTCAGTAGAACACAAATGAAGATTTTTAACTCCAACCGTTGCTCTGTGTCACTCATATAATGCTTGTCAATGGAGACGAATTCCATTAGAGTAAAAAAAACATGGACAGACAACTTCAAATTAAACCCCGTGGCTCGTGACGACACATTGATGTCTTAAGACACGAAACGATCGGTTTCTGAGAGAAACCGAATGGTATTTATGCAAATATATTACCTCATATCAGACGTATGTCTTCAGCTCTCCAGACTGCCATCACATCCCGTAGGTGAGGTCAAAATAGCAGCCGGGCCATAGATCCACACCATGATCCACGCAGGCACTAATGCGGTATCTATGTATATATCTATGACCCGGCCGCTATTTTGACCTCAACAACGGGAAGTGATGGCAGTCTGGAGAGCTGAAGACATACGTCTGATATGAGGTGATATATTTGCATAAATACCGTTTGGTTTCTCTCAGAAACCGATCGTTTCGTGTCTTAAGACATCAATGTGTCGTCACGAGCCGCGGGGTTTAATTCGATTTTTTAATTTACTCTAATAGAATTTGTCTCCATTGACAAGCATTATATGAGTGACACACAGCAACGGTTGGGGTTAAAAATCTTCATTTGTGTTCTACTGAAGAAACGAAGACACCTACATCTTGGATGCCTCAGGGGTAAGCAGAAAAAACATCAAATTTTTGTTTTTGGGTGAACTATCCCTTTAATAGTTAGTTAACACCTCTTTTTCTAACAAGTAAAGGTATCACAATCCTTTCAGGCAGAGATATAACTTTATCTCTAACTCATCACACAGATTTGTAACTGAAGAATTTTTGTGCTATTGCCCCTGGCCTCTCCAACTGCATTAATTATCTCTTCACATATGCACCTGTGTATTATTAAAAAAAATTGTGTGTAATAATCAGAGTGCCATTTTGGACTTGTGAAAGAGGCAGGTTACCTCTAACATAGACTATGAAAGTCTTTGAAAGATTCTTATTAAATATGTATTTATTCAAAGCAAACGGTGATAGTTTGTGATCAGCATATGTTGGGGGAGCTGGCACTGTCACTGGTGTTGCCAACACAGTGTGCATCATGTCTGAAAACACAGCTTTCAATGTCACCTTCTGCCAGTCAGCAGCTTGAGACAGGGTGTCTGTTCACAGCTATTAGCACATTAACAGACGTGCCAATACAGAGACAACAGCATCAAAGACCAGACATGACCTCAGCTGACTGTCTTTAGAAATGAGACTGTGTGCTCGCTGGCACGAGCAGTGATTGATTTAAAAAATCTTTATGGGAACAACAAGTTTTTGTACTTAGTGTAATATTGGGATGGGGTATTTGCATTTATTTTTACATTTGGCAGATTAAATGTCCTACATGTTTATATTCAATATTTTACACATGCAAACTATATCAGGTCCTCATTTCACTCTTTATAGTGATTTTAATCAGAATGAGTTCTTCTAAATACTGTTGAAGTAAAAGTACCAAAATGGTTTTGATATGTTTTTTGCTCTGTCTGATTCTGCCTATTTAGATTTTTTATTTTAGAATTTACACATTCTTGCAAGTGGCGTTGGCTGAAACCATAATTAAAGGGTTAGTTCACCCAAAAATGAAAATGCTGTCATTAACCCTAAATCGGCCCTTGGGGTCCAGCTGACCCCACTGGACTTTTCCTCCATTTTTAAAAAGTGTTCCCTTCATCTCAGGGCCATGAGACTCAGTGACTTTTCCTAAATAATCTATCTAAACATGCACAAAAAATCTGGGCTTGATTTGGTTGTTCTAAAGATTTGTAAACAATTTTTTACCGTTTAAGTCCCTCGGGGTCTTGACCCCACATTGAAAACACACACACACACACACACACACACACACACACACACACACACACACACACACACACACACACACACACACACACACACACACACACACACACACACACACATGTTTGTTTTTGTGAAATGTGAGGACATTCCATAGGCGTAATGGTTTTTATACCGTACAAACCGTATTTTCTATCCCCTTACACTGCCCCTGCCCCTAAACCTAGCCCTCACAGGAGACTGTGCAGTTCACTTTCTGTGAAAAAAAACTTGTTCTGTGTGATTTATAAACATTTTGAAAAGTGAGGACATGGGGAACGTCCTCATATTTCACCCTCTTTTTGTAATACCTATGTCATACCCATGTCATTATACACATTTGTGTCCTGATATTTCACGAAAACATGCCCACACACACAC
Source organism: Gobio gobio (assembly GCF_949357685.1). Taxonomy (NCBI): domain Eukaryota; kingdom Metazoa; phylum Chordata; class Actinopteri; order Cypriniformes; family Gobionidae; genus Gobio; species Gobio gobio. The sequence goes on along the minus strand of NC_137104.1, from coordinate 29,018,013 downwards.
ACACACACACATGTGTGACTGCAACAGAGAGCATTTTTATAGAAACTGGCAAATAAAATCAACAAAACTGGCGTAAATCTGAAAAAAATTCCATGCATAAATGAAGGACAAATACTAGAGCACAAATGCAACATGGAACAATCATGAGAAAGAGAGGGAAAAGGGCAAATAAAAGAAAGATGAAAGGCAGCTTAACTTTTGCATAACTTCCCTATGGACCTCTAGTGGATAATGTGGTCATTGCACTCTCTCTCTTTAACTATAATTCCTAAAGTTTTTCCACAAACCTACAGATGGCAGTATTCTATCCCTAACACATAGAGCAATGTCCAAAAACTATTTATATTTAATTAAGATCATCATTCAAGTGATTTTTTCATAAAACATTTTTTTTAATGAGCCAATTTATGACATAGTTAAGTATTTGTGCAGTAAATAGGTAAAGAACTACCAAATACCCACAAAAACACAGCATAAATGTATAGTTGAGAAGTAAATAAAAAAAAATATAAATAGTTTTCCATGTAAAAACTGTATATTTCCTTATGCAATTGCTCTGTAAAAGGACTCAAACGTAAACCCTACTTGAGGGACGATTAAGGGTTAATTACTCACCTCATTTCGTTCCAAACCCGTAAGACCTTCGTTCATCTTCGTAACACAAATGAAGATTTGATGAAATCCGAGCGTTCTCTGACCCCTCCATACACAGCAATTTAATTAACACTGTCCCAGAAGGCCCAGAAAGGAAGTAAAACGCTTCGGTTACTTAAGTAACCTCGGTTCCCTTTCGAGAGTACTCTCGTATTGCGTTTTGCTAAACGCTATGGAGGAAATTTCCTTTCCTCGAGATTTTGAAGCAAATTTGTATCCTAAAAATACCATGTAAAACGGAGTGCAGCTGCACAGCTCTCAGCAGGAAGCAGCTGTGCCGCTGCAACTGCAGGAACCTATGGCGAGACCGCTGGGCGGGACGGATCAATCAGGTCCCTCTAATATTCCCGCCACAAGGGGCAGCAGAATTTGCATAGCCAAGGGTATAAAAGACCCTGTCTCACCAGGTTTGTCAGGTTAATCGACTGAAGCGACTCCCTGAGCAAGCGAAGCATGGCAAGCAAAAGCAATACTCGTTCCCTCTTCTCAGGGAACTGAGGTCACGTAAGTAACCGAAGCGTTCCCTTTCGAGAGTACTCTCGTATTGCTACGGGGGACCAATGCAAAATGATGGAGAATGATGGAGAAAGAAATGATGGAGACATGAGCACATGAGTGCTCCACCCATATTAGGACTCTTTTTCGCCATTGTGTGCAGACCAATCGATCTTAGGCCGTCCTTTTCGCGATTTAAATAGGCTACCACTGACCTGCTGTCCGTTCGGATCAGGACATGGTGGTGCTTATGTACGGAAGGAAAGCTCTTAGCGATAGCGTGACCTCTTTCATTTCTAGACAGTTTATGTGTGAAGGCTCTTTTCCGAGTCTGACCAGAGACCGGAGACTGGCCTGCCCTCGTGAAGGGCTCCCCAACCTAGGTTGGAATGCATCTGTCGAGATAACTTTCCACTTCGTAACAGTGCCCAAACTCACGCCCGTCTGATACCAGACGGGATTTTTTCAAGGAACCAGAGCCAATATGCAGCTGTGGTCTACCTTGATATATAATCGGCCCGAGAGCCATGCGTGAGCTGGAATGCGACAATTCAGCCAGCGCTGGAGAGGGCGCATATGTAACAGACCTAGTCTGAAGACTGGCGCCGCCGAGGCCATGAGACCCATCATCCTCTGAAGGTGTTTGAGAGGAGTGTATACACCGGACCTGAGGGAAACCGCTCAGTTCCGAACAGAGAGCACACGCTGTGACGTCAGTCGCGCGTTCATCTGTAGTGAGTCTAACACTGTTCCCAGAATCGAAACGTTCTGTGTGGGAGACAATGAGCTCTTTGCCACATTGATTCTGAGGCCCAAGCATTTCAAATGCTTGAGAAGCCAAGATCTGTGGTTCAATAACTGTATCTCTGACTGAGCTATTATGAGCCAGTCGTCGAGATAGTCGAGAATTCTCATTCCCCGAAGCCTCAGCGGGGTTAACGCCGCTTCCATGCACTTCGTAAACGTGCGGGGAGCCAGAGATAGACCAAAGGGTAGCACCCTGTATTGGTAAACTTTCCCCTCGAAGGCGAATCTCAAGAATGGCCTGTGATGAGGGGCTATTTGGATGTGGAAATAGGCATCCTCTAGATCTACAGTGAAGAACCAATCTCCCGGGCGAATGTGCGCGAGGATTTGTTTAATTTTCAACATTTTGAACGGGCGCTTCATAAGGGCCTTGTTCAGATGTCTGAGATCTAGAATGGCCTGAGACCACCGTCCTTTTTTGGTACAAGGAAGTAGCGACTGTAAAAGCCTGACTCGCTCTGTGAGGGGTGCACGGTTTCCACCGCTCCGTTTATTAAGAGTTTTGATATTTCGGTTCGAAGCACATGACTCATGTCGCTTCTCACTGTTGTCTCTACCACAGTGCGAAAGCACGGTGGTCTGCGAGCGAACTGTAGCGAGTAACCTTGTTTTATTATGTTTGACCACAGGCTAGTTAATTGCAATATTTACATCTCCAGTCACCTGAACCAAGGGAACTGCGAGAATATCAGATTTATTGAGTGATTTTGTGGCGCTGAATTAACAGTGCTTATGCAGGAGTGCACACTATGTAGTGTACACATTACCTACAGTGTTGACCCACTCCAGCCGCCTGAATAGAGGGGACTGGGAGAATTGATATAGTGAAAAAAGGGCGCAGGCTTGGCCGTCATTTTACGACACCGTTATGCTCTAGACGGAGAGCGCGTGTTATGGCGCAGGACGTGCTCTAGTCAGCGAACGCGCGCTGTGGAGAGAGCGTGCGCGCTGCCATAAGGCAGTTTTATAACTCCCTTGGCAGCAAGCGCGCACTGCAGCGAGAACGGCCCTGACGTAAGCGCGTTCTCGATATATCCAGCAGCCTGAGTTCGCACGTCTACTCTGGCATTCTCTATCCGCGGCCATTATCAGAGCGGCGGGAGCGAGAGAAGAAGAAGAGTAGAAAGGAGGAAGAGTGAGGAGAGCTTAGGCTTGAGTTCACTCGTCTTCTGTCCGCGGCGATTATCAGCGTGGCGGAAGCGAGAGAAGAGGAGAGCTCCGTATGTCCGCGGCGCCATTAGCGCGGCGGGGGTATAACATTCTCTGTCCACGGCGCTCCGTATGTCCGCGGCGCCATTAGCGCGGCGGGGGTATAACATTCTCTGTCCGCGGCGCTTATCAGCGCGGCGGGGGTATAACATTCTCTGTCCGCGGCGCTTATCAGCGCGGCGGAAGCGAGAGAAGAGGAGAGCTCCGTATGTCCGCGGCGCCATTAGTGCAGCGGGGGTATAACATTCTCTGTCCGCGGCGCTCCGTATGTCCGCGGCGCTATTAGCGCAGCGGGGGTATAACATTCTCTGTCCGCGGCGCTTATCAGTGCAGCGGAAGCGAGAGAAGAGGAGAGCTCCGTATGTCCGCGCCGCTATTTAGCGCAGCGGAAGCATAACGTTCTCTGTCCGCTGCGCTTCACAAACGCGGCGGACGCGAGAGAAGAGAGGGGAGAGCTAGTAAGCTCTTAGAAGTGGCGTTGCAGCGGCAACACACACACACACATAGACACAGTATAAAGGATATTTTAACGCCGGATGGCACAGCTGGAACAGCAGGCGGCTGAAGGCGGAGACCAGGTTGGAATCCGGCGTCCTCAGGGCTGCAGGGAGTTCCGCTGGTAGCGTTTCGACAGCGGGCTTCAATCCAGAGCTCAGCGAGGTGAGTCGCTGAAGAAGAAATAATCTGACAAACCTGGCAAGACAGGGTCTTTTATACCCTTGGCTATGCAAATTCTGCTGCCCCTTGTGGCGGGAATATTAGAGGGACCTGATTGGCACGCAGCTCCTTCCTGCTGAGAGCTGTGCAGCTGCACTGCGTTTTACATGGTATTTTTAGGATAAAAATTTGCTTCAAAATCTCGAGGAAAGGAAATTTCCCCCATAGCATTTAGCAAAACGCAATACGAGAGTACTCTAGAAAGGGAAACATTGTTAAAATAGTCCATGTGACTACAGTGGTTCAACCTGTAGCGGCTCCTGGTCGTAAATTTAGGTAGGGCAGATTCTGGGTCTTATCGCTAGTTCATGATTAACATTTTGTAAACTTTATGTTCTAATCGCTGAACATAGACTCACTTTCGGCAGAATTATAATGTCACTGCATTATTCAGTCTGAGGGTGGCGTGCGGTCAGGGGTGGACTGGGGCAAAAAAGTGGCCCTGGACTTTCTGGCACAAAGCAGCCCATCACACCCGGTCTGCAACACACCTCACCATAAACCCACCAGCTCATTATACACAGGGCAATTTTAAACACCGAAGCTATTTACACAAAAATATGAATTATATTAATTGTTTTATTGAAATGCTTATCATACTGAATGACTGGCATATTTCTTCAGGTTATAATTTGTCTTTCCTGGTGCACATGGAAAATAGTTTTTTTTTTTAATAAAAATTTTGATTTCTCTTTTCCATACACAAGTTTAATATTACTAAGTGCAACCTACTAGGGGTGCTCCGATTGATCGGCAACGGATCTCGATCGGTCGATAATTGCTTTGGGATGATTGATCGGCGGTCTCCAAAAAGGCCGATCTCATGAACCGATCTAATGCTGACGACACATAAAACCCGCACCTGCCGTGAGACCTAGGGCATGATATGCAGCGACACCGTCTCATTCTCTTTCCAGCGCGGGTAAAATAATTATAATGCTGAAGGTGAGGTAAAATTCTGTTGTGTTTGCGGAAGAAATATAACAGTACATGTAGGCAAAATATGACACACACACAACTTAACGTGACTGTTCACTTTTGTTTACTTGGTTGACATCACAGTCGTAACTCCGGAATATCCGGTAACACATGCCACAAAGCATCATGGGAAATGCAGTCCAACAAGCAGCGTTAACACAATACATAACATCTCCTCCCCCCTTACTCTTGAGGTATAACAAGATCACAATTTAACTGGACCATCAATAATCATGAATTATGAAATTCAATTTCTTTTATGAACATTTCCATGACTTTTTTTAATTTTTTTTATTTAGAACATTTAGACTTTGTATTAATTTCTTAACACACTAATTCACTGGGAATGAGGGTAGACTACCTCAAACCCTAGCTAACCCTTAGGGGATTATTCTGCCCCGAAACAATAAGGGTAGCCCCTGTCTAAGCATAATCCAAGAGACGCGGAGGTGGGTGCCGCTCCCTTACTGGATATCGGCGGCCTATTTGGGTTTCACTTTCTGTCGGAACAACAGGTGGAGACGGTTCCTCTACAGATGGAACATTTGAAGTCTTAGTAGGCTCAGTGATGGGTGCTATAGGAACTGGTGTACTGTCAATAATTTGGTCAGTGACATCAGTGACTTCAGACAGATCCGTAACTGCTTTGGCTCCCTTTAGCAACTGATCAGTGTGTCTCCTCCAAGAAAGATTTCCAGAAGTTTTGACTTTATACGACACTGGACCCGTCCGGGCATCCACAGTAGCCAGAACCCATTTCGGACCACTGCCATAGTTCCGGGCCAGCACTGATGAGCCTGTCGAAAAGGTTCTGTCCTTGGCTCGCAGGTTCCGTCGCTGTACCTGATTCTTTTGCTGTCGTAAGACAGTTTCTTTGATTGTTGCTGGTTTAAGCAGCTCAAAGCTTGTTCTGAGCTCTCTATTAAACAACAAAGACCCTGGTGATACTCTGGTAGTCGCGTGCGGAGTACTGTGATAACACAGCAAGAAGCTATGAAGGCATTGATGAAATGTCCCCTGCCCAAGTGAAGCTTTCAAAGCATGTTTCATGGTTTGGACAAACCTTCCTGCTAACCCATTTGTTGCAGGATGATAAGGTGATGATGTGATATGCTGCACGCCGTTTGCTAGTAGAAACGTGGCCATCTCGTGAGATGTAAACTGGGGGCCATTATCTGAGACCAACTGCACTGGTGGCCCAAATCTACTGAAAATTTCTCCCAGTTTCTCAATTGTCTTTTCAGCTGAGGTAGATTTCATGATAGCCACCTCTGGCCACTTACTGTGTGCATCCATGACGACCAACAACATTCTGTCCTCAACTGGGCCTGCAAAATCAACATGAATGCGATGTCATGGCTTCTCCGGATATTCCCATGGGTGCAGCGGTGCCAGTTGTGGTACATTACGTATGCGTTGACATGATGTACATAATCTTGCCTTTTCCTCAATTTGGCCATCCACTCCTGGCCACCAGACGTAACTTCTGGCAATCGCTTTCATACGAACCATTCCACAGTGTCCCACATGCAGCTGTTTTAGCACTGGCTTGCGCAGGCCCGGGGGAATAATCACTCTCCTTCCCCACAGCAAGCAGCCTGACTGCACAGAAAGTTCATGACGTCGAGAGATGTATGGTTTTAACTCCAGGTCATCGCTCTCCCCTTTGCCTGTCATGACGATATCCATGACCTTGGACAGGACAGGGTCATTTTGTGTGCCTTTGCGTACTTGCACAGCTGTAACTGGGGCCCTTTCTACCTGACTGAAGTAGAAATTTCTACCACCTGTGCCTCCTTTATCCTGTCAGCAAGAGGCAATCTGGACAGACCGTCCGTATTCCCGTGTAGTTCTGACTTCCGGTATTTGATATCGTAGGTGTGAGCAGATAGTAACAAAGCCCACCTTTGCATCCTACTGGCAGCAAGAGAGGGAATGCCATGGTATGGGCCAAAAATTGCAGTGAGTGGGCGATGATCGGTCAGCAACGTGAACTTCCTTCTGCTCAATGCTTCTCGCTCAATCTGAGCATAGTTCGCTTCTGCTCTACTCAGACTCCTAGAAGCAAACGCGATCGGCTTCTCTTGACCATTTGGCATGATGTGGGACAAGACAGCTCCCACACCATATGGGGAAGCGTCGCAGGCCAGCTGAATGGGAAGAGCAGGATCAAAGTGAGTGAGAGCGTTTGACCTTAAAAGTGTCTCCTTTGCTTTTCTGAATGACTCCTGGCATTCCGAAGTCCACTTCCAATTATTCTCATGACACAACAACTTGTGTAGAGGTTTCAGCAGCGTAGCGATGTTTGGAATAAACCGACCGTAATAATTTAGTAAGCCCAGGAAAGACCTCAGCTGGTTTACATTTTTGGGCTCTGGAGCATCCACAATGGCCTTAACCTTGGATGGGGATGTATGCAGACCAGAGGCATCGATGACACGACCTAAGTACTCGACTGAAAACTGGAAAAATTCACATTTATCCTTGCGCACTCTCAATCCATATTCTTTCAGTCTCTCAAGGGTCGCATCCAGGTGTTGTAAGTGTGATTCTTCATCAGTACCAGTCACTAGAATGTCATCTAAGTAACATACCACTCCTGGAAGGCCAGCCAGAATCTGATCCATCGCTCGCTGAAAAATGGATGGGGCTGAAGTGATTCCGAATGGTAAGCGTTTGTACCTAAATAGGCCCTTGTGGGTGTTGATGGTGAGAAATTCTCTGGACTGTTCCTCAACATGCATCTGTAAGTACGCTTGGTTGAGCACGATTTTGCTGAATTTTTGCCCTCCTGTCAGCCCAGCAAAAAGGTCATTAATGTGAGGCAAGGGGTATTGTTCTGCTGACAACACTGGATTTACAGTGACTTTAAAGTCCCCACAGATCCTTATGCCTCCATCTTTCTTTAAAACTGGCACAATGGGTGTTGCCCACTTACTCCCACTGACTGGTTCCAGCACACCATCCTTCACGAGTTCAGCCAAGCTTGCCTGTACTTTGGGTTTTAGCACATACGGAAGGGGCCGGGCCTTTAAGAATTTTGCCTGGCTTCCCGGATCTAAAGTCAGTTTCACTTTGATTCCTTCCATGCTGCCTAACTCCTGTTTGAAAACGTTGCTGTGTTTCCGGAGAATAACTTCCAGGTCCAGTGTTTTCGGTGTAATCATATGTATGGCCGACCAGTCCACCTTGAGTTGCTCCAGCCAAGAACGTCCCATCAATGAGGGGTAATCACCCAAAACCACATACAATGGCAGTTTTTTTGTTTGTCCGTTCAGTTCAACTGTTACTTGGGTGAGTCCTTTCATGGTCACTGCTTCCCCAGTGTAAGTTTTTAGGACCACGTCAGGTGGTTTGAGTGGCAGGTGGCTCAGTATTTCCCTGTACACTGCCTCCAACACCAGTGACACAGCAGCACCAGTGTCAATCTCCATTTTCACTGGCTGTCTTTCCAGAAGCGCGGTGACTTTATAAGCCTTATTTCCTTCTGTGACAGTGAGCACATGCAAAGGAAATTCCTCATCAGAAGTGTCCGTAACCTCTGTTTTCCTGCCCGACTGTAAATATGCGCTTCTTTAGCTTTCTTCTGTATACTGGTTTCTGCTGCATTTTTTTCTTTTCTGATTTATTTCTACATGCACGCTCAATGTGTCCTTTTTTCTTGCAGCTGCGGCACTCTGCATCTTTAAACCAGCACGAAACAGGTGAGTGTCCAGTCTTACCACAACAAAAACATGGGTCTTTATATTCAGGTTGTTTTTCAGTGTCCATCTTATACACTTTACTGTTTGAGCTCAGTTGCTGGGCTTCCTTAGCAGCCAATTCCATAGACACACTCAGCTCAATTGCTCTTTGTAATGTCAGGTTGCTCTCAGTTAACAGCCTTTTCTGTATGCCCTCACAGCGGAGTCCGCATACTAATCTATCCCGAAGTGTGTCATTTGACACATCACCAAATTCGCAGTGTTCAGCTAATTTTTTTAGCACTGCCACAAACATTGCCACAGTTTCCCCTTCTAGCTGATTTCGTCGGTGAAACCGAAATCGCTCTGCAATTACTAAAGGCTTTGGAGAGAAATGCTCTTTGAGAGTGTGCACTATTTGCTCATACGTTTTCTCTCCAGGTTTTTCTGGCTGCAGGAGGTTACGCAGAAGTGTCTTTGGACCCATCACACTTAAAAAAATGGGTACAACTTTCTCTTGAGCAATAGCATTTGCCTCAGTAAAGTACTGAAATCATTCTGTGTAAGAGCTCCACGGCTCACTACTTTCATCAAAGGGACCAATGTTGCCAAAAACTGATGCCATTTTGCCGGTTTCTTCCGTTTACAATCAATTCAGTCACTTATCTGAATCGTTGTCTTTTTTTTCTCTTATTTCTTCTACAGCCAAGACGCGGGTTAACAGCTGACTGTTTATTTCTCATTTCCAGCGATCTCACCGTCAAGCCGCTCCCTTTCCCGCATCCATACCGCACACGCGGATTAACGAGATCCTCGTCGCCATTTTGTTGTGTTTGCGGAAGAAATATAACAGTGCATGTAGGCAAAATATGACACACACACAACTTAACGTGACTGTTCACTTTTGTTTACTTGGTTGACATCACATCCGGTAACACATGCCCCAAAGCATCATGGAAAATGCAGTCCAACAAGCAGCGTTAACACAATACATAACAAATTCATATTTCTATATTAAATAACTTTAAGTCATTTGAAAACTTTCTGTGGGACGTAAGTTCACAAACAGCGCGCGTGAATCACCGTGTGCGCGCGCTCTCTCTCTCCCTTTCAAAATGCTCAAATGGCTTCACATCAGCGCATCGCATGTGCACTAAAATCGAGCTGCACAGTTGACACAGGATTTGCCACTTTGCACAATCGAGGCAGTGTCGCATCATCACTAAAGTTTATCATTTGCATTTATTTTTAAGTCTTGCTAGTCTTCAAACCGCTCAGCACTCGCGCGCACGGTCTGGAGAGACACACACACACACAGGCCATCTCACAAAAAGCTTGCGAGTACAAATTGCGCTGAAATGGTCAGATAACCACAAATGTATGTACTAAATTACCGCCTTGACGAGTCTGCACGTAAACCCTATAATAAATTAAACTGCTGCTGTCTCTGAGTTTCTCTTTGTCTTGTGTTGTTTAATGAACCTTTATGACTCTCACTGCTCTTGAATGACTAACTTTTGCAAACTTAAGTGTAAGGATTAATCTAATTTAATTTATTCAGGGAAGACCAATATTAATTTACATTTGATTTCTTATTAAATGTCTTTAGTATTTCTTACCTCAATACTAATGTTAGACCTACCTGAAAAATTGTTTTTAAAAACAAAAATGCACTGCATGATCAAATATTTAGGTGAGATAATTATAAACATTTATTCGGGAAAGATGGCCTACAGTAGCCTTAAGTTATCTCATTTTCTAAAATAAACACTTGGTGGTTCTTCAAGATCTTGACTCAGTTAATTTAGAGTTAGTTTCATTTCTACAAATGGTGCAAACTCTGCAAGATTATAGATAAAAGATTACCATTCCCCTGCCATTCTGTGATCGGCAGTGATTGGCAATCGGCAGATCATGATCTTGGTGATCGGTAATCGGTGATCGGCCCCAAAAATGCTGATCGGAGCATCTCTAATACCTACCATAAAATCAGACCATATACAATGCTATGATCTAGAAGACTTAGGATGTATGCAGAATGTGGACTGTTTTAGGGTGCCTTTCTAGTGGTTATAGTATCTAGACATCTGTAATTTTATGGAATAGAGCTCAAATAGTGGAAAAGAGTTTAAAAATTATATGAAAAATACAGCATATTAAAATTATTTCTGAAGGATCATGTGACACTTACTGAAGTAATGATGCTGAAAAGTCAGCTTTTACAGAAATAAATTACATTTTACAATACATTCTCATTGAAAACAACTAGGCATATTGGAAATTGTATTAATATTTCTTTATATTTGTGGTTTTACTGTATTTTTGATCAAATCAATTCAGCCAATATTTTTAAAAACTTTTTAAAAAGTCTTAATTATTTCAAACTTTTGGTTACCAGTGTGTAAAATAATGCATGTGAACTAACTAGCAAATGATATATTTATTTTCATATATGACACTTTCCATAGGCTACTTGAATATGAAAGTTGCCAGTTTTAGCATGATGTATGTGTAGGCTAAGCCTACGTTTCAGAAATATATTTTGAGTATTATGAATAATTTGAAAATGATTGTGAAATTACTGAAGAAAGCCTGGAAACAGAAAGACAAAATTCCCTCTGATATGCTGAAAACTGTGACACCTACGCTAATGTTTCTTTGTGCATTCTGTGATGAATAACGTAAAAGGCATTACAATCTGATTAATTCTAAAAGGTCAGCAGTAGTTTACATCCCAGGAAATTAATGTCCGTTTAACATTTTTTAAATCGTTAACAGTCGGGAAATATTGCTTTTGCCCATTGACTCATTTTCAGCTCTTACCTCGGCTCGCATTCAAGTGCCGCCCGCGCTGCTCGGCTGCTGTGCACAGTAAATCCCGCCTCCTTTAATTTGATTGGATATCGCAAACATTTTGACATTGATGAGCGATTTTACACCACCGATTTTGACTCAAGTGGGCTGCGCGGGCCATTCCTCTGGGCTGATGGAAGGAAATATATGGGCTACATAGTTTTACTATAATTTATTCTTCATATATATTTACGTAGCAACGGGCCGGCCCACATTGTCCAGCGGCCCACCGGGAAAACGCCCGGTACGCCAGATGGCCAGTCCGCCCCTGCGTGCGGTGCTCTAATGATGATTGTACACATGACTAACGCATAGAATACCATCTTAGAATTGTCATGATCACAGAATGAGGAAACAATTGCAGGTGAAATATAACTCAGTTTTTAATGTCAGAAAGTATACAACTCGGAGACAGACAACACCGCTGGCAGGTGACGCAGGGACCTCGATGATCAACAGGTGTATCTGTGCTGGTGAAGAGTGAAGCGATGATGATGAGGGTGAAATCCGGCGTGAAACGATGAACAGGAACAACGAACAGGAATCCCAGAACAAAAACCCCACACGATCATCCAACGGAACAGGAACAACTCAGGACACCAGACAGCATACAAACTCGACAAACGATCTGACAAAGGAGAGGAGAAACCGGTGAGTATAAATGCAAGTGATAATGACTCGCAGCTGGCGCCGATGAAAGATGAATGAGCATGATTGCTCCGGCCACGCCCACGGATCCACGCAGCACATACCAACACAACAAACAGAGACACGAGACACAAAAGAAAGCAATGCATTCATGAACCGTGACAGTACCCTCTCTCCTAGGAACGCCTCCTGGTGTTCCCAGCTTCCCTTACCTGTCGATTGTAATCATCGATAAGGGAGTGATCCAGAATGTCTCTCGTAGGAACCCAACTTCTCTCCTCCGGACCGTAACCTTCCCAGTCCACCAAGTACTGAACTCCGCGTCCCCTCCGCCTAGAGTCCAGAATACGATTTACCGAAAACGTAGGTTCCCCATCTACGAGACGCGGCGGGGGAGGAACCGGAACCGGCGGGTTAATTGCTGATCGAAACACAGGCTTAATCTTAGATACATGAAACACGGGGTGAATTCTCCTGTACACTGGAGGAAGGTTGAGGCGGACTGTCACCGGACTAATGATCTTGGTGACAGCGAACGGGCCAATGAATTTGGGTGCGAGCTTATTAGAGACGGAACGGAGAGGAATATTCTTAGTAGAAAGCCACACTTTTTGACCAACGACGTATACGGGAGGCTTTGACCGGTGGCGATCGGCCTTAGCCTTGGTGCGCAACCCCACCCGGAGTAGAGTCTCTCGGGCTCTAGTCCAGGTGTTGTGACACCTCTGGATGAAGGCGTGGGCGGAGGGGACCGCGACTTCGGAATCCAGACTGGGAAAGATAGGTGGCTGGTAACCTACACTACACTCAAACGGAGACAGGCCCGTAGATGACACTGGTAACGTATTGTGGGCGTACTCCACCATAGACAGTTGCTGACTCCAAGACGAAGGATTCTTGAAAAACCAAACACCGCAACATTCTTTCCAGATCCTGGTTGGCTCTCTCGGTCTGACCATTGCTCTGGGGATGAAACCCTGAGGAAAGACTAACCGTCGCCCCTAGCAATCTACAAAATTCTTGCCAAAATTTGGACACAAATTGGGGTCCTCTGTCGGAAACCACGTCCATCGGGAGGCCATGTAACCGAAAGACGTGATCCACGACGGCCACCGCTGTCTCCTTGGCTGAGGGTAATTTGGGCAAGGGAATAAAATGAGTCGCCTTCGAGAACCGGTCCACCACGGTTAAAACTACCGTGTTGCCCTGGGAGGGCGGGAGGGCGGTAACAAAATCTAGTGCGATATGGGACCAGGGTCTCGAAGGGACAGGCAGCGGTTGGAGTAGCCCATCTGGGGGTCGATTGGAAGACTTACCAATGGCACAAACCGAGCAAGCCAAAACAAAACTGTGAATGTCCCGGGCCATAAGTGGCCACCAGAATCGTTGTTTAACCAGAAACTTCGTACGAGTCACTCCTGGATGACAGGCTACGTTGGAACAATGCCCCCACTGAATAACGTCTGACCGTAATCCCTCCGGCACAAATAATCGATTCGGCGGGCAACCGACCGGGGGCGTTACCCCTTCTAAGGCCTTCTTGACCTTCGATTCGACCTCCCATGTGAGTGTGGAGACAAATAGGGTCTCAGGTAAAATGCACTCGGGAGTAACCAGGCGTTCGGAGCGATCAAAAATACGCGACAAAGAATCGGGTTTGATGTTTTTGGAACCCGGGCGGTACGAAAGAGTAAAGTCAAAACGACCGAAAAAAAGTGCCCACCGAGCCTGCCTGGAGTTCAATCTTTTAGCCGTCCTAATGTATTCCAAATTCTTATGATCGGTCCAGACGATAAAAGGTACCCCCGACCCTTCTAACCAGTGACGCCATTCCTCCAACGCTAACTTGACTGCCAACAACTCTCTGTTACCAATGTCATAGTTCCGTTCGGCAGGTGACAAGCGATGGGATAAAAACGCGCAAGGATGCATCTTCTCGTCTGTGGAAGAACGTTGGGACAACACTGCACCTACCCCCACCTCTGACGCGTCGACCTCCACCATGAACTGACGTGAGGAATCAGGGGCTATCAAAATGGGGGCCGAAACAAAGCGGTCTTTTAGTTTGGTAAACGCGGCCTCAGCCGCGTCAGTCCACCTGAACGTCGTTCTGGGGGAGGTCAAGGCAGTCAGAGGTGCGGCTAGTTGGCTGTAGTTACGAATAAAACGTCGGTAGAAATTGGCGAATCCCAGAAACCTCTGCAGGGCCTTGCGAGAATCTGGGATTGGCCACTCCACCACAGCCTTAACCTTCTCAGGGTCCATACGTACTCCCTCAGACGAAATGATGTATCCCAGAAATGGAACCGACTGTGCGTGGAACTCGCATTTCTCTGCCTTGACAAAAAGCCCATTCGCCAGCAACCTCTGAAGCACTCGTCGAACGTGCTGCACATGTTCCTGGAGAGACGAAGAAAAAATCAATATGTCATCCAGGTAAACATATATGAACTGGTCGACCATGTCTCGCAGCACGTCATTGACGAGGGCCTGGAAGACTGCTGGGGAGTTGGACAGCCCGAAGGGCATGACCAAATATTCAAAGTGCCCCCTAGGGGTGTTAAAAGCAGTCTTCCATTCATCCCCCTTCCTGATGCGGACCAAATGATAAGCATTACGTAAATCCAATTTCGTGAAGATTGACGCTCCCTGCAACCTCTCGAAAGCTGAAGACATCAACGGTAAAGGATAAGTATTCTTTATCGTGATGTTGTTCAACCCCCGGTAATCAATACAAGGTCGCAGAGAACCGTCCTTCTTCCCCACAAAAAAGAACCCCGCCCCCGCTGGAGAAGAGGAAGGGCGAATGAACCTAGTTGCTAGCGAATCAGAAATGTATTTCTCCATGACCTCCCTTTCTGGAACCGAAAGTGAATAAAGCTTGCCCTTAGGCGGAGATTTACCTGGCAATAAATCTATGGCACAGTCGTAGGGACGATGCGGAGGCAGAGAAGCAGCTCGAGACTTACTGAACACTTCCTTCAGGTCCTGGTACTCCGCGGGCACGTTAGACAAATCCACTGCTTTCTCCTGTAACACAGACATAGGAACAGACGAACAGGCAGACACAAGACAGGACTCATGACATTTGGTGCTCCACTCCGTAATGGACCTCCGGATCCAGTCTACTTTGGGGTTGTGTTGAGTTAACCAAGGATGTCCGAGTACTATGGGTGCAAGAGGTGAGTCCATGATGTAAAATGACAGAGTTTCCGAATGGTTACCAGATGTAATGAGAGTAACGGGTCCAGTAGATAGGGAAATCATGGGAAGCTGTTGACCATTGAGTGCGTGGACAGAAATGTCCTGAGGAAGTGACTGAAGGGGAATCTGAAGGTGGTGTGCGAGAGTGTGGTCCATAAAATTACCTTCCGCCCCGGAGTCCAATAGTGCTTGACAGTCGTGCTGGTGTGTTGACCATCTTAGTCTTACCGGGAGGAGGGTAGATGTCGATGAGGTCTTCTCGGCGGAGATCCCACCCGATAGTAGCCTCACTGTTACTACCGGGCGTGGCCTTTTACCGGACACATGTTCAGAAAATGTCCCTCTCCGCCGCAGTATAGAAAAAGGCCTTGGGACCTCCGCCTCTCCTTCTCCTCCCGGGAAAGCCGAGCTCGCCCTACCTGCATGGGCTCGTGATCGTGGATAGGGCTGACCACATCCGTACCGCTGGACCGCGAACTCTCTGCTCCTCTAAAAACCCGATTGGGAAGGACGCGTCGCTCGACTCTTGACAGTCGAGCATCAACTCGTAGTGCTAAGTCAATCAGTCCATCCAAGGTGTTAGGCAGGTCCAGGGTGTAGATCTCCTTCTGGATGCGGTCAGCCAGCCCATGCAGGAACATATCCCACTGCGCCTCGTCGTTCCATTGGCACTCCGCCGCGAGAGTCCGGAATTCGATCGAGTAATCCGAAACAGACCTCTCTCCCTGGCGAAGCTCGGCGAGCACCCTCGCCGCCTCTCTTCCGGAGACCGCCCGGTCAAACACCCGCTTCATGACGGCGGAGAGTGCCTGGAACGACTGGCAGCATGGGTCCTGGTTCTCCCACACCGCCGTTCCCCAGAGTGCTGCTCTCCCAGTCAGTAGCGAAAGAACAAATGCGACTTTGGATCGCTCATTGTTGAAAGTTCTCGGTTGTAGTGCAAAATGCATGGAGCATCCAGTCAGAAACGCCCGACAGAAACTGGGCTCTCCGGCATACCTCTCAGGCACTGGTAGACGAGGCTCCGACTGGGAGAGTGGATCTGATGGTGTGGGAGGAACGAACGGTGTGGGTGGCGCAGTGGGAGCTCGCAGTTGTAGGAGCTGCTGGGTGAGCCCGGACACCTGCGTCACCAAAACCTGAACCGCACGGCTAGTGTTGCTGAGCCCCTCCTCTTGTGCGTCCATGCGTTGAAGGCTGCTGTTAACAAATGACTCCATAGTCATCGGAGCTCCACCTGCGGCTTCCATCAGTGGGTCAGATCGTTCTGTCATGATCACAGAATGAGGAAACAATTGCAGGTGAAATATAACTCAGTTTTTAATGTCAGAAAGTATACAACTCGGAGACAGACAACACCGCTGGCAGGTGACGCAGGGACCTCGATGATCAACAGGTGTATCTGTGCTGGTGAAGAGTGAAGCGATGATGATGAGGGTGAAATCCGGCGTGAAACGATGAACAGGAACAACGAACAGGAATCCCAGAACAAAAACCCCACACGATCATCCAACGGAACAGGAACAACTCAGGACACCAGACAGCATACAAACTCGACAAACGATCTGACAAAGGAGAGGAGAAACCGGTGAGTATAAATGCAAGTGATAATGACTCGCAGCTGGCGCCGATGAAAGATGAATGAGCATGATTGCTCCGGCCACGCCCACGGATCCACGCAGCACATACCAACACAACAAACAGAGACACGAGACACAAAAGAAAGCAATGCATTCATGAACCGTGACAAGAATTGCCTTTATGTAGTTAGTTATTGCCTCAGATGTTGTTTTAGAATAAAGTTGTGTAGGAATTTCAGTGAGGAAAGTCATGTCTATTCTCACAACAAACATTAAACACACACAACAGAACTACTGTATATAAAGGCTATTCACATGAGCATGTTTAATTTATACCTATATATTAACCCTTTTTATCCCATATATAGGAAGAACAGACATGACAATTAGTTACTGACCATCTTGGTCAGGAGCAAGGTTTATGTGAGGTCACGTGAAAACAGGTGGGGCAGCTAGAAATCTGCCCCAATGGCTCTCTATGAGAGCGCGCTGCAGGTCCATTTTTCACCACAGATTTCCATGGAAATTTGTGGAGCGCTGTAGAGCTATAGAGACCGGCTGCACCCACCTAGTATCATGAATATGATGAGCTTCATTTTAATCAAGTGGCAACCTCCTGCAGTTTCTCTTGAAGCCAATACGGAAGTGCCTTAAACTGCAATTCATCGACTGGCCGCTAGGGACAGGCTCCAGAAGGGAGCAGAATCTCATTGAGTCCCATGTTAAAATGGCCAAATTTACAGCAGATTAAAACATGTTTACAGCCTGGTACAAATTGTTGTTTTGGTCTATACAGCTAATTTTGCCCTTCATGACAACTGTGAGGGGGATGATTTTTTTTATAACTCATTCGTTTACATTATATAAAGCATTAAAGTTCTGCATAATTAAGGGCGTGGCCACTTCGAGTGACAGTTGGATAGCCATTTATCTGCTGTCTGTTAGTCATTGCGTCACTTAAGCTCCGCCCACGTCCCTCCTTTTTGCCCATTTTCTGTAATCCGGGAGTGACGCGCGATGACACGCTGCCAATATGGCGACGGCCATCTCGTCCATACTTTGCGCTTCAGAACGGCTCATCAGAATCCTATGGGTGACGTCACGGACACTACGTCCATATTTTTTTACAGTCTATGATTTTAATATATCCTGCTCACTTCATGACTTAAAAAAAAATATTTGTTGCAGAATTCTGAATACATTTACAATTTATTATTAATTCAGTGTATATAGAGGTCTATGTTTGGATGAATGCCCCACCTGCCCATACAGACGAGCCGCGGCTGGGTTCAACCTTTATGAAGTGACGAGAATATTTTTGTGTTCGAAAAAAACTAAAACAATTTCTTCTTGCCTGTGTCAGACTCTTATGTTGTTGATGCAGTGTAAACAGTGCAGCACTTCCAGAACGCCGGCTTACCATTGGCCGACACTGTTCACGTGAGCACCATGACACATGCGCACGAGTCGTTCTGCCGTAGAACTAGGAAGCACTGCACTGTTTACACTATGTCAACAGCGTCGTTTTTGTCATTTTTGTTTGTTTTTTGTGCACAAAAAGTATTCTCGTCGCTTCATAAAATTAAGGTTGAACCACTGGAGTCACATGGACTATTTTATCGATGTCTTTACTACCTTTCTGGACCTTGAAAGTGTTAATTAAATAGCTGTCTATGGAGGGGTCAGAGAGCTCTCGGATTTTATCAAAAATATCTTAATTTGTGTTCCAAAGATGAACAAAGGTCTTACAGGTTTGGGACGACATGAGGGTGAGTAATTAATGAGAGAATTTTCATTTTTGGATGAACTAACCCTTTAAAATTTTCTTTCTGATATTTTCAGATAACCTGCTTTTTTTCTAGTCAATCTTTTATTGAAACTATTACAGCAACCATACTATGTATTTGGACACTTAAGTCACACTTAAAAATGTCTAAATATCATTGAATTAGGTTAAAATAAATATCATAGCAAGTGTCATCTAATCAAACAAATGCTGCACAAGACTTTTAATCAACTGGGGTTTTGGTGATTTTTAATGGATGTATAAAGTCCGTTCTCATGACTGATCTCATGATGATTTTATTCACAGAATCCACAGGTTTTATTCAACACAGTAACTATGAACATGATTCATGTTTGACAACCTGAAAGTGTCAAAATACTTTAGCCTTTTGTTACATTGGTTACACTTTATTTTACAGTATGTGTACTTACAGTGTACTTACCCAAGAAAGTACTGGTAAGATAAGGGACTTATACATCGGTTAAGGTTAGGTTTCAGAGTTAGTACCTAGTTATAACCCAGTTATTATAATTGCTATAATAAACATAGTATGTACATGCGGAACAGGACTGTAAAAAAAAAAGTGCTACGTTACATTCTTCAATTGTTGCAACACCAGTATAATGATTGCTTTACCATTTCAAACCTGAATTTTTGCTTGAAAACGTACGTGTTTTCTTTCTTTAAAATAACACTTGCTTTGATATTTTGTATGTAATGCAACAACTGAGATATATTTTTAAGTGTGGTGTAAATGCTACTGTATGTGAGTTCAGTCTTTCAAATGAATTCCTACATCTCAAAATAAATTACAGAGAATTATGGGATGATGGATCATTGACTCATAATTGTTCATGATCTGTTGGGACTTGACTGGACTTATGCAAACTTGAAGAAAAAATGTTGTCAGGTAAGTTAAGCACACACTGAGGTTAAGCACACTGAAACATGAAAAAACAAACACACATGAAAAGTAATCTAACAATTGGCAATTATGTGTTACTGTTAACTATAAAATAAATACATCTACATCTGCATTAGTCTGCAAAATACATTAATTCAAATATATGTATT